>NW_021703782.1:99239698-99245213 GCF_005190385.1 Monodon monoceros
TTTTTTTTTTTTTTTTTTTTTTTTTTTTTGCGGTACATGGGCCTCTCACTGTTGTGGCCTCTCCCGTTGCGGAGCACAGGCTCCAGACGCGCAGGCTCAGCGGCCATGGCTCACGGGCCCAGCCGCTCCGTGGCATGTGGGATCTTCCCGGACCCGGGCACGAACCCATGTCCCCTGCATCGGCAGGCAGACTTTCAACCACTGCACCACCAGGAAAACCCTGTAGATTTTTTGATGATGGCCATTCTGACTGGTGTGAGGTGACACCTCTTTGTAGTTTTGATTTGCATTTCTCTAATGATTAGTGATGTTGAAGCTCTTTAAATCAAATATTTAGGGAGGGAATATTTACCTGCACGTCCTCAAGGAAGCATTTCTGGTCTTAAAGGGAAACGTACGCTGCAGCAACCATGAGGTGATATAGGCATGGGGAGTATAATTTCTTTAACTCTCACAACAACCCATGAGGCGCGCTCTTAGCATCAGTGTTTTATAGATAAGGATACTGAGGCTCAGAGAGATTACGTGGACTTTCTCAAGGTTAGTCAGCTGGTAAGCAGAAGGGCAGGGATTCAAATCTCAGCCGCCTGACTCAGGGCTCACGTGCTGCCTGGTACCCAGGCTTGGTGTGGGCAGGAGGCTGAGAGCCAGGTTGATACACAGGCATTAGCCAGCCGACACAGGCGTGCCCACCCTCGCTGAAGGGAGAGCAGGGGCATGCAGAAGGGTTACAGAAGAAGCAAAATAAACCAAAGCCCAAATTAAGAGTGCATGCAACCCATTTATAGAACTGAATGGAGCTGTGGCCGGAACCTGGGAAGCCAGAGGCAGGCGTGAGAGCTGAAAAGAGACCTGGGGCCAGTTAAGGAGCTTGGAGTTTACCTGAGGGTCCTGGGGAGCTGCGGGTGGCACTGGAGAGCCAGGCAGCACTGGAGTGACCAGCGTTGTATGTTAGGACACATCCTGAGTGGGTCCTTGATGCCCGATGCCCAGCACTGAGCCAGGAGCAAAGAACTCAGAGAAGAAGACGCCACAAGCTCCTCTCTTGAGAAAGAGGAACAAACCAACATTTACTCTCTTTCGGGCACTGAGCCGGGCTCTACATGATTATATCCTTAAAGGATGGCTCCTAAATTCCCATTGTGTACAGGAGTGAACTGAGGCCTAAGGAGGTCAAAGGAGGCACAGCCTAACAGTGAAGACAAATACAAAAATGGCCAACCACACGGCACTGTAGCAATAATTACAGCAACCAGCTCTGATTAAGCCCTTTCTTAAGTCAAGGTCACTAGGCCATGCACTTTCCCAATGCATACACTTCCCCAGTTTTCTAGCTATTAAGAGCTAACTATCCTCAATCTACAGGAATGAAGAAACTGAGGCTCAGAGAGGTGAAGTAACTGGCCCAAAGTCACACAGCTAGCAAGGGCCAGAGCACACTCATTCTTAGCCATCATGTCTCACTGCCACGCTGCAACCCCATGTGTCCACAGAGCAGGGTAAGCACGAGAGAAGGGGCTTAAGCAAGTTGATGAGGTTCGAGCTGGCCCTCGAGGAGAAGGGGATGAGGTGTTCCCCAGGCAGAGAAGGAGGGAAAGGGCATCCCATGCACTTAACAGCATCCACGGACAGTCAAGTGCATAGTGGGTTCAGGATGTCTGCAGTGTGGGGAACGTGGTAGGAAATTCAGTCAGAGGGAAGCTGGGTTAGAACCTGGAGGGCATTGAACGCCAAGCTAAAGAGTTGTGACTTTATCATGCAGGCAAAGGGAGGCCCTCAGAGGGGCTGATGGGCTCATGTGGGGTTGAAGGACGCACTGTGGAGGCTTTGGGACTGGAATAGAGGAATGGCAGCCAGGATGTTGGCTATTATGATCGTGATTTTGAGGAACCCCCAAATATTGAGCATCTACAGTGCCAGGCACTGTACAAACTTCCTCTGTAGTCTTTTTTTTTTTAACTTCTTATTTTATATTGGAGTATAGCCGATTAACAACGTTATGATAGTTTCAGGTGTACAGTAAAGTGACTCAGCCATACATATAAATGCATCCTTTCTCCCCCAAAGTCCCGTCCCATGCAGACTGCCACATAACATTGAGCAGAGCTCCCTGTGCTATACAGGAGGTCCTTGTTGGTTATCTATTTTAAACATAGCAGTGTGTACATGTCAATCCCAAACTCCCTAACTATCCCTTCCCACCTCCCTCCCTCCTGGTAACCATAAGTTTGTTCTCTAGTCTGTGAGTCTGTTTCTAGTCTTTACTAGACTGGGACAGGCAGGCGTCATTGTCTTCTGTGTACAGATGGGGAAGTAGGCTGCCGGAGGGCGTGCCCGGGAGACAGTCCCTTCCAGGAGAGCAAACTAAAGCTTCTTCCCTCCCGCCTCCCTGGTCATTCTCCTCAGTGACCCGTGACCACCCCTGCTGCCCTCCTGAGAGACCAGGAACTGATGGGACCTTTGTCCCTTCACCCTGTCCTCCAGGGTCCTTCCTGGACTCCTACTACGTGCCAGTCCCCACTGGGCTCCGGGAAAGAGTCCCAGACAAGACACATCGCGCTTTCACTGCTGAGGTCATCAAAAGCAAACAAATCAGTCTGAATCCTGGGCTGGCAGTCCTAGTGCCATCCCCACCCCCAGCTCCAGTCCTGGACTGTCTAAACAATCACGTCCAGGCACGTTAGCAGCCTCGAGCTAAATGCTGAACTGTGTGTTTCCTGCTCAGAGGGACCAGTTATCGCTGACTCTGCAAGGGTTGCTGTAAGTGCTTGAGAGCTGGGGAAGGGGTCTGGCTTAGAGAAGGCTGGACCAGAGTGCGGTGCAGCCCTCTCCCCACACAGCTCAGGGCCCCCATATTTAAGGAGCAGGGGCTACCGGGGAGAGGGGCTCACGGTTAAATGCATTCTTTAAAAACAAAACACCAGACAATTTTTGCAAGTCACAAATGGAGAGGGGTGGCCAGAAAAAGAGAAGGGGGTCTGGTTAATCTGGGATTAAGGCATTTCTGAGGGTTCGCAGGTCTAAGGAGCCGCTCAAGTTCCATTCACGTCCACAAACATTTACTGAGAATTTGCCTTGATGTCAAGGTCACACAGGAGGCTGCCAGGATCACCTTGCAGCTTTGAGAGTCAAATGACACTAAGTCTGAACCCCCATCTCACCTTGCAGGTCAAAAACCCGAAGTCACTTCCAGCCTCCCTTCGAGCTTCCTGAACGTGGAATTTAAATTTCTCCCACTTCGGCTCTGGCTCCCAGCATGTGTTTCTGCTGCAGTGACTCTGCTTACACCTTGTAAGCACTGTCCCTTTTCCACCTCACCTGCAGTGACACATCCTGACTTCCTCTCCCCCCGACCCCTTACCAGCATCCCTGCCCCACAACTGTGTGAGAGGCAGGCTTTGCTGAAGGTATCTGGGCAAACGGCAGAGTTCCCACAACCCTCCTGCACCCACATCTCCACCCAAGGCACCATGCTGGTCCCAGACACCCTCCTGTCTCCCTGCGTGGTCTGACCCTTCCTTTCTTTCCAGGCTGGTCTCACCCTACCTACCCTCTTGCACCCTGAGATCTAGCCACTCTCACATTCCTCACTCTACTGAACACACCACACTCCTTCCTGCCTCAGGGCCTTTGCACAACCTGTTTGCTTTGTCTGCAGTGCTCTTTCTCTGTTTTTCCCCTGGGGAAGTAGGAGAGGACGCCTACTCAGCTCTCAGCACAAACATCACTTATTACTCCGTGAGGGTTCCCATGACTCCCTAAGCTAACCATTTACCAGTATGTTCTAGTCTTCGTTATTCTTTTGCTTTGTTGCACATATCACAATTTATAAGTGTGTGTGTGTGTGTGTGTGTGTGCGTGTCTGTTAAATGTCAAACTCTCCCACAAGATCGCAAGCTGTATGAAGGTAAAGATCAAATGTCTAGCGGGAGGCCGGAGGGGAAGATGGCGGAAGAGTAAGACGCGGAGATCACCTTCCTCCCCACAGATACACCAGAAATACATCTACACATGGAACAACTCCTGCAGAACACCTACTGAACGCTGGCAGAAGACCTCAGACCTCCCAAAAGGCAAGAAACTCCCCACGTACCTGGGTAAGGCAAAAGAAAAAAGAAACAACAGAGACAAAAGGATAGGGACGGGACCCGCACCAGTGGGAAGGAGCTGTGAAGGAGGAAAAGTTTCCACACACGCGGAAGCCCCTTCGCGGGCGGAGACTGCGGGTGGCGGAGGGGGAAAGCTTCGGAGCCACGGAGGAGAGCACAGCCACAGGGGTGCGGAGGTCAAAGCGGAGAGATTCCCGCACAGAGGATCAGGGCCGACCGGTACTCACCAGGCCAAGAGGCTTGTCTGCTCACCCGCCGGCGCGGGCGGGGCTGGGAGCTGAGGCTCGGGCTTCGGTCGGAGCGCAGGGAGAGGACTGGGGTTGGCGGCGTGAAAACAGCCTGCAGGAAGTTAGTGCACCACGGCTGGCCGGGAGGGAGTCCGGGGAAAAGTCTGGAGCTGCCGAAGAGGCAAGAGACTTTTTCTTCCCTCTTTGTTTCCTGGTGCGCGAGGAGAGGGGATTACGAGCGCTGCTTAAAGGAGCTCCAGAGACGGGCGCGAGCCGCGGCTAAAACCGCGGACCCCAGGGACGGGCATGAGACGCTAAGGCTGCTGCTGCCGCCACCAAGAAGCCTGTGTGCGAGCACAGGTCACCCTCTACACCCCTCTTCCGAAGAGCCTGTGCACCACGCCACTGCCAGGGTCCCGGGATCCAGGGACAACTTCCCCGGAAGAACGCACGGAGCGCCTCAGGCTCGTGCAACGTCACGCCGCCTCTGACGCCGTAGGCCCGCCCCGCACGCCGTGCGCCTCCCTCCCCCCCTGCCTGAGTGAGCCACAGCCCCCGAATCAGCGGCTCCTTTAACCCCTTCCTGTCTGAGCGAAGAACAGACGCCCTCCTGCGACCTACACGCAGAGGCGGGTCCAAATCCAAAGCTGAAACCCGGGAGCTGTGCGAACAAAGAAGAGAAAGGGAAATCTCTCCCAGCAGCCTCAGGAGCAGCGGATTAAATCTCCACAGTCAACTTGATGTACCCTGCATCTGTGGAATACCTGAATAGACAACGAATCATCCCAAATTGAGGAGGTGGACTTTGAGAGCAAGATTTATTATTTTTTCCTCTTTTCCTCTTTTTGTGAGTGTGTATGTGTATGCTTCTGTGTGAGATTTTGTCTGTATAGCTTTGCTTCCACCATTTGTCCTAGGGTTCTATCCATCCTTTTTTTAAAAATTTTTTCTTAATAATTATTTTTTAATTTAATAACTTTATTGTATTTTACTTTATTTTATTTTACTTTATGTTCTTTCTTTTTTCCTTCCTTCCTTCCACCATCCCTCCCTCCCTCCTTTCTTTCTTTCTTTCCTTCTTTCCTTCTTTTCTTCTTTCTTTCTTCCTTCCTTCCTTCCCTCCTTTCTTTCCTTCTTTCTTTCTTTCTTTCTTTCTTTCTTTCTTTCTTTCTTTCTTTC
>NW_021703782.1:99245223-99247361 GCF_005190385.1 Monodon monoceros
TTCTTTCTTTCTTTCTTTCTTTCTTTCTTTCTTTCTTTCTTTCTTTCTACTTCTACTAATTCTTTCTCTCTACTTTTTCTTCCTTTTATTCTGAGCCGTGTGGATGAAAGGCTCTTGATGCTGCAGCCAGGAGTCAGTGCTGTGCCTCTGAGGTGGGAGAGCCAACTTCAGGACACTGATCAACAAGAGACCTCCCAGCTCCACATAATATCAAACAGCGAAAATCTCCCAGAGATCTCCATCTCAACACCAGCACCCAGCTTCGCTCAACGACCAGCAAGCTACAGTGCTGGACACCCTATGCCAAACAACTAGCAAAACAGGAACACAACCCCACCCATTAGCAGAGAGGCTGCCTAAAATCATAATAAGTCCACAGACACCCCAAAACACACCACCAGACGTGGACTTGCCCACTGGAAAGACAAGATCCAGCCTCACCCACCAGAACACAGGCACTAGTTCCCTCCACAAGGAAGCCTACACAACCCAGTGAACCAACCTTAGCCATAGCCACTGGGGACAGACATCAAAAACAACGGGAACTACGAACCTGCGGCCTGCAAACAGGAGACCCCAAACACAGTAAGATAAGCAAAATGAGAAGACAGAAAAACACAGCAGATGAAGGAGCAAGATAAAAATGCACCAGACCTAACAAATGAAGAGGAAATAGGCAGTCTACCTGAAAAAGAATTCAGAATACTGATAGTAAAGATGATCCAAAGTCTTGGAAATAGAATAGACAAAATGCAAGAAACATTTAACAAGGACCTAGAAGAACTAAAGATGAAACAAACAATGATGAACAACACAATAAATGAAATGAAAAATACTCTAGATGGGATCAATAGCAGAATAACTGAGGCATAAGAATGGATAAATGACCTGGAAGATAAAATAGTGGAAATAACTACTACAGAGCAGAATAAAGAAAAATGAATGAAAAGAACTGAGGACAGTCTCAGAGACCTCTGGGACAACATTAAATACACCAACATTCGAATTATAGGGGTTCCAGAAGAAGAAGAGAAAAAGAAAGGGACTGAGAAAATATTTGAAGAGATTATAGTTGAAAACTTCCCTAATATGGGAAAGGAAATAGTTAATCAAGTCCAGGAAGCACAGAGAGTCCCATACAGGATAAATCCAAGGAGAAATACGCCAAGACACATATTAATCAAACTGTCAAAAATTAAATACAAAGAAAGCATATTAAAAGCAGCAAGGGAAAAACAAAAAATAACACACAAGGGAATCCCCAAAAGGTTAACAGCTGATCTCTCAGCAGAAACTCTGCAAGCCAGAAGGGAGTGGCAGGACATACTGAAAGTGATGAAGGAGAAAAACCTGCAACCAAGATTACTCTACCCAGCAAGGATCTCATTCAGATTTGATGGAGAAATCAAAACCTTTACAGACAAGCAAATGCTGAGAGGTCAGCACCACCAAACCAGCTTTACAACAAATGCTAAAGGAACTTCTCTAGGCAAGAAACACAAGAGAAGGAAAAGACCTACAATAACAAGCCCAAAACAATTTAGAAAATGGGAATAGGAACATACATATTGATAATTACCTTAAATGTAAATGGACTAAATGCTCCCACCAAAAGACACAGATTGGCTGAATGGATACAAAAACAAGACCCATATATATGCTGTCTACAAGAGACCCACTTCAGACCTAGAGACACATACAGACTGAAAGTAAGGGGATGGAAAAAGATATTCCATGCAAATGGAAACCAAAAGAAAGCTGGGGTAGCAATTCTCATATCAGACAAAATAGACTTTAAAATAAAGACTATTAGAAGAGACAAAGGACACTACTTAATGATCAAGGGATCGATCCAAGAAGAAGATATAACAATTGTAAATATTTATGCACCCAACGTAGGAGCAACTCAATACATAAGGCAAATATTAACAGCCTTAAAAGGGGAAATCAACAGTAACACATTCATAGTAGGGGACTTTAACACCCCACTTTCACCAATGGACAGATCATCCAAAGTGAAAATAAATAAGGAAACACAAGCTTTAAATGATACATTAAACAAGATGGACTTAATTGATATTTATAGGACACTCCATCCAAAAACAACAGAATACACATTTTTCTCAAGTGCTCATGGA
>NW_021703782.1:99247461-99250377 GCF_005190385.1 Monodon monoceros
TCCATCCAAAAACAACAGAATACACATTTTTCTCAAGTGCTCATGGAACATTCTCCAGGATAGATCATATCTTGGGTCACAAATCAAGCCTTGGTAAATTTAAGAAAATTGAAATTGTATCAAGTATCTTTTCTGACCACAACGCCATGAGACTAGATATCAATTACAGGAAAAGATCTGTAAAAAATACAAACACATGGAGGCTAAACAATACACTACTTAATAACAAAGTGATCACTGAAGAAATCAAAAAGGAAATAAAAAAATACCTAGAAACAAATGACAATGGAGACACGACGACCCAAAACCTATGGGATGCAGCAAAATCAGTTCTAAGAGGGAAGTTTATAGCAATACAATCCTACCTGAAGAAACAGGAAACATCTCAAATAAACAACCTAACCTTGCACCTAAAACAATTAGAAAAAGAAGAACAAAAAGCCCACAAAGTTAGCAGAAGGAAAGAAATCATAAAAATCAAATCAGAAATAAATGAAAAAGAAATGAAGGAAACGATAGCAAATATCAATAAAACTAAAAGCTGGTTCTTTGAGAAGATAAACAAAATAGATAAACCATTAGCCAGACTCATCAAGAAAAAAAGGGAGAAGACTCAAATCAATAGAATTAGAAATGAAAAAGGAGAAGTAACAACTGGCACTGCAGAAATACAAAAGATCATGAGAGATTACTACAAGCAACTCTATGCCAATAAAATGGACAACCTGGAAGAAATGGACAAATTCTTAGAAATGCACAACCTGCCAAGAGTGAATCAAGAAGAAATAGAAAATATGAACAGACCAATCACAAGCAGTGAAATTGAAATATGATCAAAAATCTTCCAACAAACAAAAGCCCAGGACCAGATGGCTTCACAGGTGAATTCTATCAAACATTTAGAGAAGAGCTAACACCTATACTTCTCAAACTCTTCCAAAATATAGCAGAGGGAGGAACACTCCCAAATTCATTCTACGAGGCCACCATCACCTTGATACCAAAACCAGACAAAGATATCACAAAGAAAGAAAACTACAGGCCAATATCACTGATGAACATAGATGCAAACATCCTCAACAAAATACTAGCAAACAGAATCCAACAGCATATTAAAAGGATCATACATCATGATCAAGTGGGGTTTATTCCAGGAATGCAAGGCTTCTTCATATACGCAAATCAATCAATGTGATAAACCATATTAACACATTGAAGGAGAAAAACCATATGATCATCTCAATAGATGCAGAGAAAGCTTCTGACAAAATTCAACACCCATTTATGACAAAAACCCTCCAGAAAATAGGCATAGAGGGAACTTTCCTCAACATAATAAAGGCCATATATGACAAACCCACAGCCAACATCATCCTCAATGGTGAAAAACTGAAAGCATTTCCACTAAGATCAGGAAAAAGACAAGGTTGCCCACTCTCACTACTCTTATTCAATATAGTTTTGGAAGTTTTAGCCACAACAATCAGAGAAGAAAAGGAAATAAAAGGAATCCAAATCGGAAAAGAAGAAGTAAAGCTGTCACTGTTTGCAAATGACATGATACTATACATAGAGAATCCTAAAGATGCTACCAGAAAACTACTAGAGCTAACCAATGAATTTGGTAAAGTTGCAGGATACAAAATTAATGCACAGAAATCTCTGGCATTCCTATACACTAATGATGAAAAATCTGAAAGTGAAATCAAGAAAACACTCCCATTTACCATTGCAACAAAAAGAATAAAATATCTAGGAATAAACCTACCTAAGGAGACAAAAGACCTGTATGCAGAAAATTATAAGACACTGATGAGAGAAATTAAAGATGATACAAATAGATGGAGAGATATACCATGTTCTTGGATTGGAAGAATCAACATTGTGAAAATGACTCTACTACCCAAAGCAATCTACAGATTCAATGCAATCCCTATCAAACTACCAATGGCATTTTTCACAGAACTAGAACAAAAAATTTCACAATTTGTATGGAAACACAAAAGACCCCGAATAGCCAAAGCAATCTTGAGAACGAAAAACGGAGCTGGAGGAATCAGGCTCCCTGGCTTCAGACTATACTACAAAGCTACAGTAATCAAGACAGTATGGTACTGGCACAAAAACAGAAAGATAGACCAATGGGACAGGATAGAAAGCCCAGAGATAAACCCACGCACATATGGTCACCTTATCTTTGATAAAGGAGGCAGGAATGTACAGTGGAGAACAGACAGCCTCTTCAATAAATGGTGCTGGGAAAACTGGACAGGTACATGTAAAAGTATGAGATTAGATCACTCCCTAACACCATACACAAAAATAAGCTCAAAATGGATTAAAGACCTAAATGTAAGGCCAGAAACTATCAAACTCTTAGAGGAAAACATAGGCAGAACACTCTATGACATAAATCACAGCAAGAACCTTTTTGACCCACCTCCTAGAGAAATGGAAATAAAAACAAAAATAAACAAATGGGACCTAATGAAACTTAAAAGCTTTTGCACAGCAAAGGAAACCATAAACAAGATGAAAAGAAAACCCTCAGAATGGGAGAAAATATTTACAAATGAAGCAACTGACAAAGGATTAATTTCCAAAATTTACAAGCAGCTCATGCAGCTCAATAACAAAAAAACAAACAACCCAATCCAAAAATGGGCAGAAGACCTAAATAGACATTTCTCCAAAGAAGATATACAGACTGCCAACAAACACATGAAAGAATGCTCAACATCATTAATCATTAGAGAAATGCAAATCAAAACTACAATGAGATATCATCTCACACCAGTCAGAATGTCCATCATCAAAAAATCTAAAAACAATAAATGCTGGAGAGGGTGTGGAGAAACAGGAACACTCCTGCACTGCTGGTGGGAATGTGAATTGGTTCAGCCACTATGGAGAACA
>NW_021703782.1:99250477-99276323 GCF_005190385.1 Monodon monoceros
TGTGTTTGTTGGCAGTCTGTATATCTTCTTTGGAGAAATGCAAATCAAAACTACAATGAGATATCATCTCACACCAGTCAGAATGTCCATCATCAAAAAATCTAAAAACAATAAATGCTGGAGAGGGTGTGGAGAAACAGGAACACTCCTGCACTGCTGGTGGGAATGTGAATTGGTTCAGCCACTATGGAGAACAGTATGGAGATTCCTTAAAAAACTACAAATAGAACTACCATATGACCCAGCAATCCCACTACTGGGCATATACCCTGAGAAAACCATAATTCAAAAAGAGTCATGTACCAAAATGTTCATTGCAGCTCTATTTACAATAGCCCGGAGATGGAAACAACCTAAGTGCCCATCATCGGTTGAATGGATAAAGAAGATGTGGCACATATATACAATGGAATATTACTCAGCCATAAAAAGAAATGAAATTGAGCTTTTGGTAATGAGGTGGATAGACCTAGAGTCTGTCATACAGAGTGAAGTAAGTCAGAAAGAGAAAGACAAATACCGTATGCTAACATATATATATATGGAATTTAAGGGGGGAAAATGTCATGAAGAACCTAGGGGTAAGACAGGAATAAAGACACAGACCTACTGGAGAACGGACTTGAGGATATGGGGAGGGGGAAGGGTGAGCTGTGACAAAGCGAGAGAGAGGCATGGACATATATACACTACCAAACGTAAGGTAGATAGCTAGTGGGAAGCAGCCGCATAGCACAGGGATATCCGCTCGGTGCTTTGTGACCGCCTGGAGGGGTGGGATAGGGAGGGTGGGAGGGAGGGAGACGCAAGAGGGAAGAGATATGGGAACATATGTATATGTATAACTGTTCACTTTGTTATAAAGCATAAACTAACACACCATTGTAAAGCAATTATACCCCAATAAAGATGTTAAAAAAAAAGTGTCTAGCGGATGGTCAACAAATGTTTGTTGAAAAAAACAAATTTCAGTTGAATTAATGAATGAATGATGTGTATAGGGTACGGAAGTAGGCTAAGAGGTATGGTAAGTATCTGTCATGTTGAGGGAGGCTTCAGAAGGTTAGCAACACCTAAGAAGGGTGCTCAGGTCAGAGAGCAGGGGCCGACATTCTTTGGAGAGAACAGCTAGAGGGTACGGAAGAGAACGGGTATTTCATATGGTTTCATCTGACTGGGGAGTTAAATGCAAGAGAAAAGGCGGTTTGGGATGAGGCTGAAAAGACGGGCAGGAGAGGAAGGGAGAGCTTAATAACAAGGCAATGGGGAGCCAGTGAAGGAATGTGAGCAAGAGTGATGTGGGCAGAGCTGACTTCAGCATCAGGAAGCTGGTGCCCATGAGGAGGGAAGAGACCAGGGAGGGTCGGGGAGGGAAGAGCGATCAGAGGGCTGTTGTGGTGACCGGGGCTGCGGGTGGTTCGGTGACACAGGTGTGTGCACTGAAGTGAGGGTTCACTCAGGAGGATGGGCTTGTGGGTGGAGATAGTTGATCGGGTTTGGGACATATTGAGTAGGAGGTGCCTACAGTCACCCCAATGGGGGTGTCCATGATCTGTGATCAGGAGAACCTAAGGAAGGCACCTAGGCCGGAGGTGACAGTCTGGGAGGCCAGCTTGGAGGTGACATCTGAAGCCGAGGGCACAGGAAGAATGCTGGAGGCATACGAGCTCCCGAGCACCTTCCAGTCCTGACAGCGGTGATTTCACAAGAGCTGGAAACTCTATCTGCGAGGGGAAAGGGAAGAGCGAAGTTCGTGCTCTCAGGTCCAGATGTGAGAGCCAGAGGGAGTGGGAGAGATAGAAAGGGCTTATTATCCTCCATCTCCTGGCATCAGGCCACACTCAGGCTGGCATCTGATTGCTGGCGCTAATGAAATGGCACGCCTGCAGCCCAGTAGCCTGTAGTCGGGGGCTCGCGAGGCTGGGCCGGGCTGCCAGAGCCACTGGTTCCATCCCCCTGAAACCTGGCAGGTGGGAACCCCATGTGCCTTCAGGGCCACATCTGGATTTTCACCCCAGATGTTGGCCTTTCAGAGGGCCAGGGACCCGTGGAATATTCACTAGCAAAAGTCAGAATCTATGTTTCGTGAGGGACAAGAACTGGAGGCCTCAACCTGGAGAAGAGAGAAAGTACAAATCCCGGGACGCCGTACTAGGCCAGGCAGCAGATATGACCTGGGGGTGACAGTGGTATGCTCCCTGTCACTGGGAGTGAAGTCTGAACATCCCTGCGGAGATGGTGCTGTGGAGAAGAGCCAAATCTTGAAGAAGGGCTCGAACGAGGTAACTCTTGAGGCCCCTGCTGACCCTTAGAATCTAATGCTTAACCATCCACATGTCAAGTCTTCTCTGGGTATCCATTCTCACATCGCACATCCCAAAATCCAGAGAGTTCTACCCAGCATCCCACCTCAAACCCTATGGCCACAGTCTCAGGCCCATGTGCCCATGTGAAGTGGCTAAAAGCATTCAGGAGCCACACATGACGTTTAACCGGATGCTGCCAGCCCCTCCCCGCCTGCCCACCCCATCCCTGCCAGCCTGTGTAAGTCCTGGACACCAGGAAGAGGGAAGCTGAGAGCCCAGGTGTCAACATTGTGCAAACGGAAATCGGTCGCCACCTCAGGGAACTTGGCTCAGTCCCTGGCCTTCTCTGGGTCTCAGTTTACCATGTTGGAATACAGGAATTGGGGAGATGTTTGTATTGGCTGGGGTTTCAGCTGCAAAATCACGAAGGGTCTTACTGTAAAGTATTACATGTGTCTCAGGCCTTCTTACTGAAACCCTGTGCTCATTCCACCTGACTCCAGTGACAGAGAGACGGTAGACACTTGGGAATGTTGTAGCCAGGACCAGGGCTTAATTCAGACAATGACTCTGTGGGTCTGGAGGTATCTTTTCTTAATTTAGAAGAAGTTATGTACAGTGTCACTTCGTGCTACAAGGAAGATGTTAGGCCTGACGCCGTTTCCTCCTCCCAGAAATACCCTGCCAGCCTCCACATCACCTGCCTGGGAAGCGCTGGCTGGACCTAAAACAGGGCATTGGTAGAAAAAAACAGTAAAAGTTTGACATACCATTTAAATACAATAAATACAAATTCTAGGAGACACTTGCCCCCAACATGAACCAGGTTGGTCAATATTAAAAACCATCTCAGTGAGGATGAAAAGTGATTGCCTCTGGTGAGTGCAATTCTGGGAGCCCTATTGCTTTTCTTTTTCAATTATTTTCGTTTTCAATCAGATCGTTTCGTTTTTAAAGCACATGCATGTATTATTTTTATTCAACAACATTTAATTATTAAAATAGTAAATAATATATATGCCAATGATTTTATATTTCTAATACATTAAATATATATTTTGATGTATAATATATATTATATATTGTTAAATATATATATTGTGTACACTTGGAGAGTCTTAATTTCATGACAAAGGGTAATCACGTAAGTGGAATAAATTTAGCTTTATGAAAAACTGACTTTTAAAGAATATCTGCCATGAAGTAACTTTATTCCTCAATTATCTTCTTTAGGATTCAGAAAAACATTTTCTCTTATGCCAGCTATATCCCTTTTTTTCATGCCAGCCCTGGTTTACAACATGATGTCTTTTTTTGTTCTTTTTTTTTTTTTTTTTTTGCTTGCATTCTCCCATTTTATTTTTTTTGCAAGACTTGGCAAAGGGCTTGTGTAGTGGCCTTTCCATAGATTATCATGATGTTAAAGGCACATTCTTCTGCATCGGTTTTAAGGAACTCTGCATTAAATAGATCTCTTCTGTCCCACAAATTTTAAAAATTGGAGTATAACTGTCAAGCTCCCATCCCACGAAATACCACGAGCAAAGCTGTAATCGCTAATGGCTTCCTGTGCAATCAGGCAGGAGCGTGCACACTTACCTACTCTCATTCCAGTCTCAGTAACCTCTGCCCCTGTGCTCTGGAACTTCAAGATTGAGACTGGGGTTGGCATTCAAGGCCCTGCTGAGAGTAGGGTGTCCTCAAGGCCTATGAAGTCTGGTCCCACCTACTTTGGAAAATTAACTCTTGCTACATTCCGTCACACACCTCACTCCAGCCAAGTACCCCTTCCCTATGCATTCCTACACTATACCTTTACTCACTCCATTCTCTCCTTTAAAATGCTACTCACGTGTCCAACTCCTCAAAGTGAACTGCAAGAATAAAGAATAGCCAATAAGGTGAGCCATTACTATGTGCATGAGGATTCCTGCAGGGATTTTGAAGTAGTGAGCATAAGGACTCGTATAAAGTTCTTTGCACCCATTTTCATTTAATCTGCACAATATCCCACAACACCCACCTCAGGAAAATGAGCAATGGAGTTAAATAAATTGCCCAAGGTCTCCCAACCGGTAAAGCATGAGGGCAGGATATGAAGCCGGCAGCTCATTACCAGAGTCATACTCTTCACTACGACACTATACCAGGTCTGGGCAGGCAATAGGTACACCACAAATAATTGTCATCACAGAAAAAGCCTATAAACACCTCAAAAAGTTAAACATAGAGTTACCATATGACCTAGCAATTCCACTCATAGATATATATCCAAGAGAAATGGAAACATACGGGCACACAGAAGCATGTACATGAATGCTCACAGCAGCATCATTCACAATAGCCAAAAGATGGAAATAACACAAATGTCCATTAACAGATGAATGGATAAATAAGTTGTGGTATATCCATACAATGGAATAGTATGCAGTCATAAAAAGGAATGAAGTAATGATACCTGCTACAACGTGGATGAATCTTGAAAACATTGTGCTAAGTGGAAGAAGCCAGCCACAAAAGCCCACTGCAAGATGGTGATAGCAAGGGAAGCTCTGCATATGCACATATGGGGGGATCAGGGATACATGGAAATCTCTGGACCTTCTGCTTAATTTTGCTGTGATCCTAAGACTGCACTAAAAAATAAAGTCTATTTTTTTAAAAAAGGTCACTGTATTAGTTCACTGTAACAAAACAGCACAACCTGGGTGGCTTAAACAACAGAAATTTAGTTTCTCCCAGTTCTGGAGGATAGAAGTTTGGGATCAAGGTGTGACAAGGTTTGTTCCTTCCAAGGCCTCTCTCCTTGGCCTGCAGATGGTCATGCTCTCCTGTGTCTTCACATAGTCTTCTATCTGTATGTGCCTGTGTCCTAGTCTCCTCTTCTTATAAGGACACCAATCATATTGGAGTAGGGCCTACCCTAATAACCTCAATTTAATTTAATTTCCTCTTTAAAAACCCTATCTCCAAATACAGTCACATTCTAACGTACTGGGTGTTAGGACTTCAACATACAAGTTTTGAGGGACACAATTTAGCCGTAAGCCACGCATTATATGATTCCTTTTATATGGCCTGTCTAGAATAGACAAATCCATGGAGACAGACGACAGATTAGTGGTTGCCAGGGGCCAGGGGAAGGGGGAAATGGGGAGTGAATACTTAGTGGGTACAGGGTTTTCTTTTGAGGTGATGAAATGTTTTGAAACTAGAGAGAGCTGGTGGCTGCACAGCATTGTAACTGCACTAAATGTCACTGACTCATACAGTTCAAATAATTATCTGCTGTGTGAATTTCACCTAAGTTATTATTTTAAAGCTAAAAAAAAAGACTATAAACATAGGCAACTCATAAGATTGCCATTCCCCCCTCTCCCTCCCAGCCAAGCTTTGAGGTCTCTTCGTCTCTTTACCCAGAAGAAGATGGGGCTCTGGGGGCTGATGGGACCCTGAGTTTTCCTAAGTATGACATAAGATTAAGTCAAGTTTGCCAAAGAGAGAAAAATGAAAATGGCCCCCGCTTCAGGAGAATGTAAGTGAAACCAATGCTCCAAGCAGAAGATCCGTCCAAAGAACCAGCTGCCAAACGTCTGAGACAGGCCAGGTGTGAAGTTTATTCCTTTGTTCCTCTGCCGGTGCTTGCTGGGGGGTCTGTAAGTGCCGCTGGCTGACAGCTGCTTCCCAGACTTGGCCTGAGAATGGGGAGTCAGAAAAACGGGGCAGCTAAATTGAGGACCACTGAGAGGTTGTGTTATGCCTCCTGGCGGCTGCAGCCTGGACCCCACCTCTTCTCGGGACCCTCTGTGACACCTCCCTCCCAGTTCCCTCAAGCCTCAGCTGTCTCCATAGTTGTGGATTTCCTCAACCGCAATACTTCCCAGGGTGCATCGTAAGTGTCTGCCTCTTTAGCTGTGTCCCACTCAGGACTGGGAGAGCAAGGACAAGGTCTCATTCTATCATGGAACCCCATTAACCAGCCTAGGGTCTGAAACAAAAGAGATGCTCAACTAACATCAGTGAAAGGAAGAGACGGAGGGATGAAGAAAAGAAAGAAGGCATTTGATAGGAAGGTGATGGCATAGTTAGAAACAATTCATTTGACCTTGAGATCCAATTATCTCAGGTCTCTGTCTCCAGAAGACCAAAGAAAAAATGTTCTGGAAATGACTCAAACAAGCACAGGTTTTGAAAACTATGCATCATACAAGACTCTGTCCTTACTCACTGTCAGGACCATACCAGAGGCATTCACAGGACAAACAGCATCGCCCGCCATCTTGGAAACGTAAACACCATCCCTTAAGCCATGGGTATGACTATGGTCTTACTTCCCCCTGGGCTCCTGGGAAACACCCATCACTTGAGGTAGAAGGAGAACCGACAGTCACAAAATACCTGCTCCTGACAGAAGACGCCTCAACCATCTTGTGAGGAAATTGAGAATCAGGGAAGTTAAATAGCTAGAATCATACAGCCAGGGTGAAAGAGCCAGAATTAGAACCTAGTTCTATCTGACAAGTTCCACTTATCACCCCCACCATGACCTCCCCCAAATTTAACTCTCTGACACTAAGTCCTGTGTTTCTAACTCAGCACATGGTCAATCCTTGCTTGACTACATGATCTATACCCCTGGCTGGTCTGGGATTACATCTAGACATCCGTACTCACCGAAGTGTCTTGCATACGGCAAGCGCTGGATAAGCGCTTGATGGTGGAGGTAGGGAACCAGTAAAATAGAGAGAGCCCAGGACTGGAGGCCGGGGGACC
This sequence comes from Monodon monoceros, assembly GCF_005190385.1. NCBI lineage: Eukaryota > Metazoa > Chordata > Mammalia > Artiodactyla > Monodontidae > Monodon > Monodon monoceros. The sequence continues at coordinate 99,257,557 of NW_021703782.1, forward strand.
TAAGTCACATCCAGTCCCAGCCACTTACCAGCTTTGAGTTTTAGCTAAACACATCCTTTCTGCTCCATAGTTTCCCCATCTGTGTTTGGGCTCAGTCTTAAATGACACATGCAGTTATTCTTTATTAACTAACATATATTGTGTGCCTGCCTGTACCATGTGTTTTCTACACACTGATGCACTGCATCCCACACAAGATTGAAGGAATCCTTCTAAGTGGAAGAAAGAGAAATCTCTTTGAGGTCGATTGTTTTTTTTATTTGTTTCGTGTGAGTCTGAATTCTCTTCAAAGGTGACTCTGTGTTTTATCTCTGTGGTGGTTTTGCAAGTACCTTAGAATATAAAATCGTGGGGATAGACCTGCCATGTGTTAATTCATGCTAAAGTTTGGAGTGTTTGCACTAAAATCGTCTATAACTATTACTTGTTGAACCTTTGTACTTTTATGTTGGAATTTTTAAAACCTGGGAATAGGCCAAAAATATCTAGGAATTATTTGGTCTTTTGGGGATATCTGGAATGGAATTGGACTGAAATGTGCCGTAATCCAGTTGTTTTTGGATAAGTTATGGCTGGTTCGTGGGGAGCCCAGCTCAGTCAATAGCGTGGGAGCTTCATGACATCAGGGATGTTGCTCTTTTCAGGTGAGAGTTCGTATGTTTTCATGTTTTGGGCCAATCTTGATGAATAATTTGGGTAAAAATGAGAACATAGAACACTGATTTTAAAAGTACATACCTGAGGGCCTCTAAGAAATGGGAAGGTGAGGGTGAATAGAGTTTAACAATGGCTCTAGTAAAAGGAAAGATAGTGGGAAAAGAAATAGATGGACAGCTGTGGCTTCTTCCACCTTGTACATGGCTGGTAGGAACGTAAATGATGCAGCCACTCTGGAAAACAGTTTGGTGGTTCCTCAAAAAGTTAATCGTAGAATTACCATGTCACCCAGTAGTTCCACTCCTAGGTATGTAACCAGAAGAATTGAAAATAGAGACTCAGACACTTATACACAATGTTGATTGCAGCATTATCGTAATAACCAAAAGGTGGAAACAACACCAGCGTCCATCAACAGATGAATGCATAAGCAAAACGTGGTATACACATAAGGGAATATTATTCAGCCATAAAAAGTACAAATATTGTATGGTTCTACTTACGTGAAATCTCTAGAATAGGCAACTTCATAGAGACAGAAAGTAAATTAGAGGTAGGCAAGGGGAGGGGGACTGGGGAGTTATTGCTTTTAATGGTACAGAGTTTTGTTCAGGGTGTTGGCGGCATAACACTGTGAATGTAATTAATGCCATTGAATTGTACACTAAAAAATGATTTAAAGGGCAACTTTTATTGTTGCACATATTTTACCACAATTTTTTTTAAGTTGGGAATAGAGAGGAAGAAAACCAAAGAAACCCTTATAGATATCTGTGGAGCTGAACTGACTGGAAAATGTTTGGGGGTTCTTGATTGATTTCATTGTTCAACCGCCCGTACGTTTGCAATACGTTCATGATATACAAATAACATTAGTTATTAGAGAGTGTCAATTTCTGTCTCGTTCAAGCATTAAAGACTTTCTTTTCCAACTCTCCAAAAAAAAAAAAAATTAAGGTTTGGAGTTCCAGTAGAGAAAACTAGGAGAGGATTTTAAACAAAACCTTCAACATCTGTATTTGTCTATCTTCAGCCTTTGACTTTCATCTTTATTATGTATTCAGAGAGTCTATCTGTGATACTGAAAGCGTGTGTCCCACATCTGAACTTCAACCTGAGAGCCAATTGCCCCCATCCTCTGCTCCCCACCACTGGAATGTAATATTTGTGAAACTATGCAGTATAGGGGGTGTTTAGTACAAGAAGAGTTGAAATTAAAATTAAAGGAGCCAGTGCAGGTGGTCTCTCCTCCCCACCAGAATACAGACTTTTTTGGATTGTTTCAGTCAGAACTTTACTCTCGGTCCTCCAGAGTGCAATGAAATCAAACAGAAACAAAAAAAGTTTGTCAGACTTTGGGTAACAGAGTGGTGAGAAAGTTTAAATTTAGAGGACATGACCCAATGGTTTAAAATACACTGAGGGATAGCAACGCCCAGAACAGTGAGATAAGGTAGGTCAGGGCTGTTCACAGCGGCCAGAGGATGCTGCTTCCGGGTCTGGCAAAGAGTGAGCCGGTGTTGGATATTGGGGTAGTTGGTATTTTCTGTTGCTTAAAACAGAGAATTATAATGTTTCAGAGTATCGTTATTCATCCATAATAGTAGCAAAGCAATAGGAAGGAAGGGAGGGAGGGAGGAAGGAAAGAAGGAAGGAAATGAGGAAAATCACAAATGGCTTCCTTTCAACAGGGAGATAAAAAATGTAAAAGTCACTTGGGGAAAGTGGGATAATATTAAATGTAAATTATTGATCAGAGGGAATCTCTGGTCTAGGAGGATGGGAAAGTATCAGGGTAGCTAGAAAAACACCAAAACAGTGGTTGGTAAATTCAGGAGAAACTCTGCAGACCACTCAGATCTTGTTGAGAAAACAAGAGAAAAAACAGGCAGGACTGCGGAATGGTTACTTTTTTTTTTTTTAATCTCAAGAGGGAAGCCCACTTGGGAAAGACAAAAGTCTCCATCAAAGCCCCCCTCTAATATTTCACTCCCTAATGCCCTGGAAATAGAAAACCACTTTATACTAAAGATATTACAATAAGGAGAAGGACATTTAGAAATGAAGAAACAGTAAATGTGTGTGTGTGTGGGGGGGTATTTGTTTCCTTTCGCCTCTTTAACAAATTACCGTGAATTTAGTGGCTTAAAACCACACAGATGTATTTATTATCTTGCTGTTTTGGAGGTCAGCTGTCTGACATGGGTTTCACTAGGCTAAAACCAACGTGTTTGGCGGGAAGCGTTCCTTCCAGAGGCTGAAGGAGAGAATCTGTTTGGTTTCCTTGCCTTTTCCAGCTCCTAGAGGCCAACCTGCATCCTTAGCTCATGGCCCCTCCCTCCATCATCAAAGCCAATAGAACAGCATCTTTATCTCTCTCTCTTTCTAACTCTGACTTCTCTTGCGCCTCCCTCTTCCACTTTTTAGGACCCTGTGATTCTATTCGGGCCATCTGGATAATCTTCCTCTTTTAAGGTCACGTGAGTAACGATGTTAATTCCATGTGCGATCTTAATTCCTCTGTGCCATGTAACACAACATATTCAGGTTCTGGGATTATGACAGGTACCTTTGGGGGAAGCCTTTATTCTGCTTCCCACAGGGGGAACCACACATGTTATACTTAGCACAACCCTAAGGAAAGATCTGAAGAGAAGTTTGGAAGGGGCTGTGCCCCAGACCATAAAAGATACATGAGGAAAGACTCTTGACGTATGGCCAGTGTGAGCCTCCAGCCTAAGGAGAGTTTTACCGTCCAAGTCTTGTCGACCTGTTGTTTCTCCTCCTCGATCGAGCCAGATTCTGTGTCGAGTAGTAAATCACGTAGCTGTATATCCATGCTGTGTAACCAGGTTGACTCACCAGCATCACTGCCCAGAGCAAAGCGCAGATTTCCTCAGTCAAGTATGGAGAAAAGCAGATGGTCACCGTCCTGGGGCTCCACGTAAGGAGGAAGTGGGGAAGCCCACAGCTTACGTTATTTCCTTGTCGTTACCATCTTCTTGGAAGGTAGGGCCCATCCAGAGGTGGGGTGTGGACCAGGAGTCAACAGTAGGCTTTATTATCAGACTCATCCTAAAGATGAAAAAAAGAAAGCCTAGAGGTTCAATGAGCTGTCCATCATCCCTTGAAGAGTAAGCCATGGAACTGGGATGTGGATCCAGATCTGTCTGACCCCCCAAACCTTAGCTATTCACTCAATAAGTATGGGTGTGCCGTTATATTGGATTATAGGTAGACAGATATAAGACGCAGTGTCTACTTTCAATGGATTCAGTTTTAAGAGGACCCTGGCATTTATTCAGTTAGACACGGCTGCATAGGTGTCTGTAGATCAGAAAGCCCAGGAAGCTGTGGGAGCTCATAGGAAGGACAACTAATCCTGCCTTGTTAGTTTTAAGTTTATAAAAAGGGACAGCTAAGCCGAGTCATCAGAATTAGATAGGCATTGCCCTGGTGAAGGGGTCAGTAACAGACAAAACTTGGGAGGCATCACAGTCAGCTGTGTCCCTGCTCCCTGTTGGGCAGAGGCAGGGCAGCCTCTGTCTGTTTGGGACATTGTCAGTCATAATGGCAGAGACACAGGAGATGATCATGGCAAACCACGTGTGGCTCCTGAAGCTTCTTCCCTGAAGTCACACACATCGCCTCTCCTCCACTTATTGGACAGAGAGAGTCACATGGCCAATCCTGATGCAAATGAAGGACCAACAGAGAGGAGCCACACATATAAGCAATCCAGGATGTGGCCTGTCTTGCAAAGTGCGCCAGGATTTGGGGACCAGCTCAATCCTGCATTTATCACAACAACCTAACTCACACAGGATTTGATCTTTCTTTCCCAGAGGCACGAAATCATCAGAGGGAAGAAAAACTTGCGTCCATGACACAGTGTCAGATGGACCAATGCCTGGCTGTGGGAGCAGCATCCCTCCCAAGATTTCTTCATAATAAATGAACAAAAACATTCCACCGAACTCTTTAAACAGATAGAGGAGCTTAATTATAAGAATTTAATTTTCAGAAGCAAAAGCTGCTTTTATACAATTACAGCGAGGCAACTTTTAATTAACTTTGGAAACTTTCTTTTGCTTGGAAAATCCAATTAAAAATACTTAGGGAACTATTAACATGACAAGATTCAGGAAGTGGGGTAGAAATAATATTGGGAAGGTGTGGAAAAGAGACAGAGGAAAGGTATCCTTGGGGACTTAGGGCCACCTAAGTTTCCCCAAACATTCAAAGGTTCCTGTCCCTCTCAAGCTCTCGGGACATCAAGGGGAGATTTTGCCAACACCAGTAGCTCTGTGGATTCCTCTAAGCCATGGAGTCTGGTGAGAGTTCTGCCTTTTCTTTCTTCTACTTTTGGGACTCCCTCATCTCTGATGTAGGGAATAGAGAGGAGGGGGTGAGTGATTAGATTTGAGAGTCAGAAGAAATTCAGAAAGTGATGTGATACCATAAAACATCAGGGGACAGCAGAGTGGATGCTTATTAGCTTTGCAACTTATCTGCCCTAGCATGTGCCCAGGGGATGAGAGTGTGGTCTCAGCCACCTTGGTTCTCAGAGTGTGGTCGGCATCACCAGGGAGCTTGTTAGACATAATACAGATTCTTGGACCCCCGCCTCGGATCTACTGAATCTGAACAGGCATTTGAACACAGCGCCTGGTTGATTTGTATACACATTAAAGTCTGATAAGCACTAGAGCTTGTCTGGATGAACCCCAGGTATGATCTGCCAGTGACCTGCTTCAGAATTCTTTGAGGAGTCTGTCTAGAGAATGGATCCCCAGGCCCTACCCCAAACCTAGTGAATCAGAATCCTTGGAGGTGGGGCTCAGGGACCGATATTTCAAAGAAGTTCCCCAAGAGTTTGTGGAACACTGGCACACGGAAGAATCCAAGCTCGAGATCGGGGAGGGAGCCTCTCAACCTTTCTTTCTTTCTCAGACTCTTCATCTGTGCGATGGAGGGGGCAGTGCCCCCCCACTTGCAAGTTCACTGAGCACCAGCTGAGAGAGTGGCTGGGAAGCTCTACATAACTGACAGCTGGTGATGTAAACACGAGCCTTCTTTGCTGGTGACATCACATCCCGGGCTGGTTCCACGGAAATCCGAGCCAAGTGGAGGTTAGGAGACCGAGATTCTATCCTGGCCCTGCCACTAACTCCCTGCAAGACTTTGGGCAAACCTGGCCACCTCTCTGGTCTCAGTTTCTCAACTTTCTGAACAACCAAGCAGGAAGTTGTCGAATGTGCAGGATCATTGGAGATCTAGGTCATCTCTGAGATTCCCTAGGGCTCTGGAATCTGTCATTTGCATAGAACTGCCCTTTAAGTGGACCCCACCTTACCAGGTGAAAGCAGAGACAGAAGGGGTCTCCACCAACCCACCAGGGACATCGGGTAGGGAAGGGCATGGTCCTCTCCATGTTACAGAAATGCGGCTTTCTCAGGAAGTTCCTTCTGAAACTCTTCAGATCAACACAAAAAAGAAAACAAGCAAACAAAACTGATTCTCAAGTGGCTCTGCATCCCCCAGCCCACCTTCCCTTGTGCCTGCCCACCAGGGGTTCCAAATATAACTAGCTGACCCAGATTCCTGAACCCAAGGGCCTCCATCAGGGTATGTGTGCCGGGCAGAGCTGTCCAGAGGAAATTTAATGCTACACTGACCCCCTGTGGAAGTCAGAGGCGTCAGCGACTCCTCCCACCTCGAGCATCCCCTCTCCCCCCTCCCTCCCATCCCCACCCCCACCGTCCCAACCAGGCCCTCCGGCAGCAGCCCAGGATGTTCTCAAGGAGGGCCATTCACCAGCTGCCACCTCTGAAGCAGAGACAACAGGGCAAACGGGATTGTATCCCGGGGAACCCCTGCCAAGGTCGGACAGAAGACAAAGGGAGGGGGCGTGCCCTCCACTCCAGCTGTTGTCACCACCGGCCTAGCTGGGATGCGGCTACAGACTTCTCAGTAGCCTCCCAAACCCTGGATTCATCCTGCTCTGGAGTGAAGTCTCTTTCCTGCTCAAAAGTCTTCACCAGCTCCTTGTAACCCACGGGATGATGTTCAGTCCTCGGTCAGGCTGGCAAGGCTTCCCAGGATCTAGCCCTGACCTACCTCTCCAGCTTCCTCACCCAGGCTCAGCAAGGCCAGGAGTGTAGGCGTATCCCCACATCCTGCAGTTTCCCACACCATGCCTCTGCCCGGGCTGTCCCTCCTCCCAAAGGCCTCCCCCTAGCCTCCCTGTGTCCACGCCTCACCCAGACTTGGGAGGCCAGCGAAAATGCTTCCTCGTCACCAAGGCTTCCCTGGTCACGCCAGCTCCTGCAGCAGAAGGTGGCCAGAGACCTGGGTCTGCACGCATGGAAGCCACTTCCCCTCTCTGAGCCTCAGTTGTCTCAGGTGTAAAATGGAGGCAATGACCCCAGTCTTGTGTAGCTCCTAGGATAGGCACTGAGATGTAATGAGGTAACGGGAGAGCTTTGGAAAGTGTTAAGAAAGTACCAGGTTTACTTTAGGTTACGGAGGTTTGTGCCATGCTTTGTCCTGCATCACACAGAGGTTTTGTCTCACATGCTAGCTCTGAATGATGGAAAGTGACCATCAGAGCCAGTGAGTGGCAGGGTCGAGCCTGGAACCCTGAGGCCCAACTCTGTGTCAGTTGCCAGAGACACCCAGATGCCCTCTGGCTAGTAAAGGAGACAGAGCCATGAGGATGACAGTTCAGCTTGATGAGGACTAGGATAGAGGTAGGTACCGAGTAGGGTCCTTGACCCAGGCTTGGAAGTCAGGGAAGGCTTCCTGGAAGAGGTGGCATCTGAATTGAGACCTGGAAGACCAGTGTGATTTGGCCAGAAGGATCATGAGTGTGGGCAGGGAAGTGCTACTGGAGGAATCTTAAGAGTTCAGTGTGGCCGGGTCGAGACTTGAGGGGAGAGGCAGGATGGCAGGAGGGGCCAAATCATACAAAGACTCCAAGTGTGAGCACAGTAGGAGCCTCTGCCAAGTTCCAAACAGGAAGTCAAGTGGTCAGATTATCATCTGAGAAACAGTCCTCTGACTCAGGGTCGGTAGCCATGCCACCAGGGAGCAACCCCTGATTTGACAGGCGACTTGGGGGACAGTAATGGGACATCCCAGACACAGATTCCCTGTTTCATCCACCTCCTAGCCCCTTTAGACTTCACTCCTGAGGGTTTTCCTTCCATTTGCAAATTTCCGGGAAGTGTGTGTGCGTGCGTGTGTGTGTGTACACGTTTTTCTGCCCGTGTTCATGACTCTGTGCATGTCTGTGTTGGGGTATATTGTCTGTTTGCCTTTCAATATTTTGGGGTGATTTTGTACATCTCTTTATGGTACACTCTCCTTGACATTCAAATGTGTGGGTTACATTTGCCCACCTGAGGGCGTCCGTGTTGGAATCCAGGCACGCAGCAGGAGGTGTACAGTTGGGAGTTCAGTTGTGGGTCCGTTATCTACACCACAGGCACCCAAGTAAACTTACTAAAATGCTAATCTGACCCCAAAGTCCTCCTCTCATCTTGATTTCTAGGACGGCCCATCCGTCTCTCCACGAGAAGCCTGGGAGCAGACAGCGCACGGTGGTTGGTGTCCATGATCTAGAGTCAGACACGAGGGGTGTGAGTCCCAGCTCACCTCTCACTAGCTGGTGACCTTGGGGAGATGAGATAACTACTCTGTACCTCAGTTTACTCAACCATCAAATGGGGTTGATGGTCAAGCCCATGACACAGATTTGTCCGCACATGTGCACAGCAGTCAGCTCTTATTCTGAGCCCGAACATGCCAGGCCTTTGTTCATTCATGTGAGTCCATCAGCCTGGCTTGGCCTCCTCCTGCCAAGTCCTACTTTTTCTCCAGCCATCCATCAAATATTCAACTGGCCCATAAGACAAACACTCTGTGAGTCATGAACAAGCTGAGGGTAACTGCCCTCCGAACTCCAGGTGAAGGGAGATGCTGAAGGAAGCAGACAACGCCCGTGCCAGGAAGGGGGAGGGTGGGGAGGGTGCAGTGGAGGGCCGGAGGATCAGGGAAGCCTTCCTGGAGGAGGAGGTATCTCAGCCATAACCCAAAACGTAAGGAGGCATTGTCTGAGTGAAGGGAGGAAGGAGAGAGAGCCAAGCAGAGGGCACAGGTGAGAAAGGGAGGAGCTTAGTTGTGGAAACTGATGGAGGATGGAGCAGAGAAGGTGAGGGGAGGACTGGGGAGAGAGGACATTGGGAATGCCAGCTGGACCCCGGGGCACAGACATCCTGCTGATAAGAGTGGACTTCCGTGAAGGAAAAGGGAAATGGCGCCCTCAGAGGTGCATTTTAGAAAAATCTGATCAATGCAAAGAAGAGGATAAGTGGGAGGGGACTAAACCAGACTCAGGAAGACAGGGAGTGTTTCCTGTGGCCCAGGCATGGCCCTCAGCACGATACCACCTGTTTATTAACTCATTTCCTTCTCACCAGAAGCGATGGTGGAGGAACTGCTGTTATCCCCATTTTCCAGATGAGAAAGCTGAGGCCCAGAGAATTTACGTAACTTGTCCAAGGTCACGCAGCAGTAAGGATGCAGTGAGTGGAGAAGATTGGCTGGCCTCAAAGAACAGAGAGCATGCCAGGGCCTCAGGGACAGGGCTGCTTGGGACCAGGGCTCCACCTTGTGAGGCTGGGTGTAGGGTCCCAAGAGCCCTGGCTCTGGGACAGCAAGCTCTAGGAAGGCTTTCCTGCTCTGCTCATTCAGCTGCACGAGCTCAGACAACTGATGTCTCCTCTCGGCCCCCTCGGCTGCAGAGTGCACATGATGAGGCCATGAGGATGAGCAGAAATTCCACCCTTCAGAGATAATGTTCATGTGAACATTTCGGTGAACATTCTTCCAGATGGTCACGAAATGAAAGTATAAGAAGGGGAAGGCACCCATGAGGGGCCCCCCATCGCCTCCCCTGCAGGGCAGCCTGCCGAGCCCCCACAGGCACACACCCAAACACCAGGCGCTGACAGTGGAGAGCAAGTCCCCTGCCCTGCCTTGTTTCTCCCCTCATAAGCTCACATCACTGCCCTCATGGCCCACGTTTAGGAGTCTCACTCTCGTGTGTACCGAGAAGATGCATGGAGGATGCTGTTCATCACAGCAGGAAGGAGCCTCTCCCTAAGACCCAGGAGGAACGGCTCTCTCAGCCTCTCTCAGGAATAGGATCTTCCTCTATAAATAAGTTGTAGGTTCTCCTCGCCCTCTTTGCTTTGGCTGCCGGGGAGCTCAGAGCCATGTATAAATTTAATCATCCAGCCCTATCAGTTTTCTGGGGCTCACTGAGAGGGGACAATGTAGAGGGCCTTTCCACAAATGCAGAGGACTCCCCAGTATACATTTGGGGGAACAAACATTCCCTTGGGTATATCTTATGTCACTACATTTATTTACTCCTAGTTCCAATTTCCTTACTCTTTTTCCCCCCCAAACAAAAATACATACATACCACTTGAAATTCCACCCTTCAGAGATGTTCATGTGAATATTTCGGTGAGCATTCTTCCAGATGGTCATGAAATGAAAATATAATTTTATAAAAATGGGATTGTATAATCGACTCAACTACATGTCATGGATAGCTTTTCATGTCAATGACTATAAATCCACATGACATATGGATTATCGTAATTTATTTAGCCAGATCCCTATTTCTGTGCAAGCTGCCATGGAATTCCTGGTGCAATTATTTTTCCCATTTCTGCAATATTCTTCTGATGAAAAATTCTCAGATATACTCTCTTTCTTTTTTTTTTAATCTGACAGTATTCTTTGCATTTTGTGATTGGTAAATCTTTGGAGGAACAAGAAGAAAAAAATACTTATAAGATAAAATAAATGATGGCATATTTAACCATTTATCAAAACAATGGAATATTATTCAGCCATAGAAAGGAATGAAGTACTGACACATGCCACAACTTGCAAACATTATGCTAAGTAACAAAGCCTGTCACCAAAGACCACGTACTGTATGATTCCATTTATATGAAATGCCCACAACCGGAAAATCTATAAAGACAGAACGTAGGTTAGTGGTTACCTAGGGCTGGGAGGGATGGTGGGTTGGAGGGTGACAGCTAAAGGATAACGGACTTTCTTTAAAGAAGATGAAAATATTTGAAAATTGACAAGGTGATGGTTGCACAACTTGGTGAATGCCATTCAGTTGTACCATTGAATTATACCCTTTAAATGGGTAACTTGTATGGTATATATCTCAAAAAAGCTGTTACAAAAACTAAACTAAAATAAAATAAAACAAAATAACTGTGAACAGATCCTTAGGAGCTGAGGGGAGACAAGAGCTCTGTTGGAAGACAGGGGACAAAGGAGCTGCCATCATGGGGCTCCTCGTCCTGGGGAAGAAACCAGGAGACATGTCTTGGCCCCCAGACCTGAGACAGAGGAAGTGGTGGCGGATGACTCCCTCTGAGGTTTGGGGGGACACAGGAGACCTTCCCAGGCCTGCAGGGCCTCCTGCCAGTCCAGCCTGTGTCCCCAATCCCACGTCCCCAAGCACCTGTCGCCTTCCAGCTATGAAGGCCGGGAAGGCAGGTGGAGACTCCTTGGGCACCCATATCTTCAATGATAGACGGCTCGAAGTTCTCTGATTACAATCACTTTTATCATTTCCCCAGCAAACCTATTCCCCTGAAATTTGCTAATAAAAGCCAAGAAGCAAGAAACTGAAAAGAGGAAGAGAGAAAGAGCCGTCAGAGTTCCAGTAGCCGGGAAGGGAGAGAGGAAGAAGTGGCCCAGTTAGGGCCCATTTCTCACCCCCATTTTATTGGGCTGGATCTTTGGGATCATCTGAGGGGAGGTCTCCCCAGTGGACTGCAGGTAAAGCCAATAATCCCACCACAGCTCCACACCAGCTTCAGCCTCCAAATGCCTGGCAGAGAAATGGGCCACAGAGACTCTGCCATCTGTACTCCAACAGCCAGGGCCCAGGGAGGAGGGCGGTTGGTCACCACAGGCTACCAGGTGGCCTCCAATATCCAGAAATGTCCCTCCTTCCCTGTCACCCTCAAAAAGGCCTTCCCCACATACCAGCCCATCCATTGTGTGGAACATATTCTTAGAGTCAGGCCGGGGCTTACATCCCATTTCCCAGCTCCAGGACTCTGAGCTAGTGACTTCCTCTCTCTGAGCCTCAGTTTCCTCATCTGTAAAATGGACATTGATGGCCAATCTACCTTTTGCTCATTTCCTTGGGTGTTGTGTTGTGAAGATCAACTGAGCCACCAGACAAGATAAAGGGAATTAGCGCAGCAGTTCCTTAATGCCACACTGACTGCCCCAAAATCCCTGTGGGCACATGTTAAAATACAGATTCCTGAGTCCCCTTTCAAAAGAGGAACGGCTCATTGAATATAGGGTGGGGCCTAGGAATCTGTATCTGGAAAAGCCACTCAGCACTTCTGATGGGTGGCCAGGCATGGAGAACCTCTGCTTTACAAGCCAATGTGGCATGGCCTCTCCATGAGGGGCAGGGGTCCGACAGTCAGCCCTGGGGAAGTGGCTCTCATCTGGGCCAGTTACTTTTCTGCTCTGAGACTCAGTTTCCTCACCTGGAAAATGGGAAGCCACCTACCTTTCAGGATGTGAAGTACTCAGCATATAATGAGTCCTCGATAGACGGTAGCTGTTATCATTTTTATATTAGTTTATCATTTTTATTATTACTAGATATTATTATCAATCATTCAGATAACTTAGAACCTAAAAGCCAGCATTTTTTAATGTTCTTTGCCTACAATTTTTCTCTAATTTTTTTCTTTTTCCATTCAGAAAGTGCAGGCATTCTCAATAATGCACATTCATTATGAAAACTTAAGACATCTAGAAGTATTAAATCCCACTATTTATAGTTTAGAGCATAGTTTTCCAGACATTTCTCTATAAACCAGGATAAACATATGGCTGACATTTCACACACAGACAGAAATGGCATCATCCATTGCAAGTTGTCCTGAAACTTGCTTTCTTCTCCACTCAACCATCTATCGTGGACAGCCTTCCACACTGGTATATTGATCTATTGAATTAAGGGACAAAAAGGGTTCCATTACATGGGCGCACCCTGATTTATTTTACTAGGCCCCCTCTGATGGGCGTTTAGGTAGTTCCTGATTTCCAACGCTTATAAACAAACCTACAGTGCCCATCTTTGGATAGTTATCTGTCAGCTAAGCTATCCTGGACAGCCACGATGTACCTGGTGCCAAAGACTTAAAATACATTTGTTTCACTTAAACCTCATCACATCTCTGCCAGATTGGACAGATGAAGAGATTGTGACAGTTTCAAGGCCCATGCCTCTGCTCACATAACTAGCAGTGGCAGGGTGAAGATGGAGGAAGATGGAGCCTGTGGTAGGTTGACTGCTTTGCTGGCCCCAAGTTTTGCTGCCTCCCTGGATCCCTCCCCCTTTGTAAGTCCCTCCCACACTGACTCTGGGCACGGCCATATCACTTACTTTAGCCAATGAGACAGTAGCAAACCAGATGCAAGCTGAAACCTGAATGCTTCTGCTTCCTCCCACAAACCCCTGTTCTGCCATGAGAACAAGCCCAGACTAGCTGGCCAGAGAATGAGCAAATATTGGGTTGGCCGAAAAGCTCGTTCAGGTTTTTCCGTAACGTTTTCTACATTACAGAATACATGAAGCATCACATCCAAAGTCATCCTAGACCAGCCAGCCCCCAGCCCACCTGCCAGTTGACCCAAGATATGTGAACAAGCCCAGCCAAGATTAGCCGATCCAGCCCAGATCAGCAGAATAGCACAAGTGACCTGCAGAGTCTTGAAAAATAATAAATAGCTCTCATTTTAAGCCACTACGTTTTGGTATGATTTGTTATGCAGCAATAGCTTACTGATACAGAGCCAAACTCTAGTTCACAATCGCTACTATCTCCAACTCCACTGCCTTCATACAGGGTCAAAGCCCTTCACATCGCCTACATGCAACAGACACTGTGCTGACAGATCTGGAGGTTCAAGACTAAATGAGATATTGCCCTGCCACCGAGGAACTGACAGTCCAGTGAGCAAGAACAACTGAGCAAATGATTACCATTCACAGATAGGAACCTGGGGCTCAGAAGGGGCTTTTGATTTGATCAGCGTCACACAATACTTTAGTGACAAAGAGAAACTCCAGGCCTCCTGACCCTAAAGCCGGAGTTCCTGTGGCCCCTCAAACCTTTGAACATCCTTGAATGCCAATACAAACTACGTGCCTAGATCCCAGCAACCCCAGAGAAAGCCTGTTTCCAATTTAGTGAGTCAACTCAAAGCGCTCCAGTTTCCTTCTGAGGGTATTAACTGCAAATTTATATTTGAGGCTCTGTGTGCAGTTTTTTATGCATCCTTAAATACCAAAACATAATTACCAATGTCAATACATAATGTTTATTTCTTTCAGAACTGACATTTTAATTTTCCTGAACAGGCGGGAAAAATGACATGCATAAAAATAATGACAAATATTAAAAGTCTCCCGAATAAGGGACCGGATCACCCGCGTAATCCTAAATTTAAATGCATTCACGATCACAGCCATATTAAAGGTCTGATAAGCCAAATTAAGTTCCATGTAAGCATAATTAATCTTCTTTTTCAATGAAGATATTACAAGGGCGTTAATTTGAATCCCAAAGGCCTTTGAGAAATTGAATTATATAGATAAATCAAATATTTGACCTTTTGCAGACAATTACTATTTTTTAAAAAATTCACAATGCAAATGAACTGCAAGTAAACCTTGGGTGTCACCAAGCCTGCCGAAATGAAGTTCGTTATAAATATTCAGATATTGCATTCTATTCAGCCCCTCAGCTTTTTATTTCAAATTTTGGAAGCGTAAAACTCCAGCTGGGGGTCTTGGTGTTTACTAACAAATAACTGAATGGAATTGGCCGGTGCTGATTATGTCAAATTTGCAAATGATCTGGTATCATTCATAGGTCATTAAATTTCAGAAGACATAAAGCAATGGTGCCACAGTGATGATCCTGGGGCCGGCATTAAATGAGGCTAATGCTTATCTGGGTACATGACTCGCCATAGGAAAGGTGCTCCTGTCACCCGTGAGTCAGGTTCCTGGGTCCCCAAGCAAGATGGGAGGAGGGGATCCCCATCAGCACCACGGCCCTTCCCCTTAAGCTGCCTGGTGGCCTCAAAGATGAAGATCGGGGGCCTAGGACCAAATCCTGGTCCTGCAGCTCACGGACTGAATGGCACTGGATCATCTCAACCGTAAATGAGCAGAGTTGCACCAATGGTCAGGACCCCCGGGAATATGAAAGGCGATCAAAGATTTGGAGTGTTAACACCTGAGACACTTGGAGTTGGTCAGACCTGCATTGGCATCCTGGTGTCAACCCCCATCCCCACTGGTGATCAGATCTCCTGAGTTTCCCGATCTGCAAAATGGGTCTCCAGCACTATTGAGATATCCCGAGGTTCTTGTGAAGATTGTTACAAACGGGCTTACAAGGCGTTTTTCAGAGAGTAAGCGCTCCTTGAGGGTTGACCCTATGTCAGAATGCTAAGTCACTTCCCACGCTCCCAGAAAGTAGCCATGTGCCTCGGCCCCTTCCCCAATTCCAGAACACACTGCGTCTCTGGGCCCAAAGCAACATTGCTGGAACCCAGGATCTCAAACGATCCCTCCTGAAGACTGTTCCTGCCACTTCTGACACTGATCCCTCTCCACAGAGAAGTCCCAGCATCCCCTGCTGCTGAGGCCATCGTTACTGAGTGTTGACCTGTGAGCCGTCCTAAGAGCTTCACGTTGCGATTGCATTTAATTTTCTAGCGTTTCTACAAGGAAATGCTGTGGACATCCCCATCTTACAGATGAGGAAACCGTGACCTGGAGAGCTTAAGGAAGTCCCCGAAGTGGTAGCACTAGGGCTCATACCCATGGTCTGGCTCCAGGGCTCATAGTTTTTACCCCATCGGTACTGCCACCCAACCCAGCCACATGCCATGGCCACCCTGGGCCCAGATTCCCTATCCTTTCTCAGTAGCCTGAACACAAAGATAGGAGCCTATCCCTCACCAAAAGCCAAGGCCTTTATGTCCATTAACCCACTCTAGCAGATACCCAGGGTCCTGGCTGGTCAGGCCTGCAGCTGGAGGGGACCATGATCATATGACCCTGGTCTGAGGGTCTCCCTGGTCCCCAGCATGGCCAACATTGTAGAATGGTGTCTGCCTCAGTTTCCTTCTAAGACTGAGCTTGGCCCCAGCTAGATGGGACAGAAATGGCCTGAGTTCAATCTAACTAGTGCTTCCTTGAGAAAAGCAGATGTGTGACAAGAGGTACTGATGTTGAGCTATGATGGGACAGAGCAGAGTGACCTGATTTGCCTGGGGGAATTGATGACTTGGCCTTCAGAGGGGACATTTTGAGTGGGCTTTGCAGGATGCATAAGAGGTCACCAGGTGGAGCAGGGGAGAAAGGGCATTACTAATGGAGAAAACAGCAAGACAAAGAGAGGGAGGTACATGGAGCACAGGCTGGGGGGTCAAGGAACTCTGCCAGCCTTGGTCATCACTCCTTGCGCAATGTTTCCAGCTCCAGACTCCCCTCAGCCCAGAGGGTTGCCAGCAGGTGCTCGGATTCATCCTTGGACCCATAGGCGCTGGCAGGATGCAAAGCTGGGCCAGCTCAGAGCCGAGCAGAGGGATGAGTTCTTCCTATGACACTATTCGCCATCATGTTCCAAGCTCTGCCAGAGGCATCATTCAAAGGCTGTCCAGGAAAAGAGGATATTGACAATATATCAAGATCAGGTAAGCAAGCACCACCAAACCCTTGCCCTTCCCACAGCCCTGGCAAGGCCGGTCCAGAGACCTCAGCTCCCAGGAAGTGTTAAGCAAAGACATTTTCCCTGTCATTATCACACTGGAGTTTTCTATCTCTCTGATTAGAGCAGAATTGAATCTGGCTGGGCAAAATTGAATTTGTACATTTCCCTAATCATACAATCTTCAAACACTGAACGTTCTAGTCCCAATTAGTCTGCCCTAATCTGGAAGGAGCAGGGCGACATCCTTATCGACAAAAGGAGAGTTACTGGTGATTGATCCCAAATAAAAGTCAGGGCCTCCCCGGATACCAGCAGGTTACCTCCCCTCCGGGTAGGGGAGGGGCCTTGGTGAGGTCCACCTGCAGTGGGCAAGGATTTAGGGCATTTCCTGGGCCTTTCCATATGGCAGAGGTACTTCCACAGGAGATATTTGTTGTGGGTCAAGTAATTTCTTGACCTCGATTGTCTGGCGGGCTCCACAGCCAAGAACAGAACCCACGTTAAACCGCAGGCTGGGCTCAGGCCTTCTCCGGGTTCCCCTTTGCTCATCACAATGGTCGTCCTCCTGCAACCTCTTCTTGCACCAGACACACTTTCTTGGTGATTTAATCTGCCTCTCCAGCTTTAGTTACCATCCCCTCCCCAGACCTTTCTCTTGAGCTCCAAACCCAGGGATCCAGTAACCCTCTGGACATCTGGGGATGTCCAAGATGCCTCCATCTCCACATGGCCCCAGTGAAGCCAGCATCTTCATTTATGGAGAGCACCAGGCCAATCAGAATGAATGAAACCCCAGGCTGGGCACCGTTCTAAGTGTCTAAATCCATGCATATTTCACTAAGCGCTCTAACCATCCTATAGGAAGAACTGTTACTAGCCCTATCTGACAGTTGCAGAAACAGTTTGCCTTTCTATATGTAAGATTCTTCGGAAGAACAGAAAATCACTGGGCCATGACTCTGTAGATGCTAGTTTGTTTTCTCAGAGGAAGTCTGAAGCCAGCCCGACTTGTTCATTGCTGGGTCACCTCTTAGGTGTGTCACTTTCTCCTGTCAGAATCCTTGCATGTTAATGGCTTTGATCTTTCTCCTTGTCATTCAACATATTATCCAGGGTCTGCCCACTGGCTTGGTCAGGAAGGAGGGGACTTTTCTGACCTGCACCGTCTGTCTTTAAATTCTACCTTGGTGCCAATTTTCTTGCTCTTTCCTCAAGAAGTGCCGTCATATCGATATTGCCCCATCTTTTCTGTTTTTATCCTTTTCTTCTGACTTCTAAGGGAGACTTTTAAGATTGTCTTCCACACCCCCGACTTGATTTTCCATCCAGTCGATTCGGCTGTTGTGATGCTTCCCAGGACATTGTAACGATTCTATCGCCTTGTGGGTCCCTTGTAAATCTTCCTTATCTCATCCATCTCTCTTTATATTTTATCGAGGTATCTGTTCATCTCAGCTTCCTCTCCCTATGATTTTGCTCTAATTTCATAAAAAACACCCTTTCCTTGCATTTACATGAGGTTCCTCACAAGATTCTAAAATTGTCCTCTGGATCAAGAGAAAACACTTTTCAGAGACCTCGTCATCCTCTGAATTTTGAACAATAGTCTTCATTTCTCCAGCAATTGTTTTCCAGAGGTCCCAAACCATTTCTTGAAGAAGAATATAAAAGCACACTCATTTATTCATCAAATATTTCCTAAGCATCTTTATGTCCCAAACACTGCAAAGAATGCTGGAGAGCTCCCTGCTACCCAGTGGTCCAGAGAAACGTGAAATGTGTTTCTCCTTAGCCCAGGGCAGGGGACAGGACTGTGTTCTGCTGCTGCCACCAGCCTGGCAGAGTGCCCGCGGATGGGTCACTGGATCTGAAAGCACTAATCATTCAGGAGAGGGAAAGGGTGACCCTTGATGTCCTTTCTGAAGTCTGGATTAAGTCTGGATTTAGACGAGAAGTTCCCAAGAGATTATTTCATCTCTTTTGTGATGGAGCCAACTTTCTTTCTGAGCCCTTCCTTTGCCTGTTGAAACAGAGACCAACCACGGAGTGGGGAGCCCGGATCCTGCAGTGCGGAAGGGAAACTGTCAGAGAGCAGCCGTTTCCAGAGTCGAGCACAGGAGTGACCAAAGCAATAATGGCTAAAAGGATGACTCCTAACAGCCCTGCTCAGATCCTCACCGCCCAAACCACTCCCCCTCCACCACACATTCTAAACCACGCCCCCTCCACCACACATTC
>NW_021703782.1:99276333-99283881 GCF_005190385.1 Monodon monoceros
ACGCCCCCTCCACCACACATTCTAAACCACGCCCCCTCCACCACACACTCTAAACCACGCCCCCTCCACCATGGGACTTGGTGTTTGCCATTTCAGAACAGAACAACAGTGGCTTGGGCAAGGCAATCATGAGGAAAGAGAAAGGTTTTGTTGTCCACAAGAGAAGTGGTTTTTTTTTTAACAGCTGAACTGAGGTTAAAAAACTGCATATGTTTGATGTATACAATTTTATGAGTTTGGCAGTATGCATGAACCTGTGATACCACCACAAGGAAGATAATAAAGAGATCCATCACCTCCAAAAGACTCCTTGTGTCCCTTTCTTTCTTTGCCTGTTTTTGGTTTTTTGTGGTAAGAACACTTAACATGATATCTAACCTCTTAAATGTTTAAGTGCACGATTCGGTATTGTTAACTACATCACAGGTATTGTTAACTCCTGTCATACAGGAGATTTCTAGAATTTACTCATCTTGCGTGACTGAAACTGTGTATCAATGGAATAACAGATTCCCCATTTCGCCCTCCCCCAACCCTTGGTAACCGCCACTGTATAGCTTGACTATTTTAAATACCTCTTAGAAGTTTAATTATGCAATATTTGTTCCTCTGTGACCGGCTTATTTCACTTAGCATAATGTCCCCGAGGTTCATCCATGTCGCAAGTGGCAGGATTTCCTTCTTTTTTTTAAGGCTGGATAATATTCCACTTTATGTATACACCACATTTTCTTCTTCCATTCATCTGCTGGTGGACGTTTGGGTTATTTCCACACGTTGGCTATTGTGAGCAATGCTGCCATGTACATGGGAGTGCAGATAAAGAGAGAGAGTATTTCCTTAATCTTCCCAGGTCAAAGGGAAGGTCCTGTGGGAGAAATGACAGGGGAGGAAACTCCTTACAAGATTCACAGGAAAGAGCGGGTGCTATATCTCCTATCTGCTCCTTAAAGGAGCAGATATAATTTAGTAGAAAAAAAGGACAGAACAACATGTGAACCAAGCAAATACACGTGTGCATGTTTGATTATTTCAGAGGTGCACCAATTCTGTGCATCTTAGTGGCATCTACTAAGTAAGGTATATAGGGCTGAAATTCATGATGTCTGAGACTTGCCACTCAGGTGCAACCCTGGAGGACCATCTGCTTTACCTGGGAACTTGTTAGAAATGCAAATTCTCAGGCCCCATCACAGACCTACTAAATCCGAATCTGGAATTTAACAAGATTCCTAGGTGATTTCTTAGCACATTAACTATTGAAAAGCACCGATTTAAAAGGAAAATAGCACTGATTTAACAAAGAGAGAGAGAAGAGAGAAAAGGGCGAGTGAAGCAAATAGAGACAAATATCGCTAACTGTTGAATCCAGATATGGATATACGAGAGCCCATTGTACTATTCACGGCTTTTGCATTTATCTGAAGATGTCTGAAGTAAAAAAGCAATGCCCTGACGGATTGACAGAGGAAACCATGGTCAGAGACAGCAGCGATTGCCTCAGGAGAGACGCTCCTGGGGCCGTGTCACAAATGCAAATAGCCATGCCAGCCCTGGGCACAAGAACATCATTAGATTATATGTCAAAGGGCTGCATTTGGATGTCAGGGGCTAGCTGTGGCCTCAAAGAACAGAGAGCACAAGGCCACGCAGCATAAATGAAAAAGACAGACACGGGACGCCTCCTGGTGAGGTTTCAGCACTCCTCAGATACAGAGAACATTTCAAAAGCTTCAGAGAGCAAAAACACAGAACCCAGTGATGCTAGCTGCCCACTGGATACTGCAGGCCTGGATGCTGTAGAGCTGTGCCTCTGTGTGAGCCTCCTATGGCCACTGTGACAAACCACCCCAAACTCGGAGGCTTAAAACTACACAAGTGTGCTCTCTTACAGTCTGGAGGTCAGCAGTCTGAAATCAGTCTCACAGGGTGGAAAGCGAGGTGTCCCACTGTGCTCCCTCCAGAGACCCTAGGGAAGAACATATTTCCTTGCTTTCCTTTTCCAGCTTCTAGAGCTTCTCTTCTCACATTCCTTGGCTCAGGGCCCCTTCCTCCATCTTCAAAGCCAGCAGGTAGCATCTTGCTTCATCTTCAAAGCCGGCAGGTAGCATCTTGCTTTCTTCCTCTGTAAACAGATCTCCCTCTGTAAACAAATCTCCCCCTGCCTCCCTCTTATCAGGACACTTGTGGTTACATTTAGGGCCCCCCTGGATAATCCAGGACAATCTCCCCATCTCAATATCCTTGATCACATCTGCAAAGTCCCATTTGTCATAAAAGGTAATATTCATGGCTTCCGGGATGTTCTGGGTATCGTGGGGAGGGGGGGCATTATTCAGCCTGCCACAGCTTTCAGGTTCCAAGGAAAAGTGTTTTTATCCAAGGATTCTATACAGACTATTAAATAGGGGGAGGGCAAAAGAAAGATATTTTATGATTCCCAGGAACTCAGGATTTTGCCACTCTGCCCCCAAATTAAAAACATGTATATTAAGATGCTTCTACAGACAGATAACAATATTTTTTAAAATATTTCAACAACAGAGAGACAAACAACCCAATCTAAAAATGCGCAAAGGACTTGATACTACCGCCAAGAAGACACGCGATGACCAATAAGCACATGGCAAGGTGCTCAGCATCATTAGCTGTTAGGGAGGTGCAGATCAATACCAGAGCTACTGCTTACCTCGAGAAGGGCAGCTAGCAGCAAAAACCGGAAAATAACAAGTGGTGGCGAGAGGATGGATAGAGGATGTGGAGGAATTAGAACCTTCGTACATTGCTGGTGGGAATGTAAACTGGTGCGGCCACTGTGGAAAACAGTTTGGCAGTTCATCAATAAGTTAAACGTAGAATTATCATAGGACCCAGTAATTCCACTCATAGGTATATACCCAAAAGAACTAAAAGCAGGGACTCAAACAGATACTGTACACAAATGGTCATAGCAGCACTATTCACAATAGCCAAAAGGTGGAAACAACCAAGACGTCCATCAATTTTTGAGTAAATAAACAAAATGTGGTCTATCCATACACTGGAATATCATTCAGTCACAAACAAGGAAGGAAGTAGTGTTACACGCTACAACATAGATGAACCTTGAAAACATTATGTCACGTGAAAGAAGCCGGATGCAAAGAGCCACATATCACACGAGTCCATTTACATTAAACACACGCAATAGACAAATCCACAGAGAGAGAAAGAATATTAGTAGTTGCCAGGGGCTGGTGGGAGAGAGGCATGAGGAATAATTGTTTAATGGGTACAGGGTTTCCTTCTGAAGCAATGAAAGGGTTCTTCTGGCGCTAGATAGTGGTGATGGATGCATAACACGGAGAATGTACTTAGCTGTACGCTTTAAAATAATTAAAAGAGTAAATTTTATGTTAAACAAACTTAGGAAAGAGAAAAAGAGTAAACATGGGAAACAGTGGCAGTTAAGGATAAGTTAGGATCAAGGAAAGTGCAAACAAAATTACAGGAGAATCCACTGGCCCTGGTGTTTAGAACATTCCTAACAAAGCAGCAGAGCTTTCAAGACATAGGATTACATTCTCTTCCCTACAGATCTAATCACATCACTTAGCTCTGCGGTGAATATTTCCGTAGCCTAAAGTGTATAAATGGCATTTTATTGGGTTTAAAATTTTAGAACCAACCTATAGAGAAATCATGAACGACCATTATGGTAACAGAGAGAATGGAAATGTTATGAAGTTTGACCAGGTAAGAAGAATTATTTAACAAGAATTGGGGGGTGTGCAGGAGAAGAAGAAAGTATAAGACCACCGACAAAACAAATAAAAGATTTCTTTATTTTTCATAGCAGAGATCAATACTTATAGTTCAAAATGAATAAATCAAGAAATAGAGACTTAGTATGGTATTAAAAGTTACATAGGCAATCTGTAGAAGAATTCAGAATAATACCATAACTACAAAATTCAGTAAAGGAAAGAAGAGGTGAAAGATAGTAAACTGTGCTCAATTTCCCATTTTTCTTAGCAGAGAGGAAATAGATACTGA
This sequence comes from Monodon monoceros, assembly GCF_005190385.1. Lineage (NCBI taxonomy): Eukaryota > Metazoa > Chordata > Mammalia > Artiodactyla > Monodontidae > Monodon > Monodon monoceros. Next base: position 99,280,369 of record NW_021703782.1, read on the forward strand.
CAAAAGGACATAAGTCAAGAAATAGAATTATAATACTTAAAGGCTTCAGTTATTGGTACATATCTGTTTTTGTCTGGTTTCAGATACCTTCTTTCTTTGGCGATTATCCACTTGTGTGGTTAAGGTGGGGCTGACCTATCCTTTTGGCTATGGGGTGGTCACATGACTCAGCCTGGCCAATCAGAGCCTCCCCTGGGACTTTTTGGTCAGCACTCTTGGGGGAGATACCAACTCTTAGGGTTGTCAAGTTTGGGGAATGTGAACCTGGGCTTGTCTGTGTCCATCTTCTTACTACTGGGCATGAGTCCGAGTACAGGCTGAAGCAAATCAGGGCAAATGACATTAGTGAGTCCCTAGATGTGCTGAAGTTTATATCATGTTCCGGTTTCTGTTATCCTACTCAGTGAATTCCCCTTTTGCTTAAAATAAATAAATAAAATGCCCTGGGCAGCCATCTGGCTCATGTGCTGTGCTGATGGGTGGTACTGATCCAAGGAATCTTCTAGGAGGAATTGGAATTCACTGGCATTGAAAAAGAGGTAGAACAACAACCCATGTGTTGACCCTAAGGCGTTACCCATCTGTGCTCCATTCTGCCATCCAGGAGCAGTGCAACTTAGATGCGATTCTTAACCACACTGACCTCAGCTTCCCTGGTACCCAAAGAGAGTGGGGACTATCCCATGGGGTTGTGAAGATGGTTGAAATAACAGATGAAAATATACTTTATAAACCACACCGGGTTTTCTTTTTTATGATGATTGGTTTGGTCCCTGGGTTGGTCAGTTAAACTGGTTCTGTTCTCTGACCACAGACTGAACCCCTAATTCTACCCCAACCACCCCACAAATGCAAACTATAGTCCCAGGTGGTGAGGGTGAGAGAGCCTGAAGGATTCACTGCAGCCCCTTCTGACTACTGGGGAGAAAAACCTATCCCAGCAATCACTGTCACGCAGCTGAAATTGCCATCATTTTCTCCTCCTGCCGCTCCTTACTCTTTCTACGAGGTTTGGCACCCTTCTAGCTAGTTCTTCTTTTAGCTCTACTGTCTTATAAAACAATTTTTTTTTTTTTGGTTTTATAAATGCCATCCTCAGACTTCCCTGGTAGCACAGTGGTTAGGAATCCGCCTGCCAATGCAGGGGACACGGGTTCGAGCCCTGGTCCGGGAAGATCCCACATGACGCAGAGCCACTAAGCCCGTGCACCACAACTACTGAGCCTGCGCGCTAGAGCCCGTGAGCCACAACTACTGAGCCCACATGCCGCAACTACTGAAGCCCGCATGCCTAGAGCCCATGCTCCGCAACAAGAGAAGCCACCACAATGAGAAGTCTATGCACCAGAACAAAGAGTAGCCCCTGCTCGCCGCAACTAGAGAAAGCCCGTGAGCAGCAACGAAGACCCAACGCAGCCAAAAATAAATTAATTAAATAAATAAATTTTTAAAAAAGAAGAGAATAAAAATAAATGCCATCCTCATGAAGTGGCAAAGGGGACTTTTTAAGGTAGCAGGATATAAATTCAGGTGACCTGTGCCTCTGGAGAGACAGTAAGAAAATCCACTGTAATGGCTTTATACTGAGATAGTATCATTTACAAGTTATGTAGGGTTAGGTTCCTTTTGTAAACTTTTACTCTTTTTTTTTTCTTATTCTAAAAATAATATTGTTTACGGTAATTTTTTATTGTAATATAAGTAATATTGCTTATTGCAGAAAACGTTGAAAGATAAGGAAGGAAATAGAAGTCCCCCCACAATCCCACAACCCAGATACAAACCCTGTTCACATTTTGGCGGCTTTTCTTCCGTGCTGTTCTACTAACACCTCTGAAATCACGTCATATACTGCACCCTGCTTTTTCCATTCAACACTATATTGTGAGCGTATCCTCACTTCATTAAAAATTCTTTAAATTTTTTTTTTACCAGCGTAATACTCCAGGTACCAAAATGTGTTTAATCGAGCTCCTAATGTTGAATATTTTAGATCTTCTAGTTGTTCACTACTGATCTCTCGGCCTGACATTTTTTTATCTGTTCATGTGTATGTGTTGTCATAATGGATGGGTTTAGCCTCGCAGCTCCCTTGGTTTCCGGTACCACATCTGTGATGCTAGGCAGCGGGTCCTGAGGGATGCCACCACCACCTACGCACAGGGACAGTCCCCCTTCCCCAAAGGGCAGCGTTACTTCACAGGCCCCCCCTTGCTTCCGATCCTCACCCAGGGCCATGCCAGAGCTCCCTGACCGAGCTCCCATGTTTGTATCTCCGGAAACAGAAGTTCTCAGCCATGTCCTCCTAGAAGGGTCCGCACTCCTTATGTGCATAAGCCCCTCCCTCTCAGTCCCCCAGCCCCAGAAGGTGAATGTGCAGTTTTCTAACCCCCAAAATAAACGGCTGCCTTCCACCCTAACCCCCGAGAATCAGGTGCCTACTGACCTTGCATCTGCATAATTAAGGTCCCCCATCTGTCCCGTCTGCAAGGGGAGGGGGCACGAGAGGAGATTAGAGGCCAGAGAGGACCCACCAGAGAGATCCTGGAGCCAGTGCCCATCCTCCAAGCCAGGAAGTGGAGCTCACGTCGGAGAAGGGATGGCATTGCTCCACGTTCACGACTTCTCATCGGGCGCTCCCGTCCAGCTGGACTTATTCACTACCTCTCATTACGCCAGGGTCTGTGCTAGGGAAGGGCAGGCCTGGGGTCTCGCTGCAGCTCTACCACGAGCATCCTGTGTTAGTGGCATGACCTCCAGAAGGTCACTTTCTAGCAGCTCCCAGAGACCATGCTGTTTCTCCTCCTAATCATCGCGGACTCATTCAGAAGGCGCCTCCTCCTGCCTCCGTGTCCTCCCAGCCCCCCTCCCTCCCCAATCCTAGCCCCCATGTAGCCCGTGTTATAAGGATGGTACCGTCTGACTGTGAGATCAGCGAGGGCAAAGGCTCTGTCCAATTCCAAGTGGGCACTCAGCACTCGACCTCAGGCCCGGCACCAGCACACAGAGGGTACTCAGCGCCAAGGGCCCACATGCCTGCCCGAGGCATGATGGGGGAGGGAGCCCCGCCGTCACCCCCCCGGGGCCACCACTCCAATGGTTGGAGCAGTACAGTCAGGAGTCAGTCTTGGGGTCCCAGGCACTGGTCCCTAGAAGTGGCCTCCCTGTGAGGGACCCTCAGCCCCCAGCATTGCCTTGAGACGGCCCCCAGGGAGTTTCAGGTCCTGTGAAGGAGCAATTTGTACTTCAGGCCGTTCGTGAATCCCTGAACAGAGGAATTAATTACTGTCTGTCAAAGTTAGACTTCTCCCTTCCTTCGAGATGCATCTTCTTTTTATTCTTAATTAATTTTTAAAATTATGAAGTCAGTGCGGTCTAATTTATTTTACCTTTAGCATTATTTCTCTCATAAGCAATTTCGTTTTAGGCCAGGCACTCGCCTCAGCACCAGTTTGTCGCATCGGCTCTCCCTTCCTGGGGCTGTGTCAGACCCGAAAGCCCGAGAACCAGGGG
>NW_021703782.1:99283891-99338688 GCF_005190385.1 Monodon monoceros
GGGCTGTGTCAGACCCGAAAGCCCGAGAACCAGGGGCCTCAGATGAGTTGCTCCCTTCCTGGGCCTCAGTTTCCCTGCTGAGAGATGAACACATTCCACTAATCCACTCCTGAGGGCCCCTACCCGCCCCGCTGTCTGTGGTTCCATGAGCTCATCCCTCCCTCGTCCCAGGATCAATGGAAGGGGTGATACTGAGGCGCTGGCCTTGTAAATGCACAGCCCTCAAGAGTTTATGATGTGCTTCCCCATGCATGTCTCACTGACCCTACAAAAACCCTCTGAAGCAGGGCCTGCCATCCCATTTTACAGGTGAGGAAACTGACACCCAAAAAGGAGGCATTACTCGGACAAGTTGGAAAAAAGGATTTCAATCCAGGCTCCGACTCCAAATCTGACAGCTCTTCCACTTCATCCTGAAACTGAAATGGTGATGGTTATAAATTTCCACTTGAAGACCTGTGACTGAGACCCAGATGCTGACAGGACAGGTCCTGCCGGATTCCAGTTTTAGTCTGCCCCTTACCCCTTCTCCCTTCTCTTGGTAAACTCATCCGCTTGTTTGGGGGTCTGCTCCCCCATCCGACCTCCCCACCCCACATGCTAGCCAGGAACCCAAATGAGAGGAGCTCACTTCATCTGGGACCCTCCTCTCAGCCACGGGGACTGCTCACAAGGTGACCCCATGACTCAATTCAAGCCAAGCAGGGGCTTCCCTGGGATTTTTCTCACCACAGTTGCTGGGTGAGAGCGTTTTCCTCTCTGGTTATGAAGCTGAGAAGGCGTGAGCCAGAAAGCGGCTGTGGCCGAGTCCCCCACCTGCAGCTCACCCAGCAGGGAGGGGGTCAGACACAGAGATAACGTGAAGCTAAGTTGTGTGAGTCCCTGGTTCCAGCTCTTCCCCAGGCCGGCTCCACCTGTGGCCTCCCAGCTGGGCACACAGACAATAAACCTCCTTTGTGGTCCAAATTGTTCTGAATGGGGTTTCTGTCACTTGCTGCCCTAGGGGGTCTGACGGGCATAGATTAGCTTGTAGAGCTGGAAGAAAACAGGAGCCCAGCCTGATGTGTCCAGGAACTGCCTCTAGTCAGTGATGCCAAACACCACGGGCTAAGGGGCTAAAAGTGGATGTTCTGAAACCCAGAAATGTCCCTGCCTGCTTGTCCCTTCCCCCTTCCGGCGGAGGGAGCCACGAGTAGGAGGCTGGTATACCAGGCCCTCCAGGCTCCAGCCCACACTTCCTCCAGCTCATCTCCCACAACAGTGTCTGTCACACACAGCCTCACCTCACCACGTGTCCACAGCAGCGTGGGGACCAGACCTTGCCACACTTCTGCACACTGGTTCCCTCAGCCAGACCCTCCTACCACCACCTACCTACTCATCTCAGACCACACCTCCACCGAAGGCCTCTGGGCACCCCAGAAAGAGGGGCTCACCCACTCCCTCGGCCATGCCATTCAATCTATTGGTGTATATGGCACCTGAGTTGGAGCTGTTAGCTTACGTTGTCCCCTATGATATTGTGAGCCCTTTAAGCTCCATGTATCAGTCTCCCCAGGGGAGCGTCATTCACCCAACAAGTGTTTTCTGAGTGCATACTAGGTGCCATTCAAATGAGCAAAACAGACAAGGTCCCTGCTCTCAAGGAGTTTACAGGCTATGAAGGGAATATAGACAACAAACAATAAGTACAACACACATGTCATGGATAGCTTTTCATGTCAATGACTATAAATCCACATGACATATGGATTATCATAATTTATTTAGCCAGATCGCTATTTCTGTGCATTTAGGTTATTTCTTCAGGCCGGCTAAGTGGGAGCTGGAGTGCAGGGTGCAGGTTGTGATCGTATAGGGGTCAGCGTAGGCCCCACTGATAGGGGACATCTGAGCAAAGTCTCTAAGGAGGTGAGGGAATAATCCACACAGAGGCTGGGGAAGGGCATTCCAGGCAGACGGAGCACCCAAACTTTGAGGCGGGAGCACGCCAGGCATGTTTGGGGAAAAAGCCAAGGAGCAGGGTGGCTGGGCTGGAGGGAGTGATAGGAAAGACGATGGGGGTGAGGGCAGAGGGTGACCACCTGGGAGGCTGGAAGATTCAGGCCTATCTCGTTAAAAAGCTCAGGATGTGCTCGAACAAACTGAATTGTGATTTGAGAAGGCTCTTATAGTCTAGGTAGCAAGAACTATATAAAAAATTACAGTTGGGGATCACAGACGACCTGACATGGCTATATGGTGATCAGGGGATAACTGGGTGGAATAAGCCAGGGGAATCTCAGAGGCTGTGATTGAGCCGAGACTGGGGACACGTGTCTACACGTGTCACTCTGGCCGAGTGCGTAGCATGAGCACAGGCCCAGAGGGCCACTGTAACAAGATACCACCAACTGGGTGGCTTAGAACAGCAGAAATTTCTCCTCTCACAATTCTGGAGGTCAGATGTCCAAAATCAAGGCATCATCCGGGCCAGGCTCCCTACGAGACTCTGGGTAGAATCCTTCCCTGCCGTCCGTTCCCAGTTTCTGGTGTGGCCGGCAATCCTCGGCCTTACTTACTCGCAGCTGCCTCACTCCAGCCTCTGCCTCTGTTGTCACATGGCTTTCTCCGTGTGTCACTGTGTCTTCGCTTGGTGTTTCCCCCCGTGTCTCTCTCACCTCTGCTCATAAGGACACCAGTTTCCTTGAGTTAAGGGCCTACCCCCCTCCAGTATGACCTCATCTTAGTTACATAAGATGCAACGACTCTGTTTCCACTAAGGTCACATTCTGAGATACTGGGGGTTAGGACATCAAAGTATCTTTCTGGGGGGACACAGCCCCACCCACACCAGAGGCCACACCCCCCAGGGACGCGCTGTGTGACCTTGGTTGTGTCCATTCCATCTCTGGGCCTCAGCCTGTCCTCCTGTAAGACAGGGGCTGGCACATCACCCCTCTGGGGCTGCCTGTGTTTCTCCAAGTCCTTCTGAAGAATCTGTTCCCCTCCCCTCACTGCACCGCCTCTGATCTCCGGCAAGGCGGCATGGGGAAAAGAGCTCAGATGACTCCAAACTGTACCTTCACCATAAAACAAATATCATGAAAGTCTTTTAATGTCACCCTGATGGAGTGCAGAAAACCCCCTTCAACTCCCCCACCCCACCTTTGCACTTTTAATTGCATTCTTTTTGCTATTTTTTCTTCTCCCTTACAGCTTGTGTTTGCTTTCATGTTACACATTATTTATTTAGTTGCTTGTCAATTAGTGTCTATTCTCCAAGTGACAAGCACATTAGCAGCTGCAGAGATTAGAATTAAAATTTGCAGCCCAGTTGGTGCTACCAAAGCCACGCCTATCCAACTGAGAGAACAGCACCTCTTTGTCATTTCAAAAGATGACCTTCTCCTTCTCCCCGTTCCTGGCTCCTGATTTAATTCCAATTGACTGCTCCATGGTCACTGCACGGTGATGGCTTTGAGATGGAACTTTTTCAGATGCACAAAGGAAGATGCAGGCTCCTGTTAACAGTGGCCTTTGATGACGGTTAGTGTAAAGAAGAAGTCGCTGGATTCGAATAACAGGCTCCGATGGCCTGTTAAGGGTTCTAAATCAGCCAGCCCAACATGCCACACCTCTGGTCCACAGTTCAGCCAACATTCCTGACATGGCAGCGTGACCAGCTCCTTGATTTACTGGGTATGTGACCCTGGGCAAGTGAATGAACCTCACAGATTTATTTCCTCCTCTGCAAAATGGGGGGATTAAAACCAACTACATATAGATGTTGTAAGAACTGAGATTATACGCGTAGAGCTTTGCAAAGAAAGCTTCAGCATCTGTTTCTTCCAGTGAATCTGAGGAGTTTACCGGCACGGGTTAATCACATGGCCAGGAGGGCTTTTGTGAAGGGAGCCTCCCTGGGCAGAGACAGGCTGGGATCTGACCACTGTGCACCTCAATGCCGCAAGCAGAGGTGGAGGGACCACAAGCCTAAGTCAGGTGGCTTGAGAGCCCAGAGACAAGGCAGATGTCCAGGGAACTGGGAGGCAGCATTTTCCCTTTCTCTTTTCCCAACATGCTACTGCACAGGTCCAGGAGATGCAGGGATTGGGACAACTTTTGCACCTTCACTGTGAGCTCAGCAAATACCTGCTACCACCCCCTGCCCCTTTGAATGGCACATTTCCATGCCCTCGGACTCCTGGGAGTGGAAGAGATCCCTTGGCAGCTCCAGTGGGAAGACAAGAGTCCCCAGGGGACAAAGGTGACTGTGTGTGACTCTGCCCGGATCACACTATAACATGTACCTGCCTGGGATGGATGTCCTCTCACTGCTAGAATCCAAGTGGCCTGAGGGTGACCCTCCCAGGGATCCCCCTTTAGTGAGAAGCAAGGGCAAGAAGTAAGCTTGCCTCTGGGCCGTCCTGGTCACACTGGCCTGCTCTGTGACCTCGGGCTGTCCTCCTCTCCTCCCTGAACAGCTTCCTCGAGTACAAAATAAAAGGAGATGAAGCTTAATTCACAGGACTGTTGCTGGGAGACTTAATGGGGAGAGAACATACTTAAAACATCTCAAAAATGGAGGCTCAGGCAACAAGGATGATGATGGGAACCCCCTGTTGTCATGACGGCAGCACTCTGAAGGAGAAAGGGCAAATTCTGTTATCCAACACGCAGCAGGCAGGACACCAAGTGGTCTCCTCCTTTCTCCAATATTCTCCCTGGGCGGCCACACCCTGGCTGTGTGGGAAAACCAGAGCGTTGGACCAGAGGCGGGTCAAGCCTCCAGGCCCAGTGGCCAGAGTGATGCTGTAAAAACCTAAGTCGGAGCACGCCCTCCGCCCCCGCAGACCCTGCACCGTGTGCCCACCTCACAGAGTCACAGCCAACCCCTCCCGGGCCCTGCTGTCCTCTGAGCTCATCTCATGCCATTCGCCACCCCCCATCCAAGGGCCCCCTCACTGCTCCTCGGGCATCTCCGGGCATTGCTCCAGCAGCTGTCACCTGGGCCTGGGAGAGCCTTACCCCAATAACCGCTCCCTCCCTCCTCCCTCATCTTCCTCCAGCCCTGCTTACAGGACCTCTCCCTGCATCTGCATCTGCGGGTGAAATCCAGCCGCCTGCGCCCCTCCCTCTGGGATGTAGCATGTTCACCCTGGGACAGACAGGGTGCTTTGCTCATCTGTCCTGCTCTCTCACAGCTAGAATCTAAGCAGAGGTCTTTGTTTTGTCCACTGTGTGTCCCCAGGGCCCAGAAGAGCGGCTACTGAACAGAAGGAGCTCTGAGTATCTATGGAAGGGTGACAACCGCGCAGAGGACAGGCCTCCGTCAGGGCTGACCGGGAGGAAGCCGTCTTAACTCGTGCCCTTTAGGAATTCTTGCATCTCCCCACAGACCCACCACAGCTCAGCCCCTAGGGCTGGGCCCCCCATCTGGATAATTAGCAAGTGCCCATGATTGAGTGTTGAGAAGGGGTCTGAGCACCAGTGAGAGGACGTGAGCGCTGATCCCAGCTTTGCCCAGTTTGGGATATGATCTCTGGCAAGCACTTCCCCATCTGGACAAAGAAGGCGTGGGGCCACTGGTTTGCAAAAGGGGGTCCTCTGGAGCCCCAATATTTTGTGGAGAGGCCTCAGAGAGGGGCTTGGAGGTGTAGCAGGCTTCCGAAGTGGTCAGGACCCAGGGTAGCCCGTCCCGGCTTCCCGCAGAGCTGACCCCTCGGTCTGCTTGTATATGAGATTCTTTCAGAAGGGGTTCCAATTCCCCCAGAAGGTATTTGGGGACCACGGGCGGGACGATGGCTGGGACGGGAGGTGCTGGCATTGCCAGGTCTGGACCTTGCATGGATCGCCTCATCCGTCAAGGATCCACCCTCCCCATCTGTCTAAAGGAGGGTTGGACCAAAGGACCCCAAATTGCCCTCCCAACTTGGAAGCTCGGGTATCCTGATTTCACGCCGGCAGAACCATCATGAAGAAAGCGTGGGAACCGGGTGAAGATGGACAATTATCACCACCCAATATAACACTCTAATGGCAGAATCTTTTATATTAGAATAGATATTATGGAGCACAGTTCCATCAAATGAATATAATAGACTTGTTTTATATTACAATGCACACTGTAATCACACATTTCAATAATTCCTTCAGTGCATTACATAGAAGCGTTCTGAAGTAATGGAGTCCTGGAAGCATATATAATAAATCACCTAAGGGGAGGACGCTGTGGGTGGTAACAGGGTGGCAAAGAGGCCTCCTAGCTGGCCGGGAGAGCCATCATCTCAGCCCAGGGCCGCTTGGCTGTGACTCTGCTCTCCGGAGGCTCTTCAGAGGAGGCCCTTTGTCCAAGCACCTGCCCATGTAGGCAGGAATCCCCTCTCTGACATCCCCAATGGCACTTCTGCAACCACATCCCTAGGGACCACGGGGAGCCCACTCCCCCAGGCTACCTATTGGAAGGGCCCTGTCATTAGGAACTTACACTACTGCATGCATATGGCACGCGATCTCTAAATTCATATGATCATATCTATTCTATTTAAAGCATTATAGTAGATTCCTATTGCTGCTATAACAAAGCACAACAAACTTAGTGGCTTAAGACAAATTTATTCTCCTCTGGTTCTATAGATCAGGAGTCTGACCTGGGTCCAACTGGGCTAAAATCAAGGACTGTGTCCCTTTCTGGGGTTTCTAGGAGCGCATCTGCTTCCTTGCCTTTTCCAGCTCCTCCACGTCGCCTGCACTCCTTGACTCGTGGCCGCTTCCCTCCACCTTCAAAGCCAGCCACTCTCTGACCCCTTCTCTGTTGTCACGCCTCTCTGACCGTGGCTGGGAACGGTTCTCCTCTTTTAAGGACTCGTGTAATTAGCGTGTCCCACCTGGATAATCCAGGATACCCTCCCCAGCTCAAAGTTTTTAACATTAAACACATCTGTAAATTCCCTTTTGCCATGTAATGTAAGTATTCACAAGTTCTGGGGATTAGAGACTGGACATCTCTGGGGGACACTGTTCTGCCTGCCATGGGCGTTATTTCATTATTTCATTATTACATTATTATTTCATTATTACAATACCAAACAGACGGTGAGCTCCTCCTCGTCTGTAAAAGGACATGACAGTTTGTAGGATTAAGTGTGACAATATATGTGTAGAGCATGGCATATACATGTTTGATGAATGGAAAACACATTCAGTGAACCAGGGTGAAAATATCAATGAGATAACCTACTTGGTCAATATCCCTCCAAAAGCAAGGCATGGGAAATGATCTCAAGGCTCTCAGTGCAGTATGGCAATCATGGACAAAGCAAGACTATTCACCAACCTTGTCTGGACTCTATACCTCTACTAATGCAGCCAAGGTACCACTAGCATTTGAGGTCCCTTCTTCTTTGGTCTCAGTTAACGTAGCTGATTTTAGTCAATTAAAACCCTAAATCTGGGCTTCCCTGGGGGCGCAGTGGTGGAGAGTCCGCCTGCCGATGCAGGGGACACGGGTTCGTGCCCCGGTCCGGGAAGATCCCACATGCCGCGGAGCGGCTGGGCCCGTGAGCCATGGCTGCTGGGCCTGCGCGTCCGGAGCCTGTGCTCCGCAACGGGAGAGGCCACAACAGTGAGAGGCCCGCGTACCACACACACACACAAAAAAACCCTAAATCTGTCTCCGGTTCCAAGGGGCAAATAAGATCATGCCCATTTTATAGGGGGATAAACTGAGGCTTAAAGATGAAGACCCAGAGGTGACGGCTGAGATGAATCTTTAAGGATGAGTGGAGTGAGTCAGGCTGAGGATGTGGGAGATACATGTGCAAAGTCCAGAGCTGCAGAGAAGAGGAGGTGCCTTCAGGGCCTATGAGGAGTGTGGCAAGTCTGGCCCTCATGGGTGGGAGTGGGGTTAACATCCAAAGATACTGGAGATGAAGGCCAGGGTCCGACCGGGGAGAGCTTGCATGCCGAGAAGGAAGGGGCACGCGGTCTTGGGAGGGTGTGTGCAAGCAGGGAGTGAAATGATGGGGCTTGTGATTGACAAGCTCACCTGGGCTGTGCACAGAGACCGGGCGGGACAGGCACGGGCAGGAGACAGGGAGACCCGTGAGGACCCAGGCCAGGAAGGAGGAGGCAGATGGAGAGGATGGAGGCTGGGTGGGCTGGTGAGAGGCAGTGAGAGGACATCCTTCTGGGGAGACTGAAGTATCTAGGGGGGTCAAGGGAGCTGATCTCAAAGACAGGGAGCCCCCAAGGGAGGAAGCGATTTGGGGAGAAAGGGATGCATATTACCCCCACCTTAAAGATGAGAAACTGAGGCCGGGAGCGTTCAGACCCCTCCCCGAGGTCAGCTGGTAGTTGTGGGGCTGAATCCCAGGTCCTTCCCACACAACTGCGTGGTCCTGCCACCCTCGGGTCACCGGTTCACTCTAGGGCGAGATGCAGAGTCAGCAGATGAAACAAGAGTCCCAGCTGGTCCCCGGGAGGCCACCTCCAGGCGGGTCTCCTCCCCACTGCCCCTGCACCAGGCTTCCTGCAGCAGCAGCAAGAAGAGAGTGGGATCCCGTGTCCCCGGAGCCGTGGCTCCCTTGCCTGGAGATGGTCTGAGTCTCCCACCAGCCTTATTTCCAGCTTTTTTCTTCCTGCCTGTCTCCCTTTCCCTGGGCTTTCTCTCTCCTCTCACTGCAACCATCACCACTGGTTCCCCAAGGCCACAAAATAAAAGGCCCCAACTCTGGGCATCCTGTGTACAACTTCTCGCTTGACTCCCTGGCCTCGAGTCACCATCACGGGTCTCCTGGTGGCCTCTGTGCCTTTGCACAGGCTGTTCCCTCTGCCTGGAGCGCCCCTCCCCTACACCTCGCCCCCATAACCCTCTGCCTATTTTGAAGGACACAGGCGGCGTGAGCACTCTCCCCACTGCGGAGCCAGACCCAGACTTCTCTCCCTCACCCTCACCGACAGCACGCACACGTGTACGCACAGCCCCTGACACCCGTGCACACACACAGCTCCCCAAGTCCTCCTAAGAGTCTCGAATCCACCTCGCCGCCCTGTGCCTGGCGCTGGCCTGGATCCTCCCAGCAGCTTCACCTCGTCCCCTGACTGCCCCCCCCGCGCTTTCCCTCCCTGCCATTCTGGCCTTTGCCCTGACACCCTCCCGGGAGCCCTGCTGCTCCCAGGATGCCTGCCTGCCTGGGGCTGCTGGCACCTGAGGCCTCGTCAACCTCTCCACGCCGTCTGTCCCCACAAGTTCCCAGCCGGCCTTCGCCACTCGCCCACAGCACGCAGGGCATCTTCCCTGCCCACCTGCAAGGCCTTTTTCCAGGTGTCCCTGTTGTTATCATTTACATGACATAACATAATGGGGTGCTGGCCTCTCACCCACCAGCTCTGGGCGAAGGTGAGTGACGGAAGATGGTGAATTTGATTAAAAACAAATGTCTCTGGGCTTCCCTGGTGGCGCAGTGGTTGAGAGTCCGCCTGCCGGTGCAGGGGACATGGGTTCGTGCCCCGGTCTGGGAAGATCCCACATGCCGTGGAGCAGCTGGGCCCGTGAGCCATGGCCGCTGAGCCTGCGAGTCCGGAGCCTGTGCTCCGCAGCGGGAGAGGCCACAACAGTGAGAGAGGCCCACGTACTGCAAAAAAAACCCACAAATGTCTCTGAAACCCTTCCTATGCTGAGAGTCCAGCCCCGACCCCCCGAGAAATGGTCTTGCCTGCAGGCAGAGGCCACAGCATCAGCTAGGTTCTCTGAATACTCTAGGGGGAGAATGTGAGGGGACCCTGAATTACCAGAAACACCAGTGTCATCAAAATAAAGTGACCTTTGCCAAGAGAACCGTGGTGAAATGGAAGCCAAAATCATAGTTTGCCCATTTTGCAGAGAAGAAAACTGAGTCTTCAAGAGGGGAAGAAAAAGAGAAGAAAAGAAAACACACACACACACTCAGGCTTCCAACCATTGGCTTCTGCAGCCAAAGAGCCTCAGGATCTGGTTTCCCGTGTCGTGACCCCCGACCCTGCCGTCATTTTGGAGCCAGGATGGCCATTTCTCTTTCTTCCCTGCCGTCTGCCGTCACCGGCATCCAGCGCCACAAATGGGCTGGGGCCACACGTTGTTCTGTTTGGAAGAAGAAAATAGCATTAATACAAACAGAGGATCTTTTAAAAGCTGAAAACGTGTAATTATGCTCTCATGTGAATGCCTGTTAAAAACGACGTGATTCCAGCGTTTTAGAGAGGAGCGTGTGGGAAGGTGGCCGGTGAAAACAGTGTGGTTTTATTCACATCGTGATCCAGTAGGAGATGGGCTCACCAGGCCCAGTGCTGCCCTCTGGGGTCAGGTGGGGGTAACCGCTTCTCCAAGGACGGGGTCAAAATGAATGAGCTGAAAGGGCCCTGGGAAACCTGGACGGAGGCTAGAGGGGTGAGCTCGCTAGAGACGGCTCCAGCTCCGCGTCTCCTGTTCAGGATGGAGAGGCTGAGGCCAAGCCTGGGACAGGGCGGGCTTTGGAACTGGAAGCAGGAACCTTCTGGACACCTTGCCAGTGAGGATCACACCCCAGCCCACCTGAGCCACCTTGCACTTACCATACTGAACTGTGCTTGCACGTAGCACAGCGGTGGGGACCTGGGCTCTGCAGCCTGCTGGCCTCCGTCTGAATCCAGCTCCATGGCCGACTGGCCGTGTGATCTTGGGCAGGTCACTCTGTGACCCAGTCAGTCCTTTATCTGAGAAAAGCAGCATCTCCCCCATAGGGTTTCACATGATGACCTATGATAATGTTACAATGCCTGCCCAGCTCATAGGAGCCCCTGAACAAGCCTTCCCTATTGGCCTCATTACTTGCCTGTTCTCCCCATCAATCTGAGTCCTTCTGGAAGAAGTTTTGGGAATGTCTGGTGAGTGAATATATTTGCTGGCCTGTGGCTGGCACTGGGGCCAGAATGGTGAGCAAATCACACGGGGTCTGTGCCTTTATGCCCTCCCAGCTAATGATGGGGGGGAGGGGGGCATAAGTCCCCCAAAATCACACTCACACAATCCAAAGCCACAACTGTGGCCACGTGCCAGAGAGGGGGAATCATCATATGTGAGAGTGAATGATAGGGGCTCCTGATCGGAAAGAATCCTCTGACTAGGCTCTGAGGCAACTAGCAAGAGAAACAAGAGAAGCCAGGGAAGTGGACGGGGGCGTGCTAGGCAGGGGGCAGCATGTGCAAAGGCCCTGTGGCTGGAGAGAGGAACGCCCTATGAAACTGGAGCATGGAGAGCTGAGAGGGCAGGCGGCTTGTGGGGAAGGAGGAATGGGCAGGGGTCAGCACAGCCAGGGCCTGCAGGCGATGCTAAGTGCAATGGAAAGCATTCAACATTTTAAAACCAAGAAGATAATAGGATCAGCTTTACATTTTGAGCTCTAGCTGTGGGTGGGGACATTTGCAGAGGGTAGGGGTGGATGTGGGGAGGCCAGCTGGGAAGCCATTGCAGCAAGTGGTCCAGGTGAGAGATGATGGTCCAAGGTGGACCATCTGGAGATAAGTGAGGAATGGCCTTGAGAGGTAGAGTGGATAGTGAGGCCATGGTCATGGATGAGACACAGCGGGTGAGGGAGAAGGTGTCGAAGACGCCTCCAGCACATGCTGCTGGCCAGAGGCAGGACCTTCACAGAGATGAACGAACAAGCAAACCCCAGTGATCTGGCCCATGTCCGGGCCTCGCAGACGTTACAAATCTTTATCCTTCCCCATCATCATCTTGCAGATGAGGAAATGGAAGCAGGTTCTATTAGGAGCCCCAAGGGCCACAGCAAGACCCTGGGCCTCTGGACCCGCCCACGCCCAGCCCACCTGGCGCCCAGCAGAGTGAGCTGGGAAGGCCCCATCTGCGGCAAGAGGTAAACACGACTGGCCCCAAGGCAGCGTCCTGGGCTTCTCTGGAGACGGGATGAGTAATTTCGATAATTGCATTTTGGAGTTAGACTTAAAATATGGCCAAGAGTGAAGAGGCAATTTGGCAGGGTCGGGAGCCCCCAGGCAGGTTTCTCTGCTCCACACTGCGGAGAACTTATTAACAAGATCACTCTTCCTCCCGTCCACAGCCCCATTTACAGGCAGTTCTCAGGGCTGCTGTGGAGAAGAATTCAATTGTGTGTCTCTGGGCTCCAGCTCTGGTCACCCAAAGACGTCTTGGTGGAAAGGGCAGAGAGAGAATACTTGGGTTGAAACGCAGGGAAGGGCTGCAGGTTTGGGAAGAGACAGCGTTTCAGGGGGACCCTGTATAATTCAGAGGACAGGATCATTTCGAGAACAGGTTTCAACAGACTCGGGTTCAAATTCTGGCTCCAGCACGTGCTCAGGTGACGCTCCACCCCTCAGTTTTCTCACTTGTAAAATGGGCAGGTGGTACAGATAAACGAGACGATGCCCAGTGTGGCTACCGCTAATCAGGTGGGCGCCAGCCTGTGGCGGGCGAGCAGGCCCACGGGCAGAGGGCTGGTGCCTCTCTCCCCCTCCTTCTCGCTGGGTATTTAGCCCCTGCAGCTGCTTCTCTCAGGTGGCTCCTCAGGCACACGTGGTGGTTAATTTCACCAAGGGGGAAACTGACACCAGTTCTGATTAGGGCTTCAGAGCCTCCAGAATTCAGCTGCTGGTAAAATTAACTCACCAGGGACAATGGAACTTTCCCGGAGGGTCCAAATTGTCTTTATTTGTGGAGTTTGTTCCTGGCCCTAATCCAGCCCAGGCACGTCGGGCTGCGCGCTCCTCTACCTCCCAGAGGAGGGCGGGCCTTCACTAGCCCAAGGCTGGGAATATTTTTACTCGATTCCAAACTGGGGGATAAAAATACACTTTGCTTTGGATTACTGTGTTCCTGAAAAGCTGTGGGTGACGAAAGCAAATGGACAGCTGGATTCCCTGAAGCCCCTGCTCTCAGGCATCCTGGGTTTACCACCCAGTGGGTCGGGATGAACCATGGTCTCCCCTCACAGCCTTTCCAGCTCCCACAGGCCAACCACGTGCCAGGCAATATACTCAGAACTAGCAATGAAGCAGGCACTAACTGTGGGTGCATCTGAATCGGGGTCAGGCTTCCAAGGCCAGCCTGAGCTCTAACCACTGCACTACACCACCTAACCCCCAACTCCACCCCTACCCCCCACTTACACTCCTGCGTTTGTGCACATCAACCATGGGAACTTAAAACAGTGCTTCCAAAACTCGCTTGAGACTAGCCACTGAAGAAGAGTCACTGATTTTTGGAAAGGCTCTTATTGTTCAGCTATTTCCAAATTACACAGGTTCACCCCGTGTGAGCAGGTCTGGGCTGAAAGGTAATCCCCATTTCACAGGTGTAGAGACCTGTAACAGAAGCGTCTAGACCCACTCGGGTCTAGATCCCGGCCTCCCGCTCCCTCCGCAGCACCATGACAGGAACCCAAGCGGAGAAGGTCCTTACTGACCACGTACCCGCCCATCACTTGATGGGTAAAGAGGAGAAGAGGTGCGGCCCTGGGATGAGAGGCCCAGCCGACTCCCAGCCCGGCCTCTGCTCCCCAACGCCCCCTGCCTCCAGCTGATGCAATCACATCACCTCAGGTCACCGTCATGTCTCGGGAGCTGCAGGGGCAGCAGCGCAGAGCGCGTCGGGGTTTGGAAGGACAGGAGAGGTCAAGGCCCGGCCCTACCAACCACTCAAGCTAAGGACCTTGGACGGGTCACTCGGCTGTCCTGTGAACACGGGAGTGGTCCTGACCTCCCCAGAGTCCCCACCTCCAGGGAGGTCACGGGGGTGGGGTGGGGGCGGATCCCACAGGCCGTGCCGGTCTGAGCGATGGAGCCACATCACTCCGCAACCCCACGGTGGGGGCGCATTCCTGAAGGACCACTTGAAGCTGCCTCGGCAAGCAAACGGTGGGAGAGCATTCCAGAGAGGGAGCATCCCGGGCCGAGGCTGGAAGCTCCCCGGAGCTGGAGTCAGCGCAGTCAGCCTGGAGCGCGGAGGCAAGGGGGCGTGGCCAGGAGCAGACTGGGGCCCCGGGGACTTGTTAGGGGTGAGGGCGGGGCGGCACGGTGCTCAGACCCGCTTTCTCTCTACACCTGGTCTGCTGCAGGACCAAGGAGGGACCAGCTGGGAAAGGAAAAGGAACCACAGAAAGGAGCCTGTGGCCGGAGACAGAGGTAAAGGGAGCAGAGACGAGGATCTCCAAGCGGTCCAGGCAGAGGGGGGACAAGGGAGTGAGCAGGCTGACGGACAGGAGGCGGTGGACAGAGGGCAGAATGTCAGCACGAGTGATGCACAGGGAGAGCAAACCAGGGTGGCTGCAGAAAGGCCCAGGACGAGGGCAGGAAGAGGGACAGAGACCCAGTCGGGGTTCAAAATGCTCCCAGCTGCGGGCTGACAAACGAGGCCCAGCTGCCCGGCTGCTCAGCGGCTCCAAGGTGGTGGGCACGGGGCCGTGAGGCAGAGAGAGCAGAGCTGGGCGTGCAGCGTCGCGTCAGGGCATAGCCGGGGAGCCCCCTTCGGTCAGTGCCTCTTGGGGTGCCCTGGGCCAGTCTGCAGGCTCATCTGAACCCGGGGCCAAGCGCTACCCTGTTCACTTCTCAGGGACACTGTGAAGCTCGGGCAGGACAAAGGCAGCTCAGGTGTGGCAAATGCACCAGGCAGGACAGTGGGGAGGAAAGACCACCACAACCGTCAGGACACTGCGATGCCAAGTCCCCGCCCCAGGCCTCGCTGGGTCTTTCCCACGCTGGGCACGGCACCCCCGCAGGGCGCTGCTCCGGACATCACTGTGCCGTCACTGTGCAGTGCCGAGGGCGGCCCAGGCACCCTGGCCACACCACGTGGCATCGTTCCTCTCTGGACACTGGGTGGCTCAGCACAAAGCTCAGGTGACCTCTGAGGGCCACGCCAGTCCCAAGACCCCCAGGCTGTCCCTGGCTTTAGGCTCTGCACAAAATAACGGCACCACCAGGCTGAATGAGTCGTTAAATGAGCATCTTCCAGCTGCGGGGCTGGCTGAGCACCAAGCAAATCCGGGGGAGGCGGCGGGGGGAACGCGAGCCCACCCGCGTGCCTGGGAGTAATGCCTCAGCTCCGCGCCGGCCCTGGACGTGAGAGGCCCGGCGCCTGGAAGCTCCCACCCTATCTGACAACAACTCCACGCCAATCTTAAGGTGAAAGATAGGTCTCCTTTGGCCAGACAGCCCTTCTCCCCTCAATAAGCGGGAACCACGCTTGTAACAAAGAGACGGGACGAGCTAAGTGGGGAACCACGAGCTTTATTGGCTGAAAGTTCTCCTCAGGAGCCTGGCCTGCTGGGACTGGACGTTCCAGGATGGGCACTCCCGGGCCTAAGCTAGGAGAAGGGAGGGGAAAAAATGAGAATTTTAGGTCCCACGGAGGGTCTCTGGAGTAAGATTACTGACAGAATTAATGGTGAGAATGCTATTCTGAAACTACTTTCAAAGACATACTGTTTGATCAGTAAATATTTATAGAACCAGATGATAATGAAATATTTATCAAACGCCTACTATGTGCCAGGCGTCGTTTGCTGTACTTCTCACTGGTAAGAAACAGCATCCCAATAATTAGAACAACCATCAAAAACACGGCATGATGAAACGAAACTTTTCATGCGCTGCTGGCAGAAAAATACAACTGACAGAGAACACGTGACTGGGTTTCACCTTCAACTTCGTTTTTCAAAAGAAGTCATTGCCGGCCCCACACCCATTCCCATCCCCCAAATGGCTTTCTCAAAGGGGCATCACCTCCAGGTTTCCTCTGGCCTTCCGAAGGATTTTGTGTGTAACGACCACTAAGGAAAGAGCAAAGAACGGGATGATTAGACATAGATGCCCAGGAAGACAGTGTAAAAGCCAAACGCAGGGAGGAGCCCCCAAGCCCCACATGGCTCAGGCGTGTGGTCAGCCCTGTAGCATCCAGACCCAGACGTGTAAGGCCCCACCTGCCCCATCACACATCCCAGCATCAAATAACCCATCAGAGAGGGTGGACCAGAGACCCCTCCTCAAGTCCAGGCTAAGCCACAACCTCAGCAATACTAGAAGGCAGAGCGAGCGACACCACGCTATAGATGGAAACTGAGGCTCTGCAGGGCCAGCGGGACCCCCAGGGCCCGCCTCTGCGGGCTGGGCTCGTGGTGCCGGGCAGGGGAGAGGCCTGCACCTGACTAGGGCCCCTCAGCCCCCCGGAGAAGCAGCGCTGGGAAGGGGGTGCACCCGCTCCAAGCAAACCCACACGTGAAGGCCAAGTCGAGGGTCGAGGGCACAGCAGTCCTCGGAGCGGGGGCCTGATGACGGGGAGGAGGACCAGACCGTGGGTGTCTCTCTCCTGAGCTGCCCTCCAGTGGCCCCCTGGGCCAGGCACACTCTACCTGGACAGCAGCGGGCGGGGCGGGATGTTCTCACAGGTCCCTGTGATCTGACTGATGCCCTCCGAGCTGCGTGAGGCAGATCCCCAGAGCATCAGAACCCACGGGGGGGTGGGGGGGGGGGAGTGCCCGCTTTCAGGGCAGCAACTGTAAAGTAAGGTGGCTTCTTCCCTCAGTCCGTGTCTTGTCCAACAAACGTCAGCAGCAGCAGGAATGCCGCCACTGAGGGGAGATCGGCCCGATAAGGGATCCACCTTAAACAGGCTTTGGTGATGGCCAGGGACTCCGGCTACCCCCAGGGAGGACACACAGGCTTCTGGAACTGGGCCTTTAGCCAGTGGGGCCCCAGGCTGAGACAGTCTCCCTGTCGGTACACACGGCCCAGCTGCCCAATGGCTTATTCGGAATAGGTGCCATGTGGTGGCCTTGAGAAAATATTTCTTGCCTCACGAAAATTTCCATCTGGAGGTAACGAAGTCTGTTTGCAATCTGTGACACTGCGGGAGGGGACAGATGGTGTGGGCTTTGTTTTTAACTGGGCAAAGTGAATTTCAGAGGTGCCCACTGCCTCTCTGTGCCCTTCCCCAGCCCCACGCCGCAGGGCAGACATTCTTAAGCTGGGCCCAAGGCTATGTGTTGGAGCGTCGTAAATCCTCAGAAACCATGTGCAAATCTTTGTGTGTACAAGGATGCGTGCATCCTTCTGGGGAGAAAGATCCCCTCTCCTGAGGTTCGCCAAGGAGCCTGTGACCCGGAAAAGATTCGGTACCATGGCTGTGGAGGTTAAAAATAATGTTAAAACAGTACTAAAAGTACGGAACGAGCTAAGTCTCACCTGGCGCAAGTGTGAAGGGGCCCCACGTCTGAACAGCACTGCCCACGTTCAGAGAAAGAAACTCCCACTGAGATGAGAAGCCCGAGGGACAGAGCGGGGAAGAGCTTGTCCCAAATCAAGGCTGGCCCCAGGCAGAGGCGTGACTAGAGCCCAGGTCTGTCTGACTCAGCACCTGCTCTTCCCACCTCAGCAGGGCACTGGCAAGGAAGACACCAGCCTCAGTGGTGTCCAGCGGTGACAGGTGGTTTGCCAGCTGTGACCTCAGTGCACACCCCCCAGGGATTCCCATCTACAGGCGGGAAGTGAAGTGGGCGGTTCCAGGTCACGTGGAGAGGGTCTCACGGTCACCCTTTCCCTCCTCTCCCTGTGGACTCTGGGAGGAGCTGGAGTGTTCGCCTTGGCCTAGGCAGGGAGCAGCCCCAGGCCCTTGCTCTTCCTCGTCACCAGGCGGGGAAGGGAGAGGAGGGGACACTACCCAACTTCCACTCAGTCCCTTAGAGCCAGAGCAGACCCTGGGAGGCTGGCGGGGTTTGGGGTCTTTGGGGCAAGTCACAGGCCTGGCTCAGTCACCAGCTGTGCAAGCTTGGGCAAGCCCTCCCCTCAGCCCACGCCAACTCTGCCGGGCCTCGGAGGGAGATGCGGAGAGGGGGCACCGTCTTGAGCACGGGAGACGCTACGACACGTTTGAGGTCTTTCTGACTATTAAGGGTTTGCCACCACCTGAGTGCACAGAATTAAGTCTGACCTCATGGAATAAAGGAGTCAGAGAACTATCACTTATCGAGCACCCCTTCTGTCCCAGGAAGAGTACCAGAAAGTTGAGGTATCACTACCATCCCTCTTTTACAGAGGAGAAAACAGGGGCACTTTTTTATGAAGCTGTGATGAGAAATCCAGGCCCATCCGGCCAGTCCGAGTCCTCTGGAATTACCGTCTCCGGTTAGAGATAAGGAATCTAAAGCTCAGAGAGTTCAAGTCATTTATTCCAGGTCACGCAGGAGAGCGGAGATCTGAGCCGCGCTCACTGACGACGGCAGCCTCAGCAACCCGGGACTCAGGGCTGGGTTCTGTCCTCTGGCCCTGCCGTGGTAACTCACCCATCTGAACCTACTTCCAAAATACGCTCACCTGCAAACAGGGGTAACTTCATGCTCCCTGTGACTGCCTGGGACAACGGCTACAGGGCAACACCAACGCCGAGCGCGCCAGTGTTCCCTGGACCTGGGGGCTGTACAGAAGCACTCTTCCCACCTCCTCAAGAGCCGCTCCCGGGGCCGGACCCACCTGGCCCACAGCTAGCTCAGGCACGGCCTTGATGGCTCTCCCCGCACCCCGCCGCCTCCAGCGCTCCTCTTCTCTGCCAGTGGCTTGAACCCCCAGGTGGAACCCCACGGACACCCACCGGTCTGCCAGGGCCGCCTCCTCACCACCTTTCAGCCCCGCCCCGCCTCCCGGCCCCTCCGTGCTCAGCCAAGGGGACCTAACACACGACGGACGCCGTGAGCCCCGCGGCTCCTTCTCGGGTCTGGTCCACAAGGCCCCTCGTGATTCAGGGATGTCGAGGGCCTGGCCACCCAAGGCCTGGCGGGGCCTGTGCTGCTAGGAGGCTCCGCCGCGCGCACGAGGGCACGGGTGCCGGGGGCTGAAAGCGCGCAGGGGGTTTGCGCCTCTGAAGCCCCTGGGCCAGGGCTGGGGCCACCTTACAAGCGTTATTGGATATCTCCGGCCTTGCGTTTCTGTGTCTGTCTAGGAGTGTCTTTCTCAAATCGGTGCCCTCCTCTGGATCCCACCGCCCGGCCGCAGGCCCTCCTCACCTGCCTGGACCGGCCGCCAGCAAGCCCTTCTCGACGCAGATGGACAGTCCGCTTGGAGCGGCTCCCACCCGAGGCCTCTCACGCGGCGGCCCCAGTGCCCCAGGCCCCTCCCACCTCCACCTGCCACGGGCAGCTCCAACTCCAGCAACATGAGCTGCTGTCGGCTTTCCTCACAGGCAGTCTCACTCCTTGTCCCTCTGCCCTTGCCCACACTGTCCCCTGTCCACCTGACCAACACCGACTCCTCCTTGAAGACTCAGGTCAGGTGTCTCTTCATTCAAGAAGGCACCTCCCAGGACAGAGCGACCCCCTCCCCATCCCACCTCAGTGCTCCCTGTGCCCCTACACGTGTATGTTCCCATCACTGCACGCCACACACCTGCCTCCCCAGGGAGGTGACAGTCCCTGGCACGGAGCGGCCCCTCCACAGAGGTCTGTTAAGGGAATTCATCTGTCTGGGCGGGTCAGGATGGGTGAAGTATGAAAGGAAGCCCATAAGCAGGAGGTGTGAGGACAACCCAGGGCTGGGGTTTTAGTCCTCAGAGGCAGGCAGTGGTCAGCCGTGGTGGCCGCCCCCCAGCTACTCACGCTGGTCAAAGATGACTTTCTCCTGGCTCTTGCTCAGCTGCAACAGCTTCATGGTGTTTTGCAACTTCTTTTCTTGTTCAAACAATTTTTTGTGTAGTTTGCTGATCTCTGCCTTCAACTCTCCAGTCTAAAGAGAAAGGGAATTAGAAACATGAACACAGAATATAAACGTCAGATCACAGAGGAAGAATTACAAAACCACGTAAAAAGTGCTCAACCTTACAAACAAAGGTATCTGAATAAAAACTAGAAGCCTAGTTTTCTAGGCTAGCTCTGCTGGTCAGATGGCGGGGAGGGTGTGGGCAAAGCCCTCTCACGACTGCTGGTGGAGCTGTGCACTGGCACAGCCCAGGTGGAGCCACGCCCGGCGAGATGCAGCAGAATGTAAAACGTGCTCAACCCTCTGACCCAGCAATTCTACACGTGGGCATCTACCCCCAAGGAATGGTAACGCAGGCACGAGAAGACGCCTGTGCACCAGGATGCTCACCTCAGCACTGCTCACAGCGGGACAAAAAAAAACCACCTGATTTGTTTCAATGGGGATTTAGATAACTCAACTACGGTACTTACGTACTATGGAATGATTCTGCAGCTATTAAAAAGATGCTGTAGAACTTCATTTATTGACATTGAAAGATGATCGTAATTAGGGACAGAAGTGCCCAACAGCTATTGTGCGCCACGCACTCCTGTTCCGTAAAATTGAACACATATATTTCCATCCATAGGTGCGTATATCAAGATGTCTAAACTATTTGATGAGAGAGACATCACGAAAATGTTGATAGTGTTTTAGTTCTGAGAGATGGGATCTGGAATAATCATTTCCTTAACTTATCAGCATTGAGGGTTTTTTCCCAAATACTATAATGCTGGTATTTTTTTAATGCTTAAATCTTTTTTTTTAAATTGGAGTATAACTGTTTTACAACGTTGTATTAGTGTCTGCTGTACAATGAAGTGAATCAGCTGTATGTATACCTATATCCCCTCCCTCTTGGGCCTCCCTCCCTCCCTCCCACCTATGTCATCACAGAGCCCTGAGCTGAGCTTCTGGTGCTATACAGCAGGGTTCCCACTAGCTGTCTACTTTACACAAAGAGAATATAAAGGTATTATTAGGGGAGTATGATCTATTAGGAGAACCTGTTTTGATTTTCCAGAGGTGAGGAGAGTGGATGGGTGGCAAAACTAGAGTCCCCAGACCCCTGAAGTGAAAATGTGAACACCATCGCGGCTGTCTTAACCAATCTCCACTGAACTAGTTCACGGGGTTAAGGACACTCCCTTTCTCATAAAATACCTGGACTGTGAGATACCCCGGCACAGGCCACCCTGTGCTACACTGAAATACCTCTGCTCCCAAGAGGGGAGATGTTGGGCTGTCAGCTTACGAAGAGCCACTTTAGTTTGTCCCCAAACTTGTTTATGGCTGTTGTACTTGTAATCAGTTATATGATTTAATTAAGTATTAAGTAAACCTATGAAACATGTGTATGAAAAGAGAAAACCGGTTGAATGAAAACTAACGTATGTTTCAGGAAACACTTGATAAAGACGAGTCACTAAAAAAACCACATTTCTGGCAAATTAGGTGTGGGTGAATAAAAGATGTGGGAGGAACACAGTCTAGAAGGATTCTATATTCAAATTGCTTTGCAAGTGCCTAAGTTTTTTCTTCATCTTAAAGAAACGGAAATTGGAAGTGACAGACATACATTATGGATATAGTTTATGAAAGAAAGAAGATGTGGAACTTCAATCAGCAGACCCATATTCAAAGAAAAGGCCCTGGCCCTACATCAAAAGAGTGGCCAATGAATGTACATTTAACTGTTTTAAGTTAAACTGAAATGTTTAAGGTATGTATCATTTTTTGATTCCCTACTTTAACCTACTTTTAAGATTAACCAATTGTGTCGGCTACAAGGACTTCAACTGTGCTTCCAAAACAGATCCTAATTTAAACATAAGGTTTTCTTTGATTCTTCCTCAAGCTGAGAGCCCAGAGACTTGTGTTCTGGTGGTGGCTTTGTAGGCCACACATTCTGGGACAAAGTCACTCTACATTCAGAGCCTTAGGTCCGCATCTGTAAAACAGGGATGATGCCTGACCCTCTTGTCACACTGCAGTACAGTGAGACTCAGATGAGAGGATGCCTGAAGACAGGGAGAATGATTATTGCTCACCTCGCCTGGCTCACCTCTATTGCTCTTTCTAAAGTCAGCTCAGGCATGACCCCCTCCAGGTCTCCTTCAGACCCTTCTCTACCAGGAGTCTTAGGTTGGTTACTGCTCCTTTGGGTGCCCATCGTGCCCAGTGCTTCCTCTAACGTTGCCCGTTTCATGGTGGATTATAACTGGTCACTTACTTGTTTGCTTCCCCTCCTAGACTACAAGCTCCCTGAGGGCAGAACTCAATTCTTCCCTCTGACCCCCAGCGTCTGCCATGGAGTAGGTGCTGTGAGACCATCTGTCAAGTGGTGGGTTCACCTGTGCTCTCAAAACACCCTGAACGCCCTGAATTCTATCTGGCACTGCGGACGAGGAATTTTAATTATTTATGTGTCTACTGTTCCTCTGAACTTAAAATCTTCATTGTTACAGGGTGAAGACACCATGGTAAAAACAGCAGGGCTCCAGACCCCAGCTCCGATGCTTCTAGCCGCTAAGATGATGGAGCAAGGGAGTTTCAGTTCTTACTTCCAGAAAATGGGAATAATACTACTTAACCCTCTGAAGGCTCCCGTAAGGGATAAAAGGAGTTGCTGAGTGTATAGCAGAGTGCCTGACACCCAGCAGGAGCTCAACAGAGCAACTTTTCCTCAGGGCCACAGAGCTGAGCTCAGAGCTGGGACTTAACTTACTCATGAGTGTGCTGCCCGACTTCTGGAACTGTGTATTTTTTTGTTTTTTTTTGGTTGGTTGTTTTGTTTTGTCAAATGAAAAGTCTCAAACATTTACAAAAGTAGAAAGAATAAGATGATGAACCACCAGTTTCAGCAGCTATTAAATCATGGCCAAACTTGTTTCATCTATATCCCTGCCCATCCTCACCCTAAAATTATTTTTAAAATCAATCCTAGAAGCCAATCATATTTCATCCATAAAATATTTTAGTACATAGCTCTAGAAGAAAAAGATTCTTTAAAAAAAAAAAAAACAAAAAAACCGGGCTTCCCTGGTGGCGCAGTGCTTGAGAGTCCGCCTGCCGATGCAGGGGACACAGGTTCGTGCCCCGGTCCGGGAAGATCCCACATGCCGCAGAGCGGCTGGGCCCGTGAGCCATGGCCGCTGAGCCTGCGCGTCCGGAGCCTGTGCTCCGCAACGGGAGAGGCCCGCATACCGCAAAAAAAAAAAAAGAAAACAAAAAAACCCCACAATGTCATTATCACACCTAAAATAATGAGAATGACTGCTTAGTATCACCGACTAGATGTCAGTAGATACATTGCCCGGATTGCATCATAATTTTTTTTTTAAACAACTGGTTTGATTCAGCGTCCAAATAAACGCCACGTTTTGCATTTGACTGTTAATGTCTCCAGTTCCTTTTAATCCAGTGGGTCTCAGAGCCACCAAGACGACTTGTAAAAAACAGACCGCTGGGGCCACTCCCAGACTTTCCGATTCAGTAGGTCTGGGGTGAGGCCTGAAAATCTGCCTTTCCAAGTGTCCAGATGATGCTGGTTCTAACAGTCCAGGGACCATAATCTGAGAACCACTGTAAATCTGCAAGTTTCATTCTCTCTTTTCTCTCTTTTTTTTCTTAGGATGAAAAGATGTTCTAAGCTCATACTGTACATTTCCTGCCCCAGACCTAGAATCAAGCCATTTCTCCAAGGAGTCCTCGTTCCTTTTAGTAAGAAAAGGTATTTAGAAACCATAATTTGGCACCAGAGGTGCTCACTGGCACTGGATTGGACATTTTTACAGCCTTTTAAGTAAAAAGAACTAGTTAATTTTTAAAATAGAAAATACATCATGAGTTCATACTGGTATTTCCAATTCAAATTAGGGATTACAGGATTTTTACTTCTTTGATGTTTTTTATTTGTATCTCTTCCCTGACGGTAAAAATTTCAACATAATAAGTTATTTGCTTTATCCTATGATAAAATTTAATAATTCCAAAACATACATACAAATATCATTACTAACAATATAATCACTGAAAACAGGTAAAAAAATGTTGGCAGTTCTTTTTGCCCACTAGGAATACATAGTCAAATTATTGTGTTTTAGTCACTGAAATGTTTCCTCTTTTTTTCTTCTTCTTTTTTTGGCCATGCCGTGCGGCTTGCAGGATCTTAGTTCCCCGACCAGGGATCGAACCTGTGCCCCCTGCAGCGGAAGTACGGAGCCCTAACCACTGGACCGCCAGGGAAGTCCTGAAATGCTCCCTCTCTGTGTGGTTATGTCTCCGATACTATACACAGGGAAGTTGGTTTGTTTCACCTTGTTACGAATTTTTAAAAATTGCTTTTTTCCCCACTTGGATTTATTTTTATTTATAATTATGTAAAGCATTTATACAAAGTCAAATTTATGAAACAAGGTCAATTCAGAGAAGTCTACCCTCTATCCCTGTCCTTCCATCCTCTTCCTTCCCACCCCTACACGTAGACTGTTGTGACTGTTCATCCTTCCACTTAAAAACGTTTTTATAAATGAATATGTGTACATATTTGTATCTCTCCCCACAACTTTCTTAGACAAACTGATATATATGATATACACTTTCCAGAGTAGTCCCAGGGACTGACTGTAGGAGATGCAAAAGGCAATTTAATGACACTCAGAGAAAACACCAGGTAGTAAAAAACCACTGGAGCTGCTGGTGGAAACTTGGAAATCTGCTTTGCACAGATTTCACACCAAGAAAAAGGCACTGTATGAAACATAGACAGGGACAGAAAAGTGGCTAGAGGCAATTTAACACCACACAGGGGTCCGTGTACACCAGCAGCCATATCAGAGCAACTCCAAGGTCCTTCTTCTGGCTCTAAAATTCTGTGATGCTAAAGGGAGCATAATCAATTACCCGAGAAACCCTCGGAAATAAGGGGCAAATCATCACAAGCACTGACCAGTCCCTAGACTAATTTGCTAGCGGGGGAGATCAATGTGACTCTAATTTGTATTTATACACACTCACATAATAGAAATAAGAACTGCATTCCATCTATTTAACAGACATTACTGTGTACTGAGGTCAAAAACACTACATCAAGGGTGAAATGTTTAGTGCAGACACATGCTTTAAAAATCATACGGGGAAAAAAAAAATCATATGGGCAAGTACCAGTTTGGGAGGATGAAAGGAAATTACTCATTCATTCATTCAAAAATATGAACAAAATAGACATGGCCCCTCATGGAAAACAGAGGGGCACAGACATTAAACAGACAAGTGTGTAATTATAACTTGTGATAATTAAACATTAAACAGACAAGTGTGTAATTATAACTTGTGATAATTATATTATCACATTAAACAGACAAGTGTGTAATTATAACTTGTGATAAGGGCTAGGATGAAGCAGAAGAGGATGCTATGATAAAGTGACCGGGAACCCTCTCTGACCTTGAAGTAACATTTAAGCTGAGACCTGAGAGGTGAGAAGGAGCCAGTCGGCCAGGAGAGAGCACCTGTGTCTTCTGGGCTCAAGATGGAAGACAGCTTGGTGGGTTAGGAGGAAAGGCAAGGTCTTTCCTCTCCAATACGCCGTCTTCCACTCCGTGTACAGATTTCCCTGCACAATGACTGCTCGTGTACTTCCCCGAGTTTACGGCACCAAACTTCCTCCCCAGGATCCCAAGACAGAAACCTAAGCACAGGCTCAGCAGAACCTTCCGAGGTGAGAGAGCTGCTTCACTGCTACTTCTTCGCCATGGTTGGGAAATCTGAGAGCTGTCAGAGGGGTGAACTAGATGAGTGATGACGTGGAATGCACATTTCCCTTCTGCCTTCCTGATGGCCTTTGGTAAAAATTTATAGGTTAGATAAAGGGGGAAATATCTATCAGGCCACCAAGCAAAGAGCTCTAACTCTTCCTTAACAAGTAGGCTCCTTCTTCCAGGGAGGTTTCCCTGATTATCAGAGCAGGTGCTCACCTTGTCATAATACGACATGTTTCCCCCCCACACACACAGACCCGGGGGACAGGCTCTGCTCTGCACCATGACAGATGGGGATGCAGATGGAGATGGGAGCAACCGTTCTTAATTCAGTCATGTTCAAGTTACTGCAACGTCTAGCTTTTAAGGGAAATTTCAATGGTTTTGTAATAAATGATTTTGTTTGGTTAAAAAAAAAAAAAGTAGTTTCTAAGTAGTTAAAATAGATTTACAAACCCCACTAAAATAGGATGCTGAAAGCTATCGAAAGGGATCAGACAGTCCAGGGAAAGGCATCAGAAATGAAAGACATTCTGAGCAGAATGGAATGACCTAGTCCACGAGGAAAACCTGGGACTTAAAGCCTATAAATCAAAGCCTGTCCTTGGGATTCAACGCCTGCACCTTCAAAGCCAGCTCTGCACCCTTGAGTACGTGCCTCACTCCCCGAACCTCAGTTTCCTGATGTGTAGAACATGGACAGGGTTTCCCTCAACAAAGATGTGCTGGTGGTGGGGACACGGTCGGGTCCAGGCGGCAGGCCAAACTTGCAGGGCCCCAGAGGATCAGGTCAGAACCGGCCTGGAGCAGCCAGCGCGGTGTCAGACATGTCACTCGAACAACATGGCGCCCTCCCTGCCCCCCGCCACCTTCCCCAAACTGAGGGCACACCAGCTGGAGGCCAGGTCCCGGGCTGGACATGGAGAAGCCTGAGACACAGGCCCCAGCGGCACCCTCGAGCCACTGCACCCACGTGCCACCACCCACCTGTTCACAGTGGAGCGTGCACTGGCCACTGGTGGGCAGTGAGACCCTCCAGAGGAGCGTCAGTAACCTCGAGGCCTCATCCAGGGTCAGCCTGGCTGCGCCGACACCGGTGACGAAGCTGCTCAGGGGCGCCGAGTGTGGACGCTGCGTGGGGGGATGAGAAGGCTGTTACGTGCGGTCTTGAAAAAGATTATGGACGAGCCGGCTTTAACGGGCAGCATAAATCCCCAGACCGCAGGGCCTGTGCTCCGCACGCCAGGCAAGAGCCTACTGCCGGGCGACACCAATTCATTGTTCTTAAAGACGGTGACTTATAGATTATGAGAGAACTTCGGTGGTGACGTTAGCCCGGTCAGTAAGCATGATTAATGGCCGCCTGAGTTCACTCCATTTACTGTGCCAAGAAGAGGGTCCCCGCAGCCACGGAGCCTCTCCGGAAGGTGAACGACGCCAACGGCAAGCGACGCGACACGAATGTTTCCCCTGGAGCCTGCATGGCGCCGGCGGGAGGCGGAGGTGCCCGCACAGGTGAGGGGGGTGACCTGCAACGCTCTTCAGGGAGCAGGATGACGGAGAAAGAGAGCGCCTTGGCGGACAGAGACCTGGGTTCAAATCCGACCGCTCTGAGCTACCTTCCCTCAGCACCTGCACAGCGGGAATGACATCACCCACTGTAAAGGCTGCTCTGGGATGAAAGCAAATACGATCCTAAAAGGTCCTGTGCAAGAACAGCGGCCGCCAACCATCTTGAGGCGGCTGCAGGACGGCTCGCGGCAGCAAGCGCATCACAGAAGGCAGCGTGGTGGACCAGACCACACGCTGCGTGAGGACCAGGACCTCAGGCACCCCGTTCACCACAGCAGCCCCAGAGCCTGAGCACAGAGGCCGGGAGGGCGACAGACAGGTGACCGGGTGGGAGAAGGGATGGACACACTGCAGGACTGGAGGATAGAGGGGGATGGACGAGACACTGGACAGGCCGCGGGGGGGCAGTGCAGCGGGGCCCAGCGAAGCGACCGCGGTGACGCAGGCCCAGGCCTCAGCAGGTGTCCCTCCCGCAGAACAAGCAGCAGCCTCGCAGCCCGGACCCGACCTCATGAGTTTCATGCGCGATGCTCCCTGGCCCCTCTTCCCAGGGCCTTACTGAGGACTCGTGAGCCCCTCGCCCCCAGTGCCCTCGGCCAACACCTTCCACCTCCTGCCCCGCTGTGCATCCCTCTCCCTCCAGCTCTGTCGCTCAGGTTACCTTTGTTGCCAGCTCTTGACTCATGGGGCTGGGAGCCTCTTGGATCTGAACGTCCATCTCGGCGAGGAGCTTCTGGCCCCGGCCAATCTGCTCGCACAAGGCACCGTAGTCCTCAATCAGGCCCAGGACGTGGCAGCCACTCTTGCTGGCCCACAGGCGGTGGCCAGGGACCAGGCGGCACACGTTTGAGGTGCTGGTGATCGAGCTGCCACTGTCGCAGGAGAGGGTGTCCATGTAATTTCCAGAGAGTGGAGGAGTCTCTGAAGCTACAGAACGAGAAAAAAGATATCGGACCTACCTGGGGCGGCACCCTGCATTCGATGAGCCGCGTTCAACGACAGTCTAGCCAGCCAGGAGGGCTAAGAGCCCTCAGGCCCAAATGCCACCTGACACAGCCCCGAGGGGAAAGAGGCCTGGAGCCAGGACCTCAGTCTGTGTATTACCCGCCATAGGCTTATTCATCCTGTGGGAGAAGCTCATTTCAATCCAACCAACACCGGCTCTGCAGAAGAGCCCTGATGCACACAGACGAGTCAAGCCTGGGCCTGCGCTTCAGGGGCCCGCGGTCTAATCGGAACACAGATGCCATGTGGGAGGTGTAACAGCGTGACGACAAAGAGCCGGAGCTCAGTGGACAGAATAATCAAGGCTCTGTGCGGGAAGGGAGATCAGGGACGGCTTCTTAGAAGAAGCGACAATTGCGCTGGGCTGAATGGGTAGCAAGAATTATGCTACACAGAGGTAAAAGCCTGCCGCTTTCCACCTTTGGATCAACAGAAGCACGGATGGATAATTCGGACCGGGGCCATCAGGAAAGACATTTCCCTGGGCAGTTTGCATTCAGGATGAGTCTTCGGGAAGCAGCAGGATTTTCACTGGCACAGAAGTGGGCAAAGTCGGTCTGGCAAAGGCGGGGGCCACGCTGCACAGTCCCAGTGACAGGGAAGTGCAGGCCCAACTGCAGGATGGTTTGACCCATCCGTGTGGCACCAGGAGGCCAGAGGGGTGTGGCTGGACGGGCCCACTCGGGCTGGATGCTGCAGGGCCTTGAAAGCCACGATAAGGCAGTCACACTTTAACCCAGGGCAACAGGGAGCGAAACCAATGATGTCGCTAAGGTTGGTAACACCTGGGCTTGGAGAACGAGACTGCCAGCTAGAAATGCTGAGAACACAAACCCCCAAATCCTGCCAAATACCCTGCTGAGTTGGGACCAGGGACCCCCCCTTTCCTCCAAGTTAAAAAGTCCCACTGCCAAACCCAACTGTGCCACAGCTACCCAGACTCTAGCTTTGTACCTGATCTTGGTGGCACTGCTGGGGTGGAATCAAACAGATCATATGAATTGTCAGCTGCCACGGGACACTTGTCACCATCTACAAAATGCAAAATAAGGGAAATAAACCATCAAACGTTTTAGTTTCCCTCTCACCAGCATTTGAGGGAGAACTGAATGAAAACACAGTGAAGTTCCAGACACACAAGCATTCATTCAGATCCTCACTGGGCATCTCTCCCGCCAGGCCCTGCGCGGGACACGGGGGATACAGAGTGAGCAGGCCCGGCTGCCTCCCCGGAAGGACCCTCTTGTCCAGACAAGTAAACAAGCTGTTTCCCCTCAGGGGTCAGGGCTAAGGGAGGGAGGCACGGGGGCTGTGGGAGCTCAAGTGAGGGGGTAACCCGAGGAGGGACAGAAATGTAGGCAGAGGAAGGAGCAGATGCCAAGGCACAGAGGGAGCCCCCATGACACATTCAGGGAGCATGAAGTGGGGGACGTCAGGCGGGACGATGTCAGGCTGAGACCTGTTTTGGGCTGGAGGAGTGAGGCTGGAGGCGGCTGCAGTAACCCACATAAGACAGAAGAGTGACCCGAAGTAGGATTTGGGAGGTGATGTGTTCGAGACAATGTAAGGAGGCAAAACCAGGCATATGCGGCACGAGATGACGGGCCACGTTCTATAATTCAGGAAAGCACTTTCACATCTGAACGCTCAGTAGCTCGGGGGCAGGATGGCACTGTAATTGAGGCTTCCTGGAAAAGGAGACCAATGGGCAGAGACAGGAAGTGATCTGCCCAGCATCACCCAGAGTGTCCGTGGCAGAGAGGGGACTGTGTCCAGGCCGCAAGGTGTCCTGCCCAGC
The DNA here is from genome assembly GCF_005190385.1 of Monodon monoceros. Taxonomy (NCBI): domain Eukaryota; kingdom Metazoa; phylum Chordata; class Mammalia; order Artiodactyla; family Monodontidae; genus Monodon; species Monodon monoceros. The sequence continues at coordinate 99,313,790 of NW_021703782.1, forward strand.
TTGCTCCCCACCCAGGCCCCTCCAAAGAGTGCACTTCAACTTTGGGGCCAAGGCGCCCGGGGGTCAGCTCTGTGGAGCTGGCCCGAGAGTGATCACTTCCTGCAAAAACAGCAGTCTTTAGGTCAGAACTTTCAGACAGCTGCATTTAAATATCGTCCTGAAAAGTCCTGTGCAAAGGAAGAAATGCTGCTGCCTACTGTATAATTCTAATCTTCACTTGAGGAAACTGGAAAACTTCTCCACGGAGACGGCGCTGTGAATTTTGAGCACATTCTCCTAGATGCCTCTTTGGAGACCGCCCCCCGCCCCACCCCAGGGCTGACCCTGGACAAATTTCAAAAACAGGAAAAGGCTGTTCAACGGCCTCACTTCAGCTACCCCAAAGCTCCTTCCTGGGCGCCCCAGTCACTGAACTCTTCTCCCTGCTTCAATCTCCCTAGCTCACACCAACAACCTCGGTCCCATCTCCTCAAAGCCCTAAGAAGGGCCAGGAGCAGAGCAGACCCCTATTTAAATACGGCAAGGCCCACTGCCGATGTATCCCCTGTGCAGAAGGCGGCAGTAGGGCCCCTTCCCAGCCCTGTGAGGTTCCCCTTGCAGGATTTTATCCTAAGAATACTGTTTAACAGAAAAAGCGTGTTAACGCTGATGTCTATTAAAGCTCCAAATCAGAGGCCACTTTAATAATCATCAGGGTAATGGTTTGGTGACTGACAATCATGTGAAAACAATAATTAGGAAGCCCGTGTGAAACAAGGGGAAACGTTTATGATGTAATGTTGGGCAAAAACAAAGAAAGGACACAGAATGGCCCCAAAACCAATTTGAACATTATAAATTCACGTCTACATTTGATTACCAAATGAAGAGACACACACAAAGCAAAAAATTATTATTTTGTACCCATGAAGGATTTTTTTTTTTCCCCATATCGTCTCATCATCTTTTTGGTTCAAATTTTAAAATCCTTACCAAGGAGAAACCCCTGAGCGAGCCACTGTAAGTTCCAGAGCTGGGTGACCAGGTGCTCTTTGAGAGATTGTAATTTTTTTAATTAAAGGCGACAGATGTAATTCCCAATCTAAGTAAAGGTAAGTCCAAACTTTTCTACACTACTTGTTTATGAAGTCTGCTGGCATTCCTTGTCCCCTGGATGCGCACACCCATCCACCTGGGCATTGGGATGATGACCCCCAGACACCAGGGCTCCTGAAGGCCAGGTGGTACTTCAGACACAGCACTGGACCCGGAGCTGGAAATGATTTCTAGCTCCAGCTCTGCCACCTACTTGCTGTGTCACTTTGGGCAAGTCCAGTGCCCTCTCTGGGTTTTAGTTCCTTCATCCAAAGAGCAAAGATGATGGCCTGGCTGACTGATTTGAGCCTGGCCACCTGCCGGTTTACGCCCGGCCCTATGCAGGAGTCGGGCAGACGAGGCCCAGTCTGTCCTCCTTCTGCTCCCTACACAGCCTCTGCAGGGCTAGACGATAAAACCAGAGGTAAACGCCAAACTGAACCAGTTTTCAAACCTGCCGGGAAGCTTTTGAGATCCTGAGACGCTAACAACCGGAGGAAGAGGTGAAGATGCTCTTTTAAAGGCAGTTAAGAGGGACTGAAAAGGATTTTCAGCAGTAGGTCATGTGGACAGGACTAAGGGGGTGGCAGACAGCAGGACTGGAGGCAATAAGGGCGCTGGAAGCCCGAACCCCACTGCCCTGAGAATCAGCAGGCCCCACAGATGACACCGTTTTGCCAAAGGTGACAGCTACTCAGCAGTCAGGTCCCAAGCTCCCAGGGTACACGGCGCGTCTGCTGTCAGTGAGAAGACACCTCCATGGGGCAAGGGCGGGATTCAGAAGCTCACACGTGCCGCACAGACGCGCAGGGCTGCATTTCAAACAGTGAGGCGAGGCAGGGCAGTACCGGGCTTGTCCAGCTGCTGGGGCCGCTTGGGGACAGACAGGGTCTGGAGAGCCAAAGTGGGATCTGCCTCCTGGGCCTTCTCCCCGCCCTGTGCCAGCTGCTCCTCCAGCCTGCTCTGCAGCGTGCTGTTGGTTTCGATGCTCCTTTCCAGCTGCGCCCGCAGAGCCTGGATCTCTGTCAGGAGGCCATGCAGGTGGCCGAAAGGGTCCTGCCCCCTCCAGCCTTCTCCCGACGCCTCTGCCCTGGTCTCTGCAAACACAAGCAAAGGGAAGCCTCGACACTGTCAACCGCCAGAGGGTCAGCCACCGAAGACAAGTGACGGCGCTTTCGACCCGCTGCCATCACCACCCTCCCCCGCCTAAGACCTAGGTGCCATGGAACATAACAACTCGACCTGAAAAACAAAAGTACTCGCAGACTTAATTGCTGCTATTCCACAGGCTAAATGAGGGCTGGAAATTAATTTTCGCTTCTGGCCATAAAGGCCTGACAAATTGCACACCAAACCCCGAAATTATGTCTAGTAGTAATAAAATCTATTTGGGCTGGAATTATATAATGAAAGGGCTGATTTTAAGAGCCACGGTATATTTAAAAGACACAACAACAAGAATAAGAAAAGCAACCTGAGGAGAAAATGAGAGCTGAGAGGTGACCCTTTTCTAGATAAACTTTCAATAGGGAGAAACCATCTGGAAAATTAGTTGCGAAAAAAAAAAAAAAGAAAGAAAAAAACCCCACCACACCTCAAAACGGATTCTAAAACATTAGAGTTTACAGTCAAGTCGCTGTGATCTGGTATCTCTCTAGGATACAGTGAGGCCCAGGGCCAGCAACCATCTCTATCAGCACGTAGTAGGTGCTCCATAATTGTCTGCTGAATGAATGGGCAATACAAAAACAAATATACACTGGCAGGAAAATTATCATAAAAGTGATTTCTTGAGTGTCTACTACGTGCCAGGTACTGTGCTAGGACGCTCTTAATAAATGATTTAATTTTCACAACTGTACACAACAGAGATTAGTAGACATGTTTTACAGAGGAAGGAGCAGGCCCAAAGGGATGGGGTGACCTGTGGAAGGCATACACTGGGACGCGAGGCCGTGAGAACCCAGACCGCCGTTCACCGGACTCCCGAGCCTAAGTCCTTCCATGTTTCCCGCTGCCACCTGAGAAGAAGGGTGGCCCAGAAAGCCTGCCTCAGCATCGATCTACTCTACCCTGGAGGCAAGCTTGGGGTTTCAGAACAGCGTTTCAGGAAAGAGGGCAGCCCGCCGTCCGGGGGAGCTCACAGGCCAGAGCACCCAGTACCTTGCAGCCTCCTGTGCTCTTCATCCAGCTTCTCGTACACCTTCAGCTCCACGCGGAGGGACTGCAGTAGCTTGTCGTTCTGCGTGAGCAGCTGCTGCCCCACCTTCACCTCCTCCTGCACCCTGGAAAGGCCCCGGCGCCACGGAAGCAGAGGTTATTCTCACGCAGGGGCTTACTTGACCCACAGGGCAGGCAATTCCACCATCAGCCAGAGAGTGTGGACAAGAGTGACAGCACGGGGAGGAGTACCCCTCACAGCTCTGCTTCCCGAGGGCTCCTCCAGGCCCAGCCCTTTACAGACGTGATCTCACGTCATCTTCACAGACACCCTAAAAGGTATGTGCTCTCTAATCCCCAATTCACGGATATGAGGAAGTGAAGCTCATAAGGTTATGTCTCACCCAGGGGTGCAGAGCGCAGGAGAGAAGCCAGCACTGTGTGATGGTGAAGACAGTGACCTTGCAAATCACTGCACCACCCGGGGGAAGTGAGGGCGAGGTCACGAACTAAAGGTGTGGGGCGTCCGGAGCGCTGACGGAACCGCCGAAACACGTGGGACGAGATGGGAGTCTCCGGGGGACCGCAGAGGGCAGTCAGCGTGACGCGCTCACAGCCTAAGGCAGACTCCCGCACGCCTCTGTGCAGAAACTCCCGTGGCTTCCTGAGTCACTCGGCGTGAAAACCGAGGTCCTCACCAGGCCTCGGGGTCCTGCGGGGCTCGGCCTCCAGTCACCTCCGTGTCCTCCTCTACCTCGGCCTCTCCTCTAGCTGCACTGAGCCCTGGCTCTGCCTTGCACAGGCCAAGGACACCCTGCCTCGGGGCCCTGACCCTTTCCAAGGAAAAGGATCTTCCCCCAGGATCTGCAGAGCTCACGCCCTCACGGCCTCCAGGTGGCCACTCAGATGGCATCCTTTCAGAGAGGCCGGCCCTGAACCACCCTGGATAAAACAAGCAATCCGCCCCCAGGCCCTGTCCCCCTTCCTTAGATGACATCGCTCCTCGTATTTTATTCCCACCTGACGTGCCACGTGTTGTGTGCTTCGTGTCCGTCCCCGGGCACCGGGCAGGGCCGGCAAGTCCGGGGCACCCTGACCCCTACCTGCTCAGCTCACTGCGGCTGTGGCAGACCTCCTGGAGCAGCCGCTGGTTCTGACTCTCCTTCTCGTCCACCTCCCTCTGCAGTCTGTCGTTCTCCACCCTCACACAGGCGAACTCCCGCTGAAGGTGCTCCAGGCCGGCGGTCTTCCTGGAGAGGGACTCACGCAATTTCTCATTCTCCTTCTGTTTATCTGCGTGCACAAAAAAGCACCAATGAGAGGAGACACCATTTGTTTTTTCCACCCTTATTATGCAAATACGGCGCTTCGGCTGGAGCGCTCAGAGAATACAAAAGAGAACGAGATTTCATCTGGCATTTATGATTGTGACATTCCAATTATCTCCTGCATTTTGGGCAGATAAATCTGTCAACATCTAGGGTGCAGATTAAACATCACTGGGATGAAATGGGCCCGTTTAGTCTTCTACTAAATAATGGGCCGTGCAAACCTAGCTACTTTGCCTTCACAGAGCAAACAGTGGGTAGAAATTAAAGACAGAGGCAAGAAACAGGGCCCCGAACTCTGGCGATGGGTGTTGGGAAAGTCCGGAAGCCTCCCAAGGAGGCCAGCAGGGCTGTGCGGACAGCAACCCAGCCGTCACTCTCAGGCCATGAGGCCAGCACGCCTGCTGAGGGATGAGGAACACGGGGGCACGGGGACCAATGGTCAAGGGCACAGCCTGGAGGCAGAGGGGCACGTTGGAGTGAGGCTCTTCCGTTTACTCAAGAGTACCCCATACTCTTGTGGGGTCGCTGACTCCACAACCTTGAGCCAGGCTCTTCACTCCTCTGTGCCTCAGTTTCCTCATATGTGTGGCCGGGAGTAGTAACTGAGTCACTACACGTAAGGGCTTCACACAGGGCCTCACAGCACGCTGAAGGCTGCCAGCACTCCGGCAGGCTGTTAGCCGTGCTGGTGGCGGTAACAGCTGACGTCGCCGCCGTGCTCACTGCAGTCATTACCTTAGCACCTCCCCATGTGTCACCCTACTTGCTCTTCAGAGCACACCTCCATGTAGGTACTTTTGTACTCCCTATTTTCCACACAGGAAACTAAGGATCAAAGAGCGTGAGACTTCACCGAAGTCACATAGCCAGTAAGTGGCAGAACCAGGATTCAGACCCAGGTTTTCTGATTCTACTCTTAACCCCGGCATGATCATCTCCGAGCAAGCTTTCTCCTCTTCCCTCAGACTGCAGCCATGCTAAGCCTCCTATAACTCCTGACTGGTCCAGACTCCCCCCCCCCCCCCCGCCCCCGCCAGCCTCTAACCCTCGGGCCTCTGTCCTCTCTCTTCTATTTAAAATGCCCTGGCTCTTCTAACCTTAGGTCCCTCAGCTAACCCCTACTAATGCTCCAGACTCAGCTCTTAAAGACCAGCCTCCCCTGGGTCAGGATGCTTTCTCCGGGGTCCTGCGCCCCCTGAGCCTTTATCACGGCTAATCCTCACCCTGGTCTGCCATGGGTTGCCTGGCTCTCTCTCCCATCAGACCATGAACCCCTGAGGGAAGGAACCGGGTCTCGCTCAATTCTGTATCAGAATCTACACAGGCTGTGATACAGAAGAGGAACCAGGAAGTGTTTGCTGAATGAATGAATGAATGGATATCTGCAGAAGCCCCCGTTTCATCTCTTAAGCCAGAATCGGCATCAGTATCCTCTAGTGAAAGTGGGATAAACGGGCCCAAGTCCCAGCTGCACCAACTTCTGGCTCTGTGGCCGCAGGCCAGTCAATTCCCCAGGCCTCAGTTTCTCACCTGTAAAACAGGACTAACAATAACGTCATCCCAGAAACATTTTAAGTGAAAGCTCTTTGTGGGTTAAGCTCCAAACAGACGGAAGTTAAAAGAAGCGTCTTTAAAATACTGGAGAAACTTGCCCGACAGCAGGAAATCTCTGAAATTTGGGGAGCAATGTATTTCCAGCCCTTCTCTCCCACTGTGAACTAAGCCAAGCTGAGAGGTGTCTGTACAGAGGGGAGGGTGACAAGTAAAGAAAGTAACACTTACTAAGCCCCTGTCAGAGGCACCAGGCTGCGGGCTTGACAGTGCTTAGTTGTCACAACAGCCCTCTGAGGCGTTCCTATTTTACAGCTAAAACATACTGGGGTTCAGGGAGGTTAAGTGACCTGCCCAAAGTCACAGGGCCACAGGACTTGCTCTCACTCCAGCGCCTGCATTCTTTCCACGCCACAGAGGGCTGTGGAGCTCCAGGCTGCGGACGGCTCCTCTAGTTTTTACCTCTGGATCCTTTAGCGAGCATTGTATTGAGGGCCTCGTTCTGCTTCCTCAGGAAACATATTTCTGATGTCAGAGAATTATGTAGCTCTGAACCATAAGCAAAAATGTTTGAAGAACCTATAAAAACACACATAAATAGTAATTTATAGATAGTCTCCAGGACCGTATGGATGGAACTTTTTGGAAAACAGTTTTAAATAATGAGGAAACACAACACACAACGAAAATTACTCCTGTGAACTATCTAAGGTACTGCCAGAGCCCAAAGGGAGATGAGAGGAAGCCTGAAAGAGACGGAGGAGACTCCCCACATCCTACCCGGCCTCGGGGTGAACAAAGGAGAACCGGGCTGGCGGGGCGGGTGACAGTCTTAACCTCCACGATTTCCCTCCTGAGGTCCAAACCCTCAGGGGACCTCTCCACTGAGGCTCCGGTCCACTCTTCACCTTTCCCCCCAACCCTTCCAATCCCGCCCTCCCTCCTGTTTCCTGCCGGTGTAGACGGTCTCGCCTCTATCCCTAACCGGAGCCGGAAACCTGGGAGCCAGACTAAAGGCCTCTATTCCACTGCCCAGTCAGGCAATCATGACTGCTGACTCTTCCTCCAAAATGCCTCAGATGCTGGCCCCCTCTTTTCTGCCCCTGTAGTTCAGCCTTATACCTTGCCCCGTTGCCTCTGCCAATGAGCTTATCATCCTAAACACGGTCCATTCAGGTTTTTTTCTGCTCAAAAATACGTGATGGCCCCACCATCACGTATTTGTGTTTGGTTGTGTGATTGGCAAAAGACAATCACACAACCAAACACAAGGTCCAAACTTCAGATCTCTATTATTTAGCTCGAATCTCAAGGCCTACAGCCCACTCCCTCTCACACTAGACCCTGGTGCCCTCAAACGCAGCCAAACTGAGCCATGCGTGCTCCAAACACACACCACACACATGGTCACACACCTCACTGGCTTTACAGGATGAGGTATTCCCTTTGCCTAGAATGTCTATCACCTTCTTCACCTGTCAAAATCACACTCACCTTTCAACTCGTAGCTCATACTCACTGCCCCGAAGTGTAGACTAAAAAGACCAGGCTCTAAAGCTAGACAGACTGGGTCTGAGGAAACTTACAAACTCTGATCGGTCTCCTTATCTGTAAATACCTGCCCCGGGTCCTGTCTATCCCCTGAAATCCCAGCCCTCCCTCCGGCCAGGCAGCTCCCTTGACACGCCACGTCAGCACTGCCCGTGCTCTGAACTTTCTACGGCTGCACCATGTATGATGTGCATGTTCACAGCGACCCCTGGAGGGCACTTGCTGTGTGCAAGGCACTTTCTACACCTGGCAGGCGGATGCTTCCCGGCCTTCCTTACTGATGGAGTCTACCACACCGCAGAGCCCAAATGCCAGACACCTTCTCTTCCAGTCCGGCTAGAACACGGTCATGTGCCACTTCTGGTCGACGAAACTTGACAGGAAGCCTGCTGGGAGCTTCTGGGAAAGCTTTTCCACCCGGATGAAAAAAGAAGGACAGGCAGGAGCACGTGCCACCCTCTTCTTAACCTGCTCTGGACCCTGTCCTGAGAGGAAGGGATGCTGCAGCCGCCACAGGTACTAACCCCGTGCCCGGCTACCAATCAATCAGACTTCAGACCTGCCTTAGAAACGCTTGCCTCTGGATTTCTTGTTATGTACGAAGACTAAATCCCCATTGTTTACACCAGTTTTTACTAATATTCTGTTATCTGCAGCTGAAAACATCCTGATACACAACGGAGGACCTGTAATATCCAAACTCCCTCTAAGGAAGGTATGGTATTGTGTCTCCCGGAAGCCAGAGTTCATTCTCTTTCCACTCTACAAGCACTACCTTTTTCTCAGGCTAACGATTCACTGATTACAATGTCATATGTTTTTTTTTTATTCACGTGTATCTCTCCCCACTATCCTCCTCCACTCTCCCCTATGAACTCTGGTGTCTTTCCAGAGACACCTGGGTTTGAACCGTGGCTCCGGCTTCTTAGTAGCTGCATGATCTCAGGCACGTCACATAACGTCCCTAAAGCCTCTATTAACTCAATAAAAATGGCGGATGGATGTTATTGTTACTGCTATTACCATTTGTCAATACACCACTGATGATAGGCTGGAGCCAAAAGAAGACCGAAGAGCAACCTGGATGAACAGGAACAATTCTACAGAAGTCTCCTGCAACCACAGCTAAGGTGCTCACTTTTCAAAGGAATAATCAGGCCAAGGAACAGTTCCTGACAAAGCCTGAGCTAGCAGGGCCCACTTCGGATGCTATGAGGCCCATCTTTCCTCTGAACATCATCACCATAAGCTTGTATAACCGGTGACAAGCCGGAAGATGTAACACATAAGATGACAGTTTTTAACAATGTTCCACCTCAACATTACAAGGAGCCATGCCTTTCTCAAACCTGCTCCCAAGATGAACATTTCACAGCAGGAGGGAGGCAGAACCACTATTATTTCTTTGTCTTTTCAGGGATTGTGACAACATGGTGAGAACAGCACGTCTTCCCACCAGCATAAATACTTTATGAATGCCTTTTTGTAAACCTTCCCATCAGAGTGAATTGCTCTCCAGAGCAACTGTCTGCTCCACTGTAGCTGGTGGCCATTTGAGCCCCCAAATAATTCTATAATTGGATTTGTCAGGGAAAATGTAAAACAGAATGAATCCAATTCAGGCATTACCAAGAGTGACTGTGATGGGCCCAGGCGTGTATTTCTTTCCTGTGTTTGATGTGACTAATAACTCAGATTAATCAATTTCCCTGGGAGTGTGAGGGGGAGGAGGGGGAGGATGCCGCTGGGGGGGGGGAGGGGGGGGAGAGAGAGAGAGAGATGGAACCTTTCTGTTTACCTTGCAAGCTACAGCATATACGGTACTTTGAAAAGATGTCCTTCTAAGCTGAAGGCTCTGATGGGCTAGAATGCAGTGGCTAGGGGTGCAAAGAAGCAGGTGCCGCCACGGGCTGCATCTTTCTAGAACTGAGTTATCTCATCCCTAGAAATGGCAACGACGTTAGTGTCCCCACCCGGTGCAGAGCTTAGAGCTTTGCAATGTTAAACGAATAATGTTACACAAAATAAAATGGACGATGATGCAGAAAACCACCATCGCTCGGGCGAGGCACTGAGCAAGGCCCTATGTATAACACTGTCTCATTTAATCTCACTATGACCCCGTTTTGTAAGATAATGAAGCCTGGAAGGGAGAGGTGACTTGCCCAAAGTCATGGAGCTCATCAACAGAAGAGCTGGGTCCCTACCCAGGCCAGTCCGGCTCCCAAACAAACTCAGGCTTTTCCTGGTGCACAGAGCTGCTCTCAAGATATATTCTGACCAGAGGGAGGACACTCTCTTTGGAGCAGCAAGGAAAGATGACCAAAATAGATTACTCAATGAAAGAAGGAACAGAGCAGTGATATAAAGCATTCTGCCTTTCGGGCAGGTGAAGGAGAGAATAAGAATACACATCTGTATCTGCATTAAGACTGTAAGGATAGAGAAGAAAACTAACAAAAGTGGGAGGAGAGAAGGGAGAACAGGACTAATGGGTATAGAATGGTGATATTAATTTCTGAACCACATGAATGTCTTGTCTATGGGAAAAAATATGTATTTTTAAGCTTCTCATGGAAGAATAGTCCATTCTGAGCTAACTGTGGTTATGTAAGAACACTGGGGACCTCGTGATTGGCACGTGGGAGTTACCAGATTGCCAAAATGCATTATTAACAAGAAGACAAAATACTTTTTTTTTTTTTTTTTTTTTTTTGCGGTACACGGGCCTCTCACTGTTGTGGCCTCTCCCGTTGCGGAGCACAGGCTCAGCAGCCATGGCTCACGGGCCCAGCCGCTCTGCGGCATGTGGGATCCTCCCGGACCAGGGCACGAACCCATGTTCCCTGCATCGGCAGGCGGACTCTCAACCACTGCGCCACCAGGGAAGCCCTACTGCTTTGTTTTATTTTAACATACCTATCTATTTTGCTTCAGCTTCTAGAGTCAAATGAGGAGGCAACCACAATTCACAATGCCAGAGGCTGGCAGACTACTCCAATGACCGGGAAACGAACGTTTATCAAGTACTTGTTCTGCACCAGGGACTATGGGACACTCCGCTTAAGTTAGCGCACTTAATTCTCATCGCCACCAGAACAAAATGGGAATTATTATCCTCATTTAACAGATAAATTACTGTAACTGAGAGTCAGCAGGGTGAAGTAAACAGCAAAGTCAGGATTTGAACTGATTCCCAATACACAGCGCGCTTATCCAGGCAAATGCGCCACAAAGGAAGTCCTCACCGCCCTTTGGGAAGGTCCGCCTTACCTTGGTCAATTTCAGAGCCTTGTCGCTCCAGCTGTCTCCGTAGCTTCTCATTTGTTTTAATAGATTCTTCTAAACGTTTTCTCAAACTTCGAATTTCTTGTATATGTTCCATTAGTAAGTCTACAGGAAGGAGGACATTTTTAATTTAAAGTCTGAAGCCCCCAACAAACTGAATAATTTATAGACTACGCAGTGATCTTGAAATTCTAAATAGTACTGGATATGTGAAGAGAGTCTTCCTTAGGCCTGGGGAGGCAGAGCTACTGCCCACCGCCCACAGCCAGTCTGTGATGATTCTCTGCAGCCCTCTACAAAGAAGATACTTTATATCACATGGAAAAATTACACACCATACAATTTTAATGCTAACTCTAATACAGCCTTTTATTCTTCTAAATATCAAATATTAATTTAAAATCTTCCTTTCGGGGAAACTAAAAGATCACTTTCAAGTTCGCCTGAATTGCCTGAGTTGATTAAGCCACCTTCATAACGAACTCAGATATTTTTGAGTCTAATCCTTTGAGAGGAATATGTTAACCATTTATCACTCACTAATTCAAGACTTAAAAACAAAGCAAAACAATAATCCCAACACTGGTGAGAATGGTAAGAAGGGTGCTCTCCAGGAATACATCCTGTTAGCACGAGTATAAACGTGTATGACTCTGGGGACTATTTTTGTCATTAGCCTTAGAAAGGTTCTTTCCAATTTATTTTTACCAAATAATTCTACTTCTAGGAATCTACTTAAAGAGATCACCGGAGATGCTGACAATCATTTGTCAGAATGTTTGGAAAGGTTCATCTTGGCACTATTTATAACAGTCAGAACTGAAAATAACGCAAATGATTAAATTAACTGCTTTACATCCCTTATGATGCAGTGTTATACAGCTATTAAAATTATATTATGAAGACCATATAATATCATGAAAAAATACAGATACAAAATGGGGTATTCGGCATAATCACAACTCTGTTTAAAAATCTGCAGACAGGAAAGACACATATATGCAAAAGAAGGAAATACACCTAAATATTAACAGAGGTTGCCTTTAGGTGGTAGATCTTAGGCTTCTCAAAACTTTAATACTATATCTTAACATAATATTTAACAATATATAGAAATTTAAATTTTCTAAAATGAGCATGCTTTTAATTTCTCAGCCTCTGCCACAGCTCACTTTAACAAAGAAAGGAGGAAGTGCAGTTCCAGTCCAGAGGTAGGTTTCTAGTATCAGTGTTTATAGCATAATCACATTAAGTGTCCAAAGGCAAAACTAATGTCTTTCATTCATCAATTAGGGGATACTCGGTTTTGTCTTGGTAACGTTTGTTTTAAAACATTATACTAATGTTATGACCCAGTTTTAATTCCTCCAAAATGACTTCCATTTAAAAGTATCACAATGTTACAGATCTTTTCCTAATTAAATAGTAATTCTGCCATGAATTTGAATGTTTATGAGATGACTTAATTCCCAGATCTTCAGCTACCTCCTATGAATGCCAGGAGTGCAGCAAGTCATTTGGCGGACTGTCTGTGGACCCCGCCTGCAATAAACTGAAGCAGCACGGCAACACACCTCCCGTTCCTGCCTTGCTGCCCCGCAAACCTTCCAGCGGCCAGTCAGGTCTCAGTGAGTCAGGAACTTATCTGTTCTGACTGCAGCCTTCCTTCCTGGTTTATCCACGTCACATACTGCCGGCTTCTGGGGCAAAAGCCCTCAGCAGCGATCGGTACAACACATCTTCTACTGAGACTGGCTGGAAGCTGGAATCATCCCTTGGCCTTAAGGAAACATTCCCGGTCGAACTGGACACCGCTTGTTAATTATGCAGCCCTAACTGAGCAGAAAGAAATACTATACTCATCTTAACACAGGAGAAAAATATCTGTCCCTCTTACAATAATACCCTTCTGACAAACGCCGCCTCTTTAAACCCATAAATCCTGCAAGAAGCAGCCACCAAAAACGACAGTATAAATATCTTTTGCCTAGTAGTTCCAATTTATAGAATCTAGGTTAAGAAAATGCCCCAGAATAAGGGGAAAGCCTTATGTTCAAAGATACTCCCTGCAGCACTGTTCACAATTGTGAAATTTTAGAAAATGACTTAAATGTTCAGCAACAGGGGAACATAAGGAAAACTGCAGTTCACCCATTCAACGGACTATTCCAAAGCCACTGAAAATGATGTTATGTAACACGTCGGAAAACTTATGATATAATGCTAAGTGAAAAAAGGACAAGTACTAAATTATCTTTCTGCTCAGATTATAAGCGTGACAAAAGGAAAAACAGATGCAGAGACCAAAAGTCTGAAGAGAAACAAACCCAAAAAAGCTAACAGTGGGTTAATTAGGACAGCTCCAGAGAGCACTGTCCCCATTCAGGAAAGTGCCTGATAATCCACTTGAGAAGCCCAAGGTCATAGGTCCTCAGAGGAATAAGAAGTAAAAGATGGTTCTACACTGGAAATAAACCAAGGCTGGGGTGGTGGATGGGGCCTAGAGTGAAAAAAAGGAGGGCAGGCTGGGGGAGAAAGAGGAAGTGCCTGGTACCACCGTAGCAGGAGGGTCTTAAAGAACAGGGATCACAAATATCCTGTCAAGGATCACGCTTGCTGCATTGTAAACCCCGCCCCTCTAGTCCCTGGCACCTCAAAGGCCCTGTGGGAGTGGTCTCAGGCAGCAGGAGGCAGCACAGGGGACAGGGAAACAATTCATGGTCTAACCCAAAGCAGGAGAAGGCAGAGAGTAGAGCCAGAAATAACCGAGAGAAACCAAGTACACAGAAACTCACAGAAACTACAGAGGGATGCGGCCACGAACCCAAAGAAAGCACATCTAGGTAACTGGTTACTGGAGGACTCCAGCTGATACCTGCGTTACATCAAACGTGTACACTTCATGCTCGAGGTATGATTCCTCCCCTGGCCCCTGCGTATCCTAAAGGAGCCTCGGAGGCGCCACTGGGGATAAAGGCTCCACTCCTTTGGAAAAAATTTGTTATCTTTTATATATATTCAGTTTCATCTGAAAAAAAAAAGGGAGGGGGGATTTCTGCCGCTAAAAATAGATTTAAAAATTTTGAAACCCTGGTTCTAATGTGATCCGGTGTCAACAAAGAGTTTTTAGCTGGGAGGTGTCTGATTTGTTCCCATTCTGGGCACCTTGCAAACAACCCACTGGAAAAAGGAGAGACCAGAGGATGTCAGCTGAGGTCCAGAGGCTATACCAGGGCTCAGAAAACTATGGCCCCTGTGTCAAATCCACCCACCACCTGTCTTGGTTAATAAAGTTTTATTGAAACATACCCACACTCACGCATTTACGTATTTCCTACAGCTGCATTATGCTGCGACAGCACGACTGAGTAACTGCAACGGAGACCATATGCTCTGCAAAGCCTAAGGTACATAGTATCCAGCCTTTTACTGGAAAAGGTCTGTCTGTTCTGGTCTATACTAGTCCTTGAACTTATGAACAGTAAGCCCTACCTAATGCCCAACAGGAGGCAATCAAGACTGCAAACACAGAAGGGTAAAGGGGAGCTCAGAGGCAGGTGGGGTCACGGGAGGCTGATTCTGCCAACTGAGCCCAAGGCTCCGTGCCCAGAGGCAGGACAAGGGGCTGACGGAAAGGGCCGAGGGTCACACTAAAGAGAAACACAGCAGATTTACTGAATTCAAAATCTCCAAACAGGGGGTTAGGTACTCTCGGGCCCCTGTACAGTTCAAAGCAACGGTCCTCAAAGTGACACCACCTTAGGAAGAGCTCGAAAGAGACAGCAAGAAATGGACCAGACCTAGACCTGATCCATAACCCCAGTGCTTTCCAGTCTGCCAGATAAGGAATGGCAAGGCATGTAACACGTCATCATTAAAAAATAAAAAGGACTTTTTCCCAATCTCCAACACTTTCAACAACCGTAGCTTTCCCCGGTGATAAACGATAACTCTGAACAATGGGCCTGGGCCCTCGCAGGATCTCCTCTCACCTCGTAACTATTCAAATTTCACTATACTCTGCTTTAGTACGAAGGCAAGACAGCAAATTATCGTTCAAAGCAAGAAACTCTGGCTAGGTTTACGACGCTCAGTGAAGCTTGGCTTACCTTGAGAAACGTTGTTTGCCAGGACCGAAGTCTTCTCGGTCTCGCTGTCTTGCTTCTGGTCTCGTGAGGAGGAGGACTTCTCGGGGATTTCACAGTCGGACAGCATGGGACAGTCGGACAGCGCACGTGAGGCTGAGGGAGCAGGAGACTCAGGGAGAATGTGTTGGTAGCTTAAGTCGTCTTCCTCAGTCCTTGACCATTGGGATTGAAAGAGAAATCGTTTTCTACACTAAGATCCCAAACCAGGACCACGACTTAAGAACACTTAAGATGACTGGCTCTTTGTAATTTACCCACATTTGCAATGGTGTTCTGGAGGCTTTTTGTTTCCCTAGAGCATTTTTTAGCAAGGATACTCTAAAAACAAACGCAAAAAGGGCTCAGTGGGCTTGATTTGGAGCCAGTGAAGGAGGGGAGCCACCGTCTGGCTGGTAGCGGAGGGGCCCTGAGAGAGGGCATGAGTCAGTGGCGGCTGCTTATCAACTGGCCGCTCTGTACCAGGCATTTTACGCAGGCTGTCCTCCTTGGTCCTCACAGAATCCCTCTGAGGCAGGGAGGACCATCCTCATTTAGAGCTGCGGGGACGGAGGCGCATCAGAACCTTACCCACAGTCTCACAGCTTGTACGTGGCAGCGCACACATCTGAATCCATGTCTGTCTGGCTCCAAGGCCCCAGGAGAACGTGGGGGGGCCAACCCAAACCTACGAGGTGGACTTACGGGTTTAAAAACCTCAAAACCCTCACGGTCCGCAAGCAGATTCCGGTATCACCATTGAGGCAATCATCCGGTTAGTGACCTGTATTACCCAAGGGCCACCTAAGCCGGGAGGAAAACCACCCTGAACTCTGTGAAGAGCCCACGTGAATCCCCATTACAGATAAGCTCCTTAATTTAAGCTCTTTTTTCTCCCATTTTTTCCTATTACTTCTTGTCTCATTATTCATGAGCTCAGACAAGAGCAAAGGACTCTAAAGCTGCAACGCATTCATTAACAGGTAAACAGCAGATGCAATTGTGCTCAGACAGCGTGATGGATGCGATGGCTTGCTGCTGCCCTGCGAAGTGCAGAAGGGGCTGAGGGCACCCATTTAATTAGCGTGAGCATTAAGCCTACAGCTGAAAACAGCAGAACAGAAGGAACAGAAACAAACCTGCCAGAAAGGGAAGGCTGACACGTGGCTGAGGAAGGCCAAAAGAGGCTCCCTGCCATTCTCCAAGCAACCACGGTCAGCTTTCAAAATAGCCAATCTGATCATGTCTAGTCCCAGCTTACTCTCCTTCAAAGACTCCCCTCTTCCTGTAGAACAGGATTTGGGCTCTTAAGGCAGTATCTGAGGACCAGCCCAAGGCAGCCCTGCCTGCCTCTCTAGCCTCACGTTCCATGCACCAGCCACGCAGCTCAAAGGACCCGTGTCTCCGTCACCTCGAGGGGGGACACTCTTCCAACAAGCCACGCCCCGGAGCCTCGTGCTTCAGATCTCAGCGAAGACCATCTCCACTCGGGGAGGCCCTTACTGCCCTCTCCGCAGCCTGCCGGTGGGACATGACCCACCGTTATTATCAGGACAGAAGTGGAGGGTTGAACTGGGAGGGGTCTTGCGAACACCGCAGTGGGAGAGGAAAGTTTCTTCTAAACTTACAGAAGCCCTGAGTAAAATGCCCTCCAGTGAAGAGCTGTGATACCTCCCTGCCGGCCCACTCTAACGATGCTGGAGGCCTTCATGATGCCAGTAAAATCTGAAACTCTGCACCCCAGGCTGGTCTTTATTTCTTTATTTTGCCCCCAGGAGTCCAAAGGGTCGCAGCTCCAAAGATGAGGGAAACAGCAATGGCACTAACGACAGTCAGAACCCTGAACAAGTCAACAGAGGAGGGCGAGACCCTGACGTTTCCAGTTGGCCACAGAGGCAAGCTAAGAGCGCTTGCAATCCATTTATTCCATGAACATTTTTTAAAAATTCCAACCACATGCCAGATAGCTGGGGCTAGAGCAGGTGTGCAGATACTAAAGAAGTCTTTGCCCTCAAAAGGCAATGTGCAATAACAATAAGAGCCCAGGTGTTGGAGCATAACAGATTCAAGTTCAAATCCCAGTTCTGCCTCTTAATGGCAAGTATGCAACTCTGACCCTCAGGGTCCTCATCCTAAACTGGGAACAATAATGCTCACCTTGTAGGGTCGGAAATAACGGATGTGAATGCCTAGGGCAGCAGCTGGCACATACCATACCTAGTTAATGCTGTCTCCTTACCTCTTTCAAGGAATCCTGGGCACGGAAAGATAAATGCAGAAAATATTATAATACCATGTGGTAAGTGCTATAGTGTAATTATGTGCCAACTGCTATAGGAAGGATCACTGATGCTGGGATGCAGTGGAGAGATGGGGGTGTCGGGGAGAGCAAGGTCCGTTTCCATGTGAACTGACTCCGAAGAAGGATTTTTAAATTATAAGCAGAAGAAGGCAGTGTACCGCTTGTGTACAGGCGTGGTCTGGAGAACAATCAAAACGAAGATTAAGACTGAAGCATGGGGTACACGATGAAAAGGAAAGATGGGTCAGGCTCAGGAGTCTGGAATTCATCCTGCAAGTATCCAGGAGCCAACAGAAGGAATGTGTCATCTGGGTCAAATCACCCGACAGAAACGCCAGGAGCAACCTAATGCAAATGAAGGAAGGCTGTGGGACATACGGCGTGAACTTCTGGTTTTGTATGACCATTGTCAGTTTCACAGGTATTTTTGCTTTATTTACAAGATGCAGGAAACTAACGGAACAGGAGGGAGCAGAACACTCAAAACGCTGGCAGACAAACCTAACCCATAACGTCTTCTTACCAAAATGCCACACACTCACCTCTCTCTCAGTTCCTTCTGGGTGCTCATTTCCACTTTAACTGAATTTCCTGGAAGCAGAGATAACATCAAGAAGGAAAACATTAAAAAAAACAAAAAAAAAGTGCTCCCTAACAATTTCTTCCTCATCCATTTGTTTAAACACTCTTCATAACAGTCCCGGATATTTAAAGTAGGATTACCAAGAATACCACTCAGACTCTAGACTCCTCCTTTATCACTGCTCTGGCGCTAGTTCCAGGAGGAAGGTGACGGCACTGAATCTAAAAAGCAATCACAAAGGCGCTGCTGGGTGCAGAGGCTCTTCTTCCTTCTCTAAAACTCTGATACTAACAGAATACAGGCTTGTTATAGGAAACGGGTAACAGAATTAAGAGAAAGAAGATCGCTACCCTCCAGGTACCCACCACAGACGTGTTACTGGCTTTCCTTCCATTCTTTCTTCCACGCATTTTGACATGGGTGATACTGTATCACAACTTAATTTTTCACTTTGGCCTTTATTATGAGCATTTCACTTACCAAATTTGCCTTAGTAACGGCATGTTTAATGAGTACGTGAATATTCCCTTGGAGGTGGACATGGTCCAGTTTCTGCCAGTTCCCTAGCTGATGTCTAGGCCCTCTCCAATTTTTCACTTTTAAAAATAAATAAAATAAACTTCTTTGTGCATACAGCTCTATCTACACTGAAACTCTCCTCCAGAAAGGCTCTCAGAAGTGGGATTCCTAGGACAAGGAGGTTGTGAGTGCAGCTGAAAAAGCTGGTGCCTGCAGCAGGGGGAATAACTAGAAGAAATGACAAAAGAAAACAAAATAAGTGGCTCGGAGCGCAGTCGGGGACAATGCTCTGCGCCCCCTGCGTGCCATCATGCGCTATTTGAAAGGAACACGTGAGCCCAGATTTCAGAGATGAACAACTTTAGTTTAAAGATACTTCAGAACGCTGGAAACTGCAGACGGGGAGGAGCTCGTTGAAGAAACGAACGCGTGGCTAAAGGAAAAACACGCCTCCTACGGAGCAGCGGTGGAAAGATGAGGCTATAATTAAACTGCACCCACACGTACCATTTTCAAAACTACTCATAAAAGGAAAAGTTCTCAAACACCACCGTGCGGAGGAAAAGATCACGGGAGACACGCACATCTGCTCTGTATCTTGTGGTTCCCACCCACAAGCTCCCCAGGCCAGCTGGGTGGCTGCCAGGGCTCCCTCTCCGCCCACCGGGCCGGGCCCTGGGCACCAGCACCACGCAGGGCGCACGGGCTCCGGGAATGGGTGCTGAGGGCGGTTCCTCGGTAGTCACCGTCTCCTTCAGGCCTCACAACAACCCTAAGGGCACAGTGTCCGGATCTCCGTTTGAAGGTAAAGACGTGAAATCCAGGAGGTCTAATATTCCCACTCTCCCACTTTCCCCACTTCCCACTCTCACCTACTTTACTGCTTCGGTGAAGCAAGGGCAATGGAGACATTCTCACAGCTGCCCCACCACAAATCTACATCTCCATCCTCTGGTTCCATCGCGACTGAAACTGGCATGATATCTGGACTCCCCAAGAAGTAGGGAGAGGTTGACAGGCCTCCACCCCAGGGGATGCTCTCAAGGGGTCCCCGTCTCTGTCCTCTGCATCCCACCTCAAGGGGGGGGAATCTACATCTGATACCCCTGGCTGGTCAGATTCCAAGACCCTGACATTCCAAGTCCCACGTGAACGGGCATGGATGAGTGTACCTTAGAAGAAGAACTCACTTGGCGTTTTCCTCTCACACCTGCACAGGGCTGCTTACTAATGTTCAGTTAATGATATGATTTTGGCCCTTAGACCCTAAGGATGGGCCGTCTGCCCCAGCCTAGCCTTCCAAAGAGCTCAGGGCTCTACACGTGCTAGGCAGGCAAGCAATAACGCAACATCTACTTCGCATTTACCGTCGTTCTTTAGAGGCACGTGCCTCAGGGACTACAACTGGCCCAGCACAGGCTTCAAGCATTCTGGCTCACCTAACCGTAAACTCATCTTAAAACCAGCAAAAAAACTCTCCTCGATTCCTGACAAAGTCCACGACCACAGATGGAGTCCATGACCCGGATGCCACCAGCAACCCTTGGCTCCCCTTCTTCAAACCAGAGATGCTTTGGGGAGCTTGTAATGACTCAACAACTGTACTCCATTCGTTTCGCTTCCACCACAGAGTTCTTTAAAACCAAGTGACAAATTGTTACTGTGGGACTCATAGGGAGATCGTCGGTACAACTGATGCATTGAATTTCTTGGTGGAATCTGCCTTCACACAGGTGAGAGGGTACCATCTGTCAAGCTATTCCAGACGCTTAGGAAGCACGTCATGGAAACACTCTCCCACCTCTCAGGCAAATCTTATTGCTACACTTAAAAAGCTGTGGAGTATGTGGCAGTGGGGGGGTTTCATCTTTCCAAATAAAGAGACATCTAGTTATCCAACACGTAGCTGAACAAGCACGAGGATCACGATGCAGGACAGGCTTGTAACTGATGGACCTACCTTCAGTCCCCTCCCCTCACTGACCCCTCTGTACTCGGCCACCACGTAAGAAGCCTCTTGTGAAATGGTACTCCCTAGGTCAAAACCCATCAATCGTACAAAATTAAGTTCAAATATCAGAGCCTGGCGTCTCCTACATGACCCAAATGTTTCTTCCTTTCCATCTCACTGGTAATTCATATTAAATATTTACAGTCCTCCTCCCGGGTGCCTGTGCCCGACACTGAGGATACAGAGATGAATGAGGGGCCTGCCCCAGTGAGTTCACAGCTGAGTGGGGACGGTGGACCCAAAAGACAACTACACGACAGCGCTGTGACAGAGGTAGCATCGGATGCTGGGGGAGGACCCACAGAGGAGACAAGCACGATCCAGCCTGGACCATCAGAGAACTTACAGGAGGTGACAACTGATCTAGATCTTTCAGGCAGGAAAGAACTGCTTTATAAAGGTAAGAAGCAGCTAAGGTGCTGCGTGGAGGGCAGATTCCACAGACACTCAGGAGAGAAAGTCCTCCATTCCATCGGACAGCCTGGCGCACGTAGCTAACCAGAGCTTGCACGCCCCATCACCACTCCCAAGACACCCTTTCCCACCAGCTGTGAATCCTCCCAGTGTGGAAGACTGAGCTCCAATATCCTTTCCTCCTGGAAGCCTCCCTTCAGAGTCCACAGTGCCCCCCCTCCAAGCTCAACTATGTGGGCCAGACAGGGGCAGGGCACATTTCATCCAAGGGCACCCCAGAGCCAGGTCCATACCACATAAAACTTCCAGCAGCAGCATCAAATCCTGACTGGGCACTACCTGTCTGGTCCCTTCCCAGGCTGGGAGGCCAGGACAAGACCAGGCCCCCACCTTCCAGGAGCTTACGCTCCGAAGAAATAAAATATGCCTACAAGAAATCATTGCTGTCACCTCCTGAGCTCCCACTACTGGCCAGGAGGACACCAGATGCTTTAATAATCTCAATCCTCACCAATAACTCTGCCAGACAGGTGCTATTACCTCACAGAGGAAATCTGACCCTTAACCACAAAGCTGGGATTTGAACTCAGGCCTGTCTGGTTCCAAAGATTCTGTTCTCTCCACCCCATCACATGGCCCCCATCACAAGGCCAGAAGTGATGCCATATGAGAGCTACAACCAACCCGGCAACAAAGAAAATGAATAGGTTTGCTTTCACTTGAAGTGAACAAATGAAGCTTCCTGGAGGATGGGCAGAATTTCTGGAAGTGGAGAGGGAGTAAAAGCCTTTTAGAAAAGGACTGATTTGAACAAAGTCCCAGAAGTGGGGAAATGCAAAGCCAGGCCCATGGAAACTGTTGACAAGGACACCCAATTTGACAGGAGCGTGAGGGGCATGACCTCATGGGGGTCAGGTTAGGCTGTGAAAACAAGCTGCCTGGGTTCAAATCCAGACTCGGCCACTTCCTGTGTGACCTTGAGCAAGTAAATTAACCTCTCTGTTCCTCATTATTAAATGAGGATATTAAATAGTAGGCTGAGAACAATGCCTGGCATACAGTAAGACCAGCCCTCCCCATTGGTTCTCCTTCATATTCATCATTATCATTCCGAGGTTAGAGGGCTGGAAAAGGCAGACCGTGGAAGCCCTTGAAAGAAATGGATGCTTCGGTCCAGAAGAGAGTGGATATATGTATACGTATAACCGATTCACTCTGCTGTACACCTGAAACTAATACAGCATTGTAAAGCAACTATACTCCAATAAAAATTTTAAAAAAAGAAATGGATGTTTCGAGTTCATCCCTGTGGCAAAGGAGCACCAAGGGAAGGGATTCCAGCAACTGTCTTCTACTCATGCGGCTAAACCCTGGCACACACGGTGAGCTCGCTGAGGACAGGGACTATCTCACCACCTTCTTCCTCGGCACTCACTCAAAAATACCTGAAGACAGGGCTTCCCTGGTGGCGCAGTGGTTGAGAGTCCGCCTGACGATGCAGGGGACACGGGTTCGTGCCCTGGTCCGGGAGGATCCCATGTGCCGCGGAGCGGCTGGGCCCGTGAGCCATGGCCACTGAGCCTGCGCGTCCGGAGCCTGTGCTCCGCAACGGGAGAGGCCACAGCAGTGAGAGGCCCGCATACCGCAAAAAATATATATATATACCTGAAGACAAAAACACGGCCTTCCTGATTCTGATTCGTGCTACTGCTCTCAGGAGGTACCACGGACAAGGATATGGTGGAAAACCTGGGACTGCAATACCAGTCCTTGATCTATTTGGGGTCTCAACCCACTTTGAGAATCTAAAATTTATAGACTATCACCCCAGAAAAACACCAACACTCACAAAATCTGGAGCAGGGCTCCAGACCCCTAGTGAACTCCCTAGCCTATGGAGAGAGGCAAGAATCCCAGCTCTAATCCTTACCAGCATTAAGAAAGCACACTACCATCCTACTTCTTGGGTTCTACCAATTAAATATCATTAAAGAGGGCTTCCCTGGTGGCGCAGTGGTTGAGAGTCCGCCTGCCGATGCAGGGGACACGGGTTCGTGCCCCGGTCCGGGAAGATCCCACATGCCGCGGAGCGGCTGGGCCCGTGAGCCGTGGCCGCTGATCCTGCGCGTCCGGAGCCTGTGCTCTGCAGTGGGAGGGGTCACAGCGGTGAGAGGCCCACGTACCGCAAAAAAAAAAAAAAAAAAAAAAAAAATCATTAAAGAAATAGCAAGGATACGCACAAAGATTCCAATCCACTGTCCTTTATCATAGCCCCAAACTGGAAACGAACTAAATATCCATCTAATGGGGAATGATTAATTATGGTACATTCATACAAAAGAATGCTCTGCAACCACTAAAACCTACAACGTAGATTAACATTTATTATCTATAATTGAACAAAGGGAGAGGTTGCAAAGCGTCCTACTTCCACCAAAAATACACATATGTATAAAAAAGGTCTGGAAAGTATACACTCCAGGGTGTTCATGTTTTGCTGTATAAATGATAAAATTATGGGAGTATTCGCTCATCTGCTATCCCACAATAAACATGTACCGTTTTGTATTAATAAAAAAAAAAGGGCTACATTTAAATTTTTTAAGAACTCATGCTACGCAACTACCTCAAATATAAAATTACTTTATGGTAAGCTCATTTCATAATTCAGGAGCCAGACTCTTCAGATGGCATCCCAGAAAGACCCGCCTCTGTTACATTTTATTCTCTAAGAAAAAG
Source organism: Monodon monoceros (assembly GCF_005190385.1). NCBI lineage: Eukaryota > Metazoa > Chordata > Mammalia > Artiodactyla > Monodontidae > Monodon > Monodon monoceros. The sequence continues at coordinate 99,337,437 of NW_021703782.1, forward strand.
AGCTGCTGTAGTGAGGCTCCTGAGACTTCTATGCCTTTTGTAGAAGAGAATTAAGTTCTGTGATTGTGTTGTCTGCTAAGCCCGAAATGCTTCTGCTTCCAGACCCATAGGAAGCAAGAAGTGAGATCTCCTTGGGTCTGTCATGGTAAATAACTAAAAAATAAATCAAGGGGAGGCGGGTGGATGAGGGAGGGAGGGCACCTGGTGCCAGAGGCAGTCTCTCTCAGCCTCCCACTCCCAGGTTGAGGGCCTGTAGGAAGAAAAGAGACAGATGGAAAATGCCTCGGGCCGGGAAGACACAGCTCTCTCTTGAGGACCCACTTATCCCTCCAATAATAAAATGGAAACTAGCTTATTTGGAAAACCTTAGCCAGAATAAAAGTAGATTTCGTAAAGCTGGAAAAAGTCAAGTGCTCCTGTGTCAGAGGTCCCGGGAGCTGGTACTAGAAAATCAGCCTGCGACGCACCTAAGCGGCTGGGCCCTTCTTAAAAATGGAGGAAAAACATTCCCTGAGCCCAGAAGGCCAAACTACCCCCATGTTCTGTCTTGGCATCACACTGAACACACGTGGACCCTCGTGACCCATCTGTGTGGATGTATGAAGGCATGAAGACTGAGGTCAAATCCAGGTTCTGCCATGTCAGTTGTGACTTTGAGCAACTGACCTCCCTCTGTTAAGGCCAAGTTCCTCACGTAAATCAAGTTGTTCTGAGGATGAAGCCCCCAGGCTCACAAGTAGAGATACGAGTAAGCACTCAGGACTCCAGGGCCATGCACCGAGCCACGCACTCTGCCAAGGCCTCACGTCCATGATTTAACTTGACCCTCATGACTCACAAAGGAAAGCCTTTGATGCTGAGCAGAGAGCGGTCATGACCTGACTTACACTTTGTAAAGGCCACTCTGGCTACAGTGAAAACGGACCGCTGTGGGACAAGGGTGGAAGCACAGAGGCCAGAGGAGAGGACCGCAACCACCCAGGTGAGGTGACGGCAGCCAGCTGGAGCCGTGGCGGCAGGGAGGGGGAAACCCACTCAGATCTGGAACTGGCGCCGAAGGCAGGGCTTCAAAGGGGCAGCCAGTGGGGTGGGCGGGAGTACTGACTCCGAACAGTGTCCTCTCAGGAGCCAAGGGAGGACGAGATTCCCCAAGGAAGAAGGAGCAACCGCAACCACTCTCAGAGGGTTAGGAAAAATTATCAGTAGTGTGTGTGTGTGTGTGTGTGTGTGTGTGTGTGTGTGTGTGTGTGTG
>NW_021703782.1:99338698-99383998 GCF_005190385.1 Monodon monoceros
TGTGTGTGTGTGTGTGTGTGTGTGTGTGTGTGTGTGTGTGTGTGTGTCTATCTAGAGAGAAAAAGAGAATGAGAGAGCAAACATGGCAAAACGGATGAAGCTGGATGACGGTATAAGGGAGATCTTTGTTGAGATCTCAAAGAAAATGCAAATTATTACTTTTTAATTGGAATGCGATAACATCTATTCAAGTACCTAGCATGTAGCAAAGGTTTTCTTTCATCCTTTCTCTGACCACCTCTGACCCCTGACTATGTTGTTAACCAATGAAAGTTTGGGTTTTCTTGTTTGTTTGTTTTGTTTGTTGCTGCCAACATTTAAAATCCACAAGTCTTTACCTGCCAAACCCCGGTTTCCATCTTCTCTTGAAAATTTGGAGGAACTGGCAACCACGTGGCCACGCCTCACCAGCCTGGCCCCCGAGGCCCCTCCACTGGACCCCAGGTTTGGAACACTGCAGACTGCCAACCACGCGGAAGTGGTCACCAGGAGGAAGCAGCGGCCAGTGGGGCTCTGCCATCATCTCATCAGGGCAGAGGGGCGGAAGGAGAGGCCAAGGAGTCCGTTCCTCCTGGGCCCCTCCAAGAAGTCCTGGATCAATTCCTGATGGGTCTTAAGATCCGCAGTCCCTCGCCCCACTTACCCTTGAGAAACAGATTTTCCAACTGCTTCAGCAGCTCCGCGCACTGATTCAGCTGCTCCTGGAAACCCTCGGCCACACGGCAATCCATGTCGCTGGCCTGCAGCAGCTCCTCAAAGGCCTTGATCGTGGCATTCATGTGCCGACGATAAACGACACAGATGCCGTGGCTGTCCTTAATCTGCTGTCGTTGAAGGGAGAGCTCCCTGGCTTGGGCCTGAACTAACGAATCATATCTGATAAAAGGAGGGAAAAGAAAATGCTTGGACCGTTTTAGAATTGAATTTCCACGACTTTAACACTAATTGGAGAAATGACAGAGCACAATTTTGAAAAGCCTGCAGCTATGCAAGTATCTATACTTTTAGAAAAATTGCAACTGTACAAGGTCACTCCTCCTTCGATTTCAAAACAGCCAACAAATGCTGGAACAAAGGTTGTTTTGCAATATTTTTAACCTTACGAAGCCCCCAATTAAAGTACAGATTGGCAAGGACTTAGGAGAACAATTAGTTTCCACTCACTCTTCAAAAATACTAGTCTGAATTGTAGAAACGAGTGCTCCAAGGGTCAGGGGACCCAGCACAAATTCTCACGAAGGACAGAAAAGAAACTGTAAGGCAGGAAAACGAAAACAGGACTCTATCCTCTCACGTGAAAGGTCAGAGGATAATCATAACCCTAACTACCATTTACGGAGGGTCTACGGCCTGTCAGCCACTGAATTAAGTGTTTTTTTAATAAGTTATCTGTTCCTCTCAATCTCGCAACAACTGTATGAACACCCCGTTTACAGGAGAGGAAACTGACTCTTGGACAAGGCAGGTTGGTTAAACAGTGAAGACTTCTCACTCAAACACAGCTCTGCCTTCAAAGCCCAACTCTGTCATTTGCAGTGACGGGGATGGACCTAGAGTCTGTCATACAGAGTGAAGTAAGTCAGAAAAAGAAAATCAAATACCATATGCTAACACATATATATGGAATCTAAAAAAAAAAAAAAAATGGTTCTGATGAACCTAGGGGCAGGACAGGAATAAAGACGCAGACGTAGAGAATGGACCTGAGGACACGGGGAGAGGGGCAAGGGTAAGCTGGGACGAAGTGAGAGAGTGGCATGGACATATATACACTACCAAATGTAAAACAGATAGCTAGTGGGAAGCAGCCACATAGCACAGGGAGATCAGCTCGGTGCTTTGTGACCACCTAGAGGGGTGGGACAGGGAGGGTGGGAGGGAGACGCAAGAGGGAGGGGATATGGGGATGTATGTATACATTTAGCTGATTCACTTTGTTACACAGCAGCGACTAACACAACACTGTAAAGCAATTATACTCCAATAAATGTGTTAAAAAAAAAACAAAAAAACAAACCCAACTCTGTCCATACAACACCGCCTCCTGATGCCACATCCGTCCTTCCCTATGTGAGCCCGCAAGCATTAGTCGGCAGTGAGAAAAACGCAAGCTCAGGAAAGCGTGGCTGTCTTCCTTACCAACTGTGGGTGCAGGAAGCTGGCCACAGAGTGGCTTGCCAGAGACCCTGACCCTTCCGTTCGCCGTGTTCCCCGTTCCCTGAAACGATGATTGGCGACCACCTTCAACCCCACGTAAGCACAGAGAGATCACGTGACAGCAGCACTGCAGGTGGGGCCGGTTTAATGGACGAGAAAGAGCCCGAGCATCAGCACAGGGTACCGTGGACCTGACCAGCTGGCTCTGCGAACCCTCCCAGGCCACCTTCTCAGTCACGGCAGCCTCTCTGGGGCCCCGTTTCCTCACCTACAAACACACAGTTTAAGAACACCTCATTCTGGGCTTCCCTGGTGGCACAGTGGTTGGGAGTCCGCCTGCCGATGCAGGGGACACGGGTTCGTGCCCCGGTCCGGGAAGATCCCACATGCCGCGGAGTGGCTGGGCCCGCGAGCCATGGCTGCTGAGCCTGCGCGTCTGGAGCCTGTGCTCCGCAACGGGAGAGGCCACAGCAGTGAGAGGCCCGCGTACCGCAAAAAAAAAAAAAAAAAAAAAAAAAAGAACACCTCGTTCTCAGGTGACTGTGAGGGTTAAGTAAGAAAAATGCCTAACCAGGGGTCTGACCCAACCGCCTCTCACTAAATACCAGCTGCCTTCAACCACACGGTCTGGGAGGTCTTGAAACATGCACTCTGGCTCCTGACAATTCAAAACAATGTGTTTGTCTCAAATTAGTGTCCAGTGAAGGTCAGCTTTACAAATGATCCCATGTTTGTCGAATCTCGTGAAGCAAAACTGTATATATCTATGCCTGTAAAACGTATCTTCGTGGCCTGAGGATTCTTCTCTTTCAACAAAGGCTTATTTCTCTAAGATGACCTTGAAGGGTAAAGATGTGGCCAGTATTTACTTTCCTCCCACCCTGCCTAGGACATCAGTTTCAGCACCGCCCTCTCCACGCCGAACCCCTCCACCTCACCCCACCCACCCACCCACCCCCCGTCAGCACAGTAAAAGCCATTAACAGGGTCAGGGGTAAACACTGCCATTCGGCAAACTTACTATAACTCACCAAGTGACTGGTATAAAACCTTTAACCCCGAGTCCCCAACCTGAGGAGGGCAAAACCTGCTTGGCCAGTTTCAGAAGACACAGACTAGTATGTGCACAGTCATTGTTCCTTGTGGCCTCACATGTCACTTCCCCGCAGGCGTAGCTGCCTTAACGGTGCCTTCAAGACTTCCCCAGCACACACCGGACCCCCATCACAGGGCAGCATTCCCTTTTAGCTCGGGGGTGCCGATCTAGTGGCAAGTTGGGGAACTGCAGGCTTAAACGTGGGAGAAGACAGGTGGGACGTACCTTGAGGGTGAGAGATCTCTGAACTTATTCTGCAGGTTATGGATTTCACCGGAAAGTTCCATGTTCAAATTCTGCTCCTTCTGCAGCTCACATTCCTGGTCCACCAGCTGCAGTCTGAGGCTCTCCAGCGCCCTGCTGTCAATCATCTCTGGGGCCAGCGGGTGGAGGATTTTCATGTGTTTCACATAACGTACTTGGTGCAAACTTGAAAAGGTCATTTCTTCTTCGTCGGTACTGCCCCTGGACTTGTTCAAGCCGCCCTGGGCCCCTTCTCTCCCACACAAAACTGTGATGACGGCCTCACTGAACTGGGAGTGCTTTTGAAGCTGCATTATGAAGCTCCGGTAGACCTCGAGCTCGGTTTCCAAGTCACAGATTTTCTGTTTTAAGGTTTCTTTATCATTTGAGGTATCGCTGTTCTCCAGCTGATCGGTCTCAACCACACTGACTTTAGCGGAAAACTGACTCTTAGGACTCAAGTGTGTAGCTACGGAAGTGGAATCTGGAAAGTCTTCAGAAGGATTCTCTTCGCATGGTGGAAAGATGGCAAGGTCATCAGGCAGGTAAATTTCGGAGTCTGAAAATCAAAACACATTTATGTTGGTGTCTCCATCTCCACTGCTGAAATCCATCCCCTCGGTCCTTCCTCACAGCCACCGCCAAGCAGAAACCACTGCGGGAGCCTCCCACCAAGCCCCTCTGGCTCTTGGCCTTCCCTCTTCCCTCTCAATCCTTCCTCTTCCTCAGAGCGACTGTTCTAAAAAGTGAATTCAACCACGATAACCACCAACTCCCACCTAAATCGAAACTTCTTCTCACAGCATCTGAGACCCTGCTTGATCTACTTCCAGGCAACCTTTTCAGGAACATCCCCTGGCACCACCGATGGAGGGTCCCTACTAAATTAACCATAATTCCCTGCACACACCAGGCTGCTCACGCCTCCATGCTTTTGTATGTGCTGTTCCCCCTGCCTGGAATACACCTGGCTCCCTCCTTAACAACTCCTCAGTGAACTCTTCATCCCTCAACACCTAGATCTGATTTTCTCCCCTCTGCAAGCCCATCTTCAAGATATGCAACAACAGTCACTCCCCTCTGTGCTTCCACAGCGCCTTATACATAACACCCGAGACAGACGTACCAGGTGCTCGGTGCTAGCATATGACTGGCAATTGGCTTATTCATTTATTTACACAGCACTTAGTTACTTGGGTTCCTCTCTCCCTCACTGGACTGCAAGCTCCTTCCCAGCAGGGACTGGCCTTACATCTTCACATTCTCAGTGCCTTGTTCGGTACCCAGCCCAGACCTGGTATAAAGGAAGGGCTGAAAAAATACTGGAGAATGAGTGAAGGAACATCAAAAACCAGTGATTCTAAAATCCACAGCAGATCAGAGTCGTCCTCTCATTTCCACATCGACAAGTTTCCGGGGATGCCATGATGGCCCCTGCAGCAAGCTGTTCCACTGACTCACAATCCTACCAGGAAATGTCTCCTTACAGCTAGTTTAAATCCCCAGGTATGTGGCCAAACTCCTGTGGGAGGCAGAATGGCACTGCAGGAAGAATACGCAGCTTTGCAGCCAAAGAGAAGAGGGCGCATACCCAGCTTTGCTACTTGCTGGCTGCACAGCGTTAGGCAAGTAACTCACTGCCCAGAGCCTCAGTTTCCCCAAAGAGATGTCTTATGTGCTTGTTGTGAGGTTTCAAGGTCGGGCCTGAGTCTAGAGCTTCTATCCTTAACCACATACCACAACGCCTGCTGCCCAGGGAAAGCTCAGCTCAATACAAGGAGTGGCTTGAATACTTAAGAAGCAGCAGAATATAGTAGAAAAACCCACCTCTGAAATCCAATGGATCTGGTTTCAAACTGTGGCTCTGCCGCTTACTAGCTGCGTGACCTTAGGCAAGTGACTTAGCCTCTCTGAGCCTCAGGAGCTTCATTTGCAAAATGGAGAGAACATCAATTACTGCGAAGCCTAAGGCTTCTGTTTTGTTTTCAGGATCAAATGGGACAATACCTGCAAAAAGGCTAACAGTGTCTGGCACACAGCAGCGAAGGAGACCAACTAATACGAATATCCTTTGCTTCCCTGAAAGTGTTCAAAGATGGAAGAGGACGCCTATCACAGGAGGCTCGCAAACAAAGGCTTGTGGACTTGGGGAAACACTGCCAGGGCAGCAATGTGGGTTGGATGAGATGACCTAGGAGACCTCTCAGAAGGAAAGGCCCGTACAAATCCTTGTCAGACTGTACATTCCAATTTCTGGGTTCTGTGGCTGCTCCTCGTGGCTTTAAGCCCATTCTTGTCTCTCTGCTCACGATGCAAATACCATAAAATAAACTTTTTTATTTTAGAAAGCTGCTGCTACGTGACCTCAAGGAAGCACTCCTGATAGAGCATTTTTAGTGCACAAAATTTGTCAGAAAAACTCATCTCTTGAGGTCCATGTCATTCACCTGTTTCTCCAGTGTCTGGCATGGGACCTGGAGCAGAGAAGGTACCCAGTAAGTCCTGCTGGCTGAACGAGTGTAAGAGACACAGAGGGAGAAATCTCACCAGTGAATCACACTCCAAGATAAGGAAATATCTTTGCTATAACAACCTCACGATAATGGAATTTCATGGCAAGAAGTGATGTTCACGCATGGGAATAAAGATCAGTTTTGATGACTTTCGTTAAGTAATCATGAGGCAAAGACAAATGTAAGCCCTGTACACGCGTCCTTTTGTGACACAGACTGTTTAGACACACACACGCGCACGCGCACACACACACACAAACCCCCTCATCGTGAATGGGCGGTTCATCCTCACGTCCACACTTAGACCTCCACTTTAAACTCTGCTCCTTAAACACACTCAGACACTTGACACTCGTAATTTTGACTTGAGAAGTGTCCCTAACCTACAGCAATTTGTGACTTCGCAGAGGCGAGGATCTGACTCCTAGGCTCCCAGGCCAGTATACGGCAAGTCTCACAGCTTAGCATCAGCATGGCGATGCGGCTTTGCATTCTCTGCTCCACAGCCCTCGATAAAGGTCCAAAGGAGGATTTTTTCATTAAAAAAAAATCACTGCACAGAGGGTGTGAGAGATGGAGGATTACAAGCCGTAGTGTACAGTGTGAACCTGCAGGTGTATCAAGGCGTCAGGACACATAACTATGTGCTGGGACCTGGCCCAGGCACCCAGCTCCTCACCTATGCTGTCCACTTGATCGTCACAGCAACCCTGTGAGGCGTCACTCATAACCCCATTTTACAAAAGAGGAAATTGAGGTTTAGAGATAAGAACTTGCCCAAGGTTCAGGGCAACTAAGCAGCAGAGCCCCCTGTCCAAGCCTGGTGGTCCGACCGTCTGAACACCGCCTCCTGCAACTGGGGTCCCCATCTCAGGGGGGCATAACAAGGAAGAGACAGTCCTCAACCCTCGATGTGAAGGCCAGTAATGGCTGTGGCGCCCCCTTCATCCATTTCTCAAGTTTCTGTCCAGGAGCTACTGAGGAAGAGCCAGCAGTGAAGCCATCACAGGCAGTACCAGCCTCGTGGAGGGCAGTCACTGAGCAAAGTCGCTAGGAGACCAAGACGTGGCGGGCTGATGGGAATGTTCAGGAAGGCGTTCCCTGGAAAGTGACGTTCGAGCAGAGACCAGAAGGATGAGGCATCAGCTGGGCAACAGTTAAAGGGAGGAAATTCAGGCGGAGGCAAAAGCACAGTAAGAAAAAGGAAAAAAGGTCACTAATGATGGGGATTTGAGAGGAAAGGGGAAGCTGCCAATCAGTCAAGAAGCCTTTAGTAACCAACTAACCACGAACGAGAAATCAAAAGATGTCCCCAGAACCATTTATTTACATTACAGGAAACAGTGCCGCTCTGGACCTTCCTACAATTCAGCTAAAGGGCACTTGATTACCTGGGGGAGCGGCTTCCTCCTCAAAGCCCAGAACACGCGGAAGCCTGTGACCACGCATTCAGGGTACTGACTGCAGGCCTTGGGGAGCATACGCCATTGGGAACAGGGCCCACCGCTCAGTATTTCCCCAGAGACTGTCTTTCCCCACGGCCACCCCATGACAAATTTAGGATCCTGAAGACAATGATTTCTTACAGAGTGAATCAGGGCCACCTTAATGGTGATTTTTTTTTTTTTTTTTAATTAAGAGGGGAAAAAAGAATCTAAGGTAAAAGAAAAAATGTTAAGTATCTGTTCGTGGCTGAATGGGATCACGAATATTGTTATTATTCTTTGTGCTTATTTGTATGCCTGCGATACTCCACAATTCTAAGGATACAGCTTGCCTGGGGCCTCGCCCATGTCTCTGTACCTTTCCCGCTGACCCACCTGACAAACCCCCAAACCGGGTGTCAGCTCAGGCTTGCCCCTCGTCCACCCCACCCCCGGGCAGCGGGAGGCCAACCGTGCACACCTAACAACAGCCAGCACTGCAGGGATGCTGAGGACGGCTGGCTGAGCGCGAGGCCCCCGAGGGTAGGCCCTGAGTCCTCTGAGGCTGAACCACCGGAGCCCAGCCCGCTGCCTGGTAGAAAAGTGTCAGACAAACGGACTATAAGCTCCGACACCCTACTATACCTTGACTCTCAAAACCCTCAGCCTCTTCAAGTGTTACATGGGAACAGTGACCACGCCCTAGGATGGCTGTGGCAGGGCTTAGTAATAATTTTTGTATAAAACACCCCAAATGGTGCCCGACACAAAGTAGCTGTTCAAGAGGCCGGGGGGGGGAATTCTGACCAGTCTCGCAGCTGGCCTGCTGATCCCTGTCCCTTTCCTTGTCTCTCCAGACACACAGCGTGGCTTTGAGTCCTTCTTGCTCTCCCAGGCTGTCCTGGTCCCGGTAGGCTGCTCCCACGAGGGGCTGGGCTACAGGCATCCACGAAGAGAAAGAAAACCAGATAAAACCACAGGCCTGAAACTTAGCCAAGCAACTAAGAAGAACACAAAGATACAACAGGGAAAATAAAAACACTGGGGAGGCAAAATGCAATTCATAAGATAAAATTAATCTATCGAGCTGCCATAACAGGACATAAAAAGCATAAATGTACTGCAGCTTGTCTGAAACGGTTTAAGTCCAGGCTCTTCTAAAACCATGAGTGAGAAAATGAATTCTATAGACTCATGCCCGCTTCTCCCAAGAAGAGGGGCCTCCGGGGCCTTCCAGGCAGCTGCAGAAGTAGCCCCTGGCTGAGGCACCCCAGGGTCTCAGCAAGAAATCAAAACATTGTTAAGCACAAATGGCAAAAGCCCTGGGCAAGGTGCCAGGGCCCCTGGTGCGGCTCAGCCACCTTGGCCGCGGTCCCCGCCCCAGGAGACAGGGAGCCCTCAGAAGGCGGAGACTGCATCTTCTTCCTCTCTCTCCCCTACACCCTGTGCGTGAGGCCAGGAACACAGCAGGCGCTCGGGGAACATTCGCTACATGAGTGAATGGGTGCCTGGATGGGTAGATGGATGGATGAAGGACGCTGGGAAAGGAAGGAGGGAGGGAAGAGCAATCCTACCAGAGCCCAACTTATCTTAAAACCTCAACTGTGGTAAACCCAAAAGAGAACCTAAGATTAAACAGAAAATACCTCTGGCTACGCGGCTCATCGTAAAAGCCATACGCACGGTATCATATACTAGGCTCCTGGAAACAGCAGAGGAAAAGTAAAGGCTCTGAAATCAGGCAGGCTGGTTCCGATCCGGGTTGGGATGTCGGTAACAGTGTGACCGTAGCCAAGTCCCTTTATCTCTGAAACTGCTGCCTCAACGATCAAATGGGAATAATCAGTGTCCCTGCCTCAGAGGCTGTTAGGAGGATTCAACAAGATCACGTATGTAAAGTGGACAGTGGGGCTCAGTAAGTAACGGGCACTCATTTTATTTTACCACCACGGGCAGGCCGAGGCCCCCAGTCACCTCCCAGGCCTGAACCGCTCTGAAAACCCCCCGCTCGGACGCAATCGTCCACCCCTGTCTCCAACCCTTCCTCAGCAAACACTGCTTCTCCTGCAACCTCCCCAGGAGTGGATGCTTCTCTCCCTTGTACTATGGGCCTGGAAATGTGTGAGCACCTTTGCTCTTCAAGGACACTTCCAGACCATTCTCTCTCTTCCCTAAAAACTCCGGCTTCACAGCTCATGCTGTGAGACTACACCACTGACAACACCCACCTTCCTGCAGACACCCACCGTCCCGATTCATGGAATCCCTCGAGATTCATGGCCACCGTGGCCCTCGACTGCCCTGCTCCTCTCCACCCCTCTATGGCAACCCCCCCCCCCCCCGCCGAGTTGCCTATTCTTGTATCCAATTTCTCTCCTCCATTCTCTCCGGAACCCACGCCAGTAGCCCTGCCCGCTCCATGCAAACAGCGCCCTTCAAGGTCCCCAAAGGACTCCCCCAACGCTAAATCCCAAGGCCAAGCCCCAGTCCTTGACTTACTTGTCTCACTAGCATATCCGACACAGCTAATCTGCTCCCCACTCGGCTTTGGGAGGCCATGCTCCCTGGGCCGCCCACCCCACTGGCTGCTCCTTCTCAGGCCCAGGCTCGGTTCCCAGACCTACCTCCTTTGTCTCCAAGCCTCAGAGCTTCAAATACCGCAACATGCTGACCTGGGCCCAGACCTCTCCTCCAACAGGCATCTCAAGAGTTCCAAACCAGACCCCTGAGGCCCTCCGAGCCTGGCTCTCCTCAATCCTTCCACCTCAGGGTATGACATCCTTCCCATGGTTCACATTAAAAGTGATCCTTTAGGACTTCCCTGGTGGCTCAGTGGTTAAGAATCAGCCTGCCAATGCAGGGGACACAGGTTCGAGCCCTGGTCCGGTAAGATCCCACATGCCGTGGAGCAACAAAGCCCATGCGCCACAACTACTGAGCCCGCGTGCCACAGCTACTGAAGCCCACACGCCTCGAGCCTGTGCTCCGCAGCAAGAGAAGCCACCGCAATGAGAAGCCCGTGCACTGCAACGAAGAGTTGCCCCTGCTCGCTGCAACTAGAGCAAGCCCACACGCAGCAACGAAGACCCAAAGCGCAGCCAAAATTAAATAAATAAATGAATAAATAAATAAAATTATTTTTTTTGAAAAAGTGATCCTTTAAAGCAGAGGCCTGCCTACTTTTCTTCAAAAGCCAAATAACGAGTATTTGAGACTGCAAGCCCCGGGGTCTCCATCACAGCTACTCAACCCTGCATCACAGCGCAAAGGCATCACAGACAACGCGCAAATGAATGCAGGGGGCCGCGCTCCCATAAAACTTTACAAAAACCCACAGCGAGCCTGGTCCACAGGACACAGTTTGCCAATCCCTGCTTTAAAGCATAAGTCAGATCACGTGACTCCGCTGCTCAAAACCCTCTGGCCGTTTCCAACCTTACCCGGAGTAAAAGACAAGGCCCTAGACTGCCTATGAGGGCCTAGCGGGTCTACCACCACCCTGACCCCTTCTCCTCCTGGTTCTGCCCGAATATCGCCTCATCGGGGAGGCGCTCTCTACGACTCCACGTACCGTAGCAAACCCGAACCCCGCTCCACGTTACCCGTGTCCTTCACCGGCTTTATCTCCCTCCACAGCACCGATCATTTCACACATGATACATCTGCTCACGGCTTACTGTCTTCCTCCCCCTGTGATATACAAGCTGGACACAGACTCGGTCTCTTTTGTTCACTATCGCCCCAGTGCCTGGCACACAGGAGGACCTGATACATCCTTTCCGAATAAATACATAAAAGACCACTGTTGCCGTTCTTGTTATTGCATGCTGTTGTCATTCGCTTAGAGCAGAAGTTCAAAATCAGGAGTCAAGGGCTTCCCTGGTGGCGCAGTGGTTGAGAGTCCGCCTGCCGATGCAGGGGACACGGGTTCGTGCTCCTGTCCGGGAAGATCCCACATGCCGCGGAGCGGCTGGGCCCGTGAGCAATGGCCGCTGAGCCTGCGCGTCCGGAGCCTGTGCTCCACAATGGAAGAGGCCACAACAGTGACAGGCCCGTGTACCGCAAAAAAAAAAAAAAAAAAAAAAAAAAAAATCAGGCGTCAAGAGAAGTGCTCTTGTGGATTCACGAGCGCTCTAAAGATGATGGACGGTGCTCCACGCATGAGAAGGCCCTCAGCCTCCCCCAGACTCTCAAAGGGGCAACATCTCTTAAGCACCACTGTCTCGGGCTAGAGGATCCCACTGACGTGCTCCCTCCAAGTCTAGGAGTCTCACCCTGATACTCTGTAACCCCAAGGCTCTCTACTTGGGGAGCTCCCGGGAGAGCAAAGACAGCAGATTCCAAGTGAGTAGGGAGGCAGGTCACTTCTAGAAGCCATAAGGTCAGTAGGGTTTAGAATGAGCCCCGAAGAACCCGAACAACTGCGGCCTGGCCATCCAGAGAACCCTGCAAAGAGGACTGAGGCCTCCACAGATGGAGCCCCCAGACAACTGCAAGCGAAGGGGTCAGTGACCTCACAAGGCCTGGGAGCACGACCAGTCCCCCTCTGCCCTCTCTGGAATAAAATGAAAGCAACAAATGAGCTTTCCTTACCGTGTTCCCTCGATTGTATATTTGTCAAGAGTCAAGATTAGTCACTGCAATTCATGAAATTTATACTCAAACGTATTGCAATTCCAAACAACGCGGCTGACGTTTCTGGCCGTCCTGTCACGCCGTTCATCTTCTCGCAGAGGATACGGTTTCCTTGGTGCTTACCTTTCAGGAGCGCTTTTTCTGGTGCTGGCCTCCCCTCCATCACTGCTTCAGCCAGAATTAACTTCTGGTGACGTTGCTTGTTGTGAATTTTAAACTCCTTCAGCTGCCCCTGCTGCTGGGCCACCACCTCCTGGGGGGCAGGGAGCTGGCACACACTCCCTAGTGACCGCGATGCTTTTATCAGGATGGGCAAGCGGGACTTCTTCACGTCCTGAAAGTACACCCAGGGAGACAATGAATACGCTTCCTCTGGTCGCACAGTCAACACGCTCGTGCCAACCTTATAAAACAGGACTCAAAGTGCCTGTCCAGATAATGGCACCTCCGTTTATCCCCCAGCCTGCAGATCTGTGTCTTGGCAGGTCCCTCCTCTGACTGACAAGTGCCAAGCTGTTCCTCCTTGACACTCTCTTAAGCCCGGCCGTGTCTCTCTGAACGTTCCAGATGCTCCCTACACGGCAGTCCTTTTCCCCACACAACCTTCTGGGAAATGTTTTCTAGCTCCTTATCTATTTCCTCACTTCCCACCCTCTCCTAAGCCTAAGTCAATCTGCCTCTCACCCTGCCAGGCCACCAGAACCACCCCTTACTAAGTTGTTCGGGGACCACTAGGTGCCTGGTCCCATGGCTATTTCTCAGGCCCAGAGCTCCGAACCTGCCCAACCTACACATTTCTGACGGCCCACCAGCCCTCCCAAGTCAACTGAAAGCTGGGCTCCTTCATTCTATCACCCCAGGCCTGCATCCCACAGCTCCAGCACTCAGACGACCTCTGTCTCGGTGAATCAGACCACCCTCCACTTGCTGCACAGACAAAAACTGGGAGCCATTTTAAAAATTCCCTGAGGGAACTTGCACAAGCCTCTTAGACAGCCTCATCCACCAGAGGGCAGACAGCAGAAGCAAGAAGAACTACAAGATGAAAAGGCAGAGCGCTATGTACCAGATGAAGGAACAAGATAAAACCCCAGAAAAACAACTAAATGAAGTGGAGATAGGCAACCTTCCAGAAAAAGAATTCAGAACAATGATAGTGAAAATGATCCAGGACCTTGAAAAAAGAATAGAGGCAAAGATGGAGAAGAGGCAAGAAATGTTTAACAAAGACCTAGAAGAATGAAAGAACAAACAAACAGAGATGAACAATACAATAATTGAAATGAAAACCACACTAGAAGAAATCAATAGCAGAATAACTGAGGCAGAAGAATGAATAAGTGACCTGGAAGACAGAATGGTGGAATTCACTGCTGTGGAACAGAATAAAGAAAAAAGAATGATAAGAAATGAAGACAGCTTAAGAGACCTCTGGGACAACATTAAACGCAACAACATTCACATTACACGGGTCCCCAAAGGAGAAGAGAGAAAGGACCCAGGAAAATACTTGAAGAGATTATAATCAAAAACTTCCCTAACATGGAAAAGGAAATAGCCACTCAAGTCCCGGAAGCGCAGCAAGTCCCATACAGGATAAACCCAAGGAGAAACATGCTGAGACACATAGTAATGAAACTGGCAAAAATTAAAGACAAAGAAAAATTATTGAAAGCAGCAAGGGAAAAACGACAAATAACATACAAGGGAACTCCCATAATGTTAACAGCTGATTTCTCAGCAGAAACTCTACAAGCCAGAAGGGAGTGGCATGATATACTTAAAGTGATGAAAGGGAAGAACCTACAACCAAGATTACTCTACCCGGCAAGGATCTCATTCAGATTTGATGGAGAAATCAAAAGCTTTACAGACAAGCAAAAGCTAAGAGAATTCAGCACCGCCAAACCAGCTCCACAACAAATGCTAAAGGAACTTCTCAAAGTGGGAAACACAAGAGAAGAAAAGGACCTACAAAAACAAACCCAAAACAATTAAGAAAAGGGTCACAGGAACATACATATTGATAATTACCTTAAACGTGAATGGATTAAATGTTCCAACCAAAAGACACAGGCTTGCTGAATGGATACAAAAACAAGACCCATCTATATGCTGTCTACAAGAGACCCACTTCAGACCTAGGGATACATACAGACTGAAAGTGAGGGGATGGAAAAAGATATTCCATGCCAATAGAAATCAAAAGAAAGCTGGAGTAGCAATACTCATATCACATAAAATAGACTTTAAAATAAAGAATGTTACAAGAGACAAGGAAGGACACTACCTAATGATCAAAGGATCAATCCAAGAAGAAGATATAACAATTATAAATATATATGCAACCAACATAGGAGCACCTCAATACATAAGGCAACTGCTAACAGCTATAAAAGAGGAAATCAACAGTAACACAGTAATAGTGGGGGACTTTAACACCTCATTTACACCAATGGACAGATCATCCAAAATGAAAATAAATAAGGAAACAGAAGCTTTAAATGACACAATAGACCAGATAGATTTAATTGATATTTATAGGACATTCCATCCAAAAACAGCAGATTACACTTTCTTCTCAAGTGCGCATGGAACATTCTCCAGGATAGATCACATCTTGGGTCACAAATCAAGCCACAGCAAATTTAAGAAAACTGAAGTCATATTGAGCATCTTTTCTGATCACAACACTATGAGATTAGAAATGAATTACAGGGAAAAAAACGTAAAACACACAAACACATGGAGGCTAAATAATACGTTACTAAATAACCAAGAGATCACGAATAAATCAAAGAAGAAATCAAAAAATACCTAGAGGCAAATGACAATGAAAACACGATGATCTAAAACCTATGGGATGCAGCAAAAGCAGTTCTAAGAGGGAAGTTTATAGCTATACAAGCATACCTCAAGAAACAAGAAAACTCTCAAATAAACAATCTAACCTTACACCTAAAGGAACTAGAGAGAGAAGAACAAACGAAACCCAAAGTTAGCAGAAGGAAAAGAAATCATAAAGATCAGAGCAGAAATAAATGAAATAGAAACAAAGAAAACAATAGCAAGGATCAAGAAAACTAAAAGCTGGTTCTTTGAGAAGATAAACAAAATTGATAAACCATTAGCCAGACTCATCAAGAAAAAGAGGGAGAGGGCTCAAATCAATAAAACTAGAAATGAAAAAGGAGAAGTTACAACAGACACTGCAGAAATACAAAGCATCCTAAGAGACTACTACAAGCAACTCTATGCCAATAAAATGGACAACCTGGAAGAAATGGACAAATTCTTAGAAAGGTATTACCTTCCAAGACTGAACCAGGAAGAAATAGAAAATATGAACAGACCAATCACAAGTAATGAAATTGAAACTGTAATTAAAAATCTTCCAACAAACAAAAGTCCAGGATCAGATGGCTTCACAGGTGAATTCTATCAAACATTTAGAGAAGAGCTAACACCCATCCTTCTCAAACTCTTCCAAAAAACTGCAGGGGGAGGAACACTCCCAAACTCATTCTATGAGGCCACCATCACCCTGATACCAAAACCAGACAAAGATACTACAAAAAAAGAAAATTACAGACCAATATCACTGATGAATACAGATGCAAAAATCCTCAACAAAATACTAGCAAACAGAATCCAACAACACATTAAAAGGATCATACACCATGATCAAGTGGGATTTATCCCAGGGATGCAAGGATTCTTCAGTATACATAAATCAATCAATGTGATAAACCATATTAACAAATTGAAGGAGAAAAACCATATGATCATCTCAATAGATGAAGAAAAAGCTTTTGACAAAATTCAACACCCATTTATGGTAGAAACTCTCCAGAAAGTGGGCATAGAGGGAACCTACCTCAACCGAATAAAGGCCATATACGACAAACCCACAGCAAGCATCATTCTCAATGGTGAAAAACTGAAAGCATTTCCTCTAAGATCAGGAACAAGACAAGGATGTCCACTCTCACCACTATTATTCAACATAGTTTTGGACATCCTAGCCACGGCAATCAGAGAAGAAAAAGAAATAAAAGGAATACAAGTTGGAGAAGAAGAAGTAAAACTGTCACTGTTTGCAGATGACATGATACTATACATAGAGAATCCTAAAGATGCCACCAGAAAACTACTAGAGCTAATCAATGAATTTGGTAAAGTTGCAGGATACAAAATTAATGCACAGAAATCTCATGCATTCCTATACACTAATGATGAAAAATCTGAAAGAGAAATTAAGGAAACACTCCCATTTACCACTGCAACAAAAAGAATAAAATACCTAGGAATAAACCTACCTAGGGAGACAAAAGACCTGTATGCAGAAAACTATGAGACACTGATGAAAGAAATTAAAGACGATACCAACTGATGGAGAGATATACCATGTTCTTGGAATGGAAGAATCAATATTTTGAAAATGACTATACTACCCAAAGCAATCTACAGATTCAATGCAATCCCTATCAAATTACCAATGGCATTTTTTATGGAACTAGAACAAAAAATCTTAAAATTTGTTTGGAGACACAAAAGACCCCGAATAGTCAAAACAGTCTTGAGGGAAAAAAACAGAGCTGGAGGAATCAGACTCCCTGACTTCAGACTATACTACAAAGCTACAGTACTCAAGACAATATGGTACTGGCATAAAAACAGAAACATAGGTCAAAGGAACAAGATAGAAAGCCCAGAGATAAGCCCACGCACCTATGGTCAACTAATCTATGACAAAGGAGGCAAGGATATGCAACGGAGAAAAGACAGTCTCTTCAATAAGTGGGTGCTGGGAAAACTGGACAGCTACATGGAAAAGAATGAAATTAGAACACTCCCTAACACCATACACAAAAATAAACTCGAAATGGATTAGAGACCTAAATGTAAGACCGGACACTATAAAACTCTTAGAGGAAAACATAGGAAGAACACTCTTTGACATAAATCACAGCAAGATCTTTTTTGATCCACCTCCTAGAGTAATGGAAATAAAAACAAAAATAAACAAATGGACCTAATGAAACTTAAAAGCTTTTGCACAGCAAAGGAAACCATAAACAAGACGAAAAGACAGCCCTCAGAATGGGAGAAAATATTTGCAAACGAAATCAACGGACAAAGGATTAATCTCCAAAATATATAAACAGCTCATGCAGCTCAATATTAAAAAAACAAACAACCCAATCCCAAAATGGGCAGAACACCTAAATAGCCATTTCTCCAAAGAAGACATACAGATGGCCAAGGAGCACATGAAAAGCTGCTCAACATCACTAATTATTAGAGAAATGCAAATCAAAACTACAATGAAGTATCACCTCACACCAGTTAGAATGGGCATCATCAGAAAATCTACAAACAACAAATGCTGGAGAGGGTGTGGAGAAAAGGGAACCCTCTTGCACTGTTGGTGGGAATGTAAACTGATACAGCCACTACGGAGAACAGTATGGAGGTTCCTTAAGAAACTAAAAATAGCATTACCATATGATCCAGCAATCCCACTACTGGGCATATACCCAGAGAAAACCATAATTCAAAAAGACACATGCACCCCAATGTTCATTGCAGCACCATTTACAACGGTGAGGTCATGGAAGCAACCTAAATACCCAACGACAGACGAATGGATAAAGAAGATGTGGTACATATACACAATGGAATATTACTCAGCCATAAAAAGGAACGAAATTGGGTTATTTGTAGAGACATGGATGGATCTAGAGACTGCCATACAGAGTGAAGTAAGTCAGCAAGAGAAAAACAAGTATCGTATGTCAGCACATATATGTGGAACCTAGAAAAATGGTACAGACGAACCGGTTTGCAGGGCAGAAATTGAGACACAGACGTAGAGAACAAACGTATGGACACCAAGGGGGGAAAGCAGGGGGGTGATGGGGGTGGGGGGATGATAAGAAATAAAATAAAATAAAATAAAATTCCCTTTATGCACCTCGCCCAATTGCATCACTCACCAGGTTCCACTAACTCCAACTCCCAAAGTGTCTATGAATTCTTCTGTCGCTTCTCATCCTCCGTGGCCACCCCCCAACTCCAAGATGCTGTGAGCTATCATCCAGGCCACAGAAACAGCCTCCTGAGGTGTCTCCCCACACTCATTCTTGCCCTTTCTAACCCACTTGCCATACTGCACCAAAACAGGCAACACACCCCCGCTCCTGCTTAAAACTATTTTAATTGTTCCCCAGTTCTCGTATGGCCAAGGTCACAGTCTTTACCACAGCCCACATGTTGTGCACTATTACAGCCTGAGTTACTGCCCCTCCCCAGCCCCCAACCTGCAGCCACAGAGACCTCCTATCAGTTCCTCAGAATGCTTTGTTCCTTCCTCCTCAGGACCTTGGCATATGCTATCTCCTCTGCCTAGAATACTTTTTCTTGCCCACCCCCACCTCTCCCACTAATCCCAACACATTCATTAGGACTCAGATCAAATGTTCCTTCCTCAGGAGAACGGGCCTTGATTTCCCTGTTATATACTCACTGCCCCCTCAGAATTCTCCTCAGAAAAAGATTAGGACCATAATAATTAAATGCCTATGCAATTACTTGTTCTTTGTCTATCTTCTGCACCAGCCTATAAGCTTTAGAATTCATGGATTCTGCATCTCTTATTCATACTCTATCCACAGCTTTGAGCACAAGAACTAGTAATATAGTAGGTGCTCAACATCTATTTGTGGAATGAACATACAAATAATAACTTAAGAGGCCTAGGACTTCCCTGGTGGTGCAGTGGTTAAGAATCCGCCTGCCAGTGCAGGGGACACAGGCTCGATCCCTAGTCCGGGAAGATCCCACATGCCGTGGAGCAACTGAGCCCGTGCGCCACCACTACTGAGCCTGAGCTCTAGAGCCTGCAAGCCACAACTACTGAGCCCATGTGCCACAACTACTGAAGTCCGCGTGCCTAGAGCCTGTGCTCTGCAACAAGAGAAGCCACCGCAATGAGAAGCCCGCGCATTGCAATGAAGAGTAGCACCCCCTCGCTGCGACTAGAGAAAGCTTGCCTGCAGCAACAAAGACCCAACGCAGCCATAAATAAATAAATAAACAAACACAAATAACTCAGTTAAAAGATGGGCAAAGGATCTGAAAGACATTTCTCAAAAGGAGATATACATATGGTCAATAAGCACATGAAAAGATGTTCAAATCATTCATCATCAGGGAAATGCAAATCAAATCATAATGAAATACCACCGCTCCCTACCCATTAGGATGGCTATAATCGAAAAGATAATCACAATTGCTGGTGAGGACGCGGCGGAATTGGAGCGCTCACATGCTGGTGAAAACTTCTGGAAACTAGCTGCAGCCACTTTAGAAAAGAGTCTGGCAGTTCCTCAAACCGTTAAACAGAATTACTACATGACCTAGCAATTCCACTCCTAGATCTATACCCCGGAGAAATAAAAACACAGGTACACACAAAAACTTGTACATGAATGTTCACAGCAACATTATTCATAATATCCGAAAGGTAGCAACTGCCCAAATGTCCATCAACTAATGAATGGATAAATAAAATGTGGTATCCATACAGCGGGCTATCACTGGGCCATAAAAAGAAATGAATGACAGATACCTGCTACAGCATGAACGAACCTGGAAAACGTTATGCTAAGTGGAAAAAGCCAGTCACCAAAGTTCACAGACTACGTGATTCCATTTATATGAAATATCCAGGGCAGGCAAATCTATAAAGACAGAAAAAAGCTTAGTGGCTGCCTTCAGCTAGGGGTGTGCAGCTGGGGGAAATAGTAAGTGACTGCTAATGGGCTCGGGGCTTCTGCCTGGGATAAGGTTATGTTCTAAAATTGATTGTAGTCGATAATGGTTGGGACCCTGGAAAGGAGGAAATCAGCAAAGCCTCTCAAGAAGTAAAGAAGAAGAAGGAGCCCTTGTTGCACGTTCTAGGATGTCAAATGCTTTCAAGCATGTACTCCCGTAATCCTCGGGTGAACTATGCATTCCCAGAGCTCAGAGGATTACAGAAGTTATTATACCTATTTTCTCCAGATGAAGAACTGAGATGTCAAACAACCAGCCCAGTATCATACAATAAGAAGGCTGGAGAGCTGAGCCTCAGGCTAGCTCTTCAACCTCTACTGCCCAGTTAAGAAAAGTGAGAGCCTTTCTGCCCTGAAATTCCATGCAAGAGGAGAGAACAGGTTCAAGGACAAGAACAGTCTGCAGTGGTGTCAGGGACCACTCGGGAGGAGGTGGACGCCTCATCAAAAAGGGCTGGAAAATAAGTCACTTGCTTGGTCCTCAGACTCCACCAATCTCTATTCTTGGATCCAAATCTGTGTGTCATATGGCAGCAGAGAAGATAGCTGCAAGTGCACAAATGCCAAAGCCAATTTCAGGCTGGAAGGCTGCCGTCAGTCACCCTAACGCCGCTTCCAAAATAACACCACACAAAATGCTACCTTATGGATGCCGAACAGAATCCCACCTACCACCTTATTAAAGATGGCATCCTGGAACTTCTCACTTGGGGACGGAAGGGGGACAGGAATGCACATACCCTGAGCTCCTACCACGGACACGGCCCGAGGCACTCGCCACACACTGCCTCACCGAGCCAGCACGCCAGCCCCGGGTGCCAGGTCACAATGATCCCCTTGGAGCCACTGAAAGTCAGGTGACTGACCCAAGGACTCAGAGCAGGTGAGTGGCGAGGCCCAATGCAATCATGGGTATATCTGTACAGCCCAGGATCTCGCCTCTGTAACTCAACCAGAAGTATGTCCCATCTCCCTGTTTCGCCCCTGGGCTGCAAAGATGTTCTTTTTAACAGGATGCCACAGTTCTAGCCTAAGCTCAAGGATTACCGATTCCCTGACTAACCAAAGACCACAGAGAAGACCATTAAATTTTCTTCTACGTTGCATAGACCGGAGGCC
Source organism: Monodon monoceros (assembly GCF_005190385.1). Lineage (NCBI taxonomy): Eukaryota > Metazoa > Chordata > Mammalia > Artiodactyla > Monodontidae > Monodon > Monodon monoceros. The sequence goes on from NW_021703782.1 coordinate 99,359,724, forward strand.
AAACTGGTGGTAAGAGAGCTCCTCCCTTCCTGAGAAAGGTGGGGTTACAATATCCCTGTCTGCCTCTAAAACCAGACTCCACTTTACGCCCCTGCTACTCCTCTCAACGGCTGAGTCACTCTGGACAATTTTCTGAGCCTTTCAGAGCTTATATTTCTTCACATGCAAAATGTAGGTAATACCTACCTAACTAATATGCTTGGTGAGAAGATTAACTGTGATGATACATGAATAGAATATCTAGCACAATCCTGGCATATATAGCAGATGCTAAAAAAAATAAACACAGTAGCCTTCCTTTTGAAGATACCAGCAGGAAGATAATTCCAAATGGAAAATTTTTTTCAATATATTTGGGGAAATTAAGTTCATTTGATTATCCAATTTTCCTGAATATAGGATGCTATCTCCCTCACAGATAGCAGGGGGAAAAAAACACATGCACACACAAAACATCTAGTTTTCCTAATACACAGGTACAAACTAGACTAGCTGGGGCAGATGAGAGCATCTCTATTCTAGCCAAATTGCACAAATCTGCATCTCCAGTACTGTTAATATAATGGCAGTGTCTTTTTTTTTTTTTTTTTTTTTTTGGTCTCTACTGATATCTTTAGAAAACCCTTTTCTAGAAATTACAGTTTTGGTGCATAATTTAAAACAATCAAAAGCAATTTTGCTAATGATATATCTAACTCTCTTTGGTATGCACAAAAGCGGTAATTTACTGGTCAGAAAATAAACTTAATTCTCCATTCTGATGCTATGAAGCAGTGTGCACAGCTGATTTCTCAGAGACAAAACACCCATCAGAAACAAGGAGACCAGTCGCTGGAGCCCTACCACAAACACGACCTCTCTCCTTCTCTCCCAAGCCGCTCCCATCTCCCTGCTATGGGGTCCCTCAATCCCAACCTCCTCCCCAGGAGGGTTTTAGTAAAAGGTCCGATCAAACATTGCCAGGAGAGTCTGGTTTTTCACAATCTGGCATATTTGATGGTATCTGAGGAGAAGCATCTAGAGAAAGGATCTTGACTGAAGCAAAATGCAGGCATTCACCCACCAAAACCAGACCCTACCACTCGGGCCACCACAGGCTAGACAGGAGCCTGACCCAGGGAAAGGGCACGGCTGTGCAGTCAGGCCCCTCACAGCTGGCTGACCATGGGCACTCGGGACCTGGCTTCCTCACCTTTGCCGCATGTTGTAAGGATAAGAGAATGTAGACAAAGCCCACAGAACGGTACCTCTAAGACACAAAGTCCATACAAAATAAAACCTAGGTTCTCGTCCCTACCCCTAAAGTCAGGTCATTCCAGTTTTACTGCAACTGGCAAAAGTAAAGGTCCATCAACAGGGGAAAATTATGTAAACTTTGGTACATTCCCCACAGTGGAATTTTAGCAGCCATTACAAGGAAAGATGTTCCTGATACATAACATGGAACAGTAAGCTACAGACAGATGTACACACATGACTCTGCTTTTATAATGAAAACACAGTTATAGATAAATAAGAGAGGGCTGGGATGGGGGAGGAGACAGGGAGGGAGGAAATGTTGGTAACACTTTGGGGAAGTTCAGGATGGACACACACCTCCAGGTAGAGGCCAAGATTAAGTACAGGCAGAGAGAGACACCAGACTTTATACAAATTTTTAAAAAGCAGTGGGATCGGAGGTGATTTTTAAGTTTTTGGTCTATATTTAGTAAGTAACTAAGTAAGTAATATGTGGGGAAACTTACTTTTTCGGTCCCCCCGGGGAAGGAGAGGGCAGCGGCCTGCTGCCCTGGCACCCTGCACAAGTTCTCCGGCTGATGCTCGGCGCTGAATACGGCGTCTGTTGGCTTCTCTTCCCAAGGCTCTGTCGTGCCCTCGTGTCTGAATCTGACCGTGTCGCCCTCCACAGCCATGGTCTGCACGGAGGCATCTTTCTGCTCGACGCTGGACGCCTCTGCCGCCTTTGCTAGCTGGACTCCCGGGGGCCACTCGAGTTCATCACGTGGCTTGGAAGACAAGTTGGCTTGGATGAAATGCCCGAGTTCACCTCTTAGCTGAACGGCCATCTGCCCAAGTGTCTTCTCCGTTTTACCATCAAGGTGTTCTCCCGAAGCTTCCTGCTCTCTCAAGCATATCTGTTCCAGAATCAGTTCTCGGAGCACTTTCAGAAGGTCCGGCCTGTTTTTCCAAAAGGGAAGGAAGTGGGTGGACTCAGCTTTCTGCTATGGCCTTGTCACCGACCCACTTTCCTAAGTTTTCCCCATCGATTCTGGCCCAGATTCTGCTGAATTTAAACACAATGAGCACTTGCCACGTGCCAGGACCCACGCCAACTATGCTATCCAGGTCACCTCAGAACAACCACACCAGGTAGGTACCACATGTCTCCTTCATGGAGGAGAAGGAGAGAACTGATTTGACACAGGTGCACAGCAAGTGAGGGGGGCACACAGCTACCTGGACGCAGGCTGGGCTTCGGAAGAGCAAACAGAGTCATAAGGTATGCATGACGATTGCAAGGTCCGCCCACCCCCCTGGGCCCATCCCTACATCCAGGGGCAAGTATGGCTTTGGATGAATCTAGCCAACCTGGCAGATCCATGAGCCACCTGGTCCATCAGGGTGCACAGTCGGTGCTCAGCAAAGGTATCGAATGAAGGGATGCTGGGAACTGCTCTGGATAAAAAGAGCAGTGGCTTTGAAATCAGACAAAATGGCTTCAGATTCTAACTCTGTGATTCTTGGAAAGCAAGGTGAGTTTTCCTCCACAGGACGCTTGAGGATTAAACGAGAGCATGTACGGGTAGCAGGTGCTTCTCACGCCCCTTTGCCACATGGCCTGGGCCTCCCTGGGATTTCAGCTGCAACTGCGTTGACAGCTCTTGTAGACAGTCCCTCCGCCAGCGCCCACGGCATCTCTCTGCTGCCTTGGGCCCTTTCCCAGAGCTCTCTGAGCCGGCCAGCAGGGCAGCGGGCAAGTGCGGACCCATTTATAGCTCCAGGGGAAACCCTAACCAGTGGAGGAAGAGAGCTGTTGGGTGAATGTCCCAGTCTCCCGTCCTTCAGAGGGCCAGCACTGACGCAGGGTCTACACCATCCCTCAAAGGGTGGCTGGCAGGGCAGAGGCCCAGCTGCCCACGGTAGCAACCAGATCATAACACAGCCTTCCTGGCTTTGCCTCCATCCCTACCTTAGTCTCCCTCATCCCTTCTTCCTTCTGCCTGGAGTCACATCCCAAATAAACCACTTGTACCCAAGTGGTTACCTCAGGCTCTGCTTTCCCAGGAACTCAAACTAAGCCAACATGTAGAAGACTCTGGAGCGGTTCCAGAAGAATCCCTTGTGAGTGTGTTTCTTGGGCCAGACACTATAATGGGCGCTGGGGCTGCAGAAGTGCCTGCGGGGCCTGGTGTTAGAGGCAGATGTGTAAACAAATCACTACTCCACAGGCTAAAAAGAGAAACACAGGCACTGTGGAAGTCTGGGAAGCTTACAGGCAAGCATTCCAGGGTGTCCAGACTGGGGGTGGCAGGAAGAACGCCAAAAAAGGGCCTGTAGAGTTGATGAGAGGTTAGCTGGGGGAAGGGAAATGGAACCTTCTAAGCATGGAAAACAATATGAACGGAGTCAAGACACACTGTGGAGAGCAGGGAGGTGAGGCTGGAAGGTGAGGCAGGGAGACCTCAGCCATGTTAAGGAAAGGAGAGCCACTGGGAGGCTCCGTGTGACGAGTGCATGGCCACACATGTGCCACGTGTGGAGAATGAATGGAGAGATTTCCCGTCAGGACAGTGGTGAAAGTACACTCAAGAGCCCCTACCATCTGCTCTAAACATACGTAAATGACAGCAAAACAGACAAGACAAAAAAATGGTCAAGGTGCACTACAGGACTCAGAATCAAATAAGATGTATCCAAAGGTCAGAAACAGAGGAGGAGACCCACTGCCACGATAAAGAGGGCATCCGCAGAAAGCGGAAATTTAACTCCCATGGTTGGAAGAAGACCCGTGCAAATTTCATGCCCCTAAAGTAAGACCTAGAGAGACAAGTCAAGGCAACTTCAAAAGCACCACACAGGGAGGCGCAAGGGTGGCGGGCGGAGCGGGGCTGCTGACACAAACCACTGCTGCAAACAAAATCCACTGTTATGAAAGACAGCAATCGGACAGATGAGAGAGCTCACACTCGAGGAAATAAAAACAATAAAGCAACCTGAAGAAGACTTAAACTAAGTATGTGTCAATCATCTAAAAAATAGAGGAGAAAAAGAGACTCATAAAAATGAGAGGAAGTTATAAAACTGAGACAGAAAATTATAAAAAAGAAGACTGGAGGGGGGGCAAGCACTGAGGGAGGGCCAGCTGGAAAGCTGTTGCTATCTTCTGGGAAAAAGAAGATGTGGTCAGGATGAGTGGGGTGGAGTCAGGAGAGAGACGGGAGAGAGAAGAGGCCCTCATCAGTGCTAGGTCCTTCTCCTCTCTGCAGTTTCTCTTGCCTGCATTACTTCAAAAAACCTTGTCAGAGACCGGAACGACGGACTGCCTTAACATACCTTGGCCTCCCCTTCCTCTGTATCTTTGTTACCACTGGAAGTGACAGGTACCCTCATGTTGTCTTCCCACTGGGCCCTCTAAGGGCAGGGATGAAGCCTTAACTCTTACCTGGATTCCGAACGTCCAGCTCTGGGGCAGAATCAATTTAAGTCAACTTAAACAGCTACAGCACACTGAAACAGGGGAAAAACTAAAAGTATGAAAAACAAAATTAAAACGTGTGGTACACTTTTCACTTCTAACATGGGATCATCCAGACTACACAAACCATCTTAAAATTTAGTAAACCCAGAGTTCAAAACAATATTTCTGGTATTTCAAGCATGTTAAACTAAATTTTCCTTTCCTCTCCTTCCCTTAATACAGATTGAAAATAATAACAGTTGCTACTGAGCTAGCCAAAGGAGGACCATTACTCACTACCAAACAACACACAATAAAATCCAGGAAAAAAGACTTACAAATGGGTAGTAAAAGGTGGTGAAAGAGGCCATTATAGGGCTTCCCCGGTGGCGCAGTGGTTGAGAGTCCGCCTGCCGATGCAGGGGACACAGGTTCGTGCCCCGGTCCGGGAAGATCCCACATGCCGCGGAGCGGCTGGGCCCGTGAGCCATGGCCACTGAACCTGCGCGTCAGGAGCCTGTGCTCCGCAACGGGAGAGGCCACAGCAGTGACAGGCCCGCGTACCACAAAAAAAAAAAAAAAAAAAAGGCCATTATATACTAAAGTGGCAGAGCTGCTAACATTTCAAGTGTTACTCTGCTAGAAATCTGAACAGCAGATTCATTAAGCTATCGCCATAATCAGGACCTTTTTAATGGTTCAGTCCGAGGGTCCTGTCAGAGGCCCAAACGTTGTTTATATAACCTGAGCATCTTTGCCACATAGAAGGCATAAGGGGAAAGGAACTGACATTTACTAAGCACTTAACGGTGTGCCAGGTCCCTTAAATACACTAAATAGCTTTAGTCCTCACAGTAAGACTGAGATGGGGGCTGTTACTGACCCCGTTTCACAGATGAAGAATACAGGCTCGTGAAGATTCAAGATCTTCCAGCAAAGTGGCAGAGCGAAGACTGCAGACGCAGACCTTTCTGACTCCAAAGAAGCACTGCATTCTTTCTAGTTTTCTAAACTTAAACCTTCTGCTATGATGCTGAGCTTCTAATTGTCCACACATTCATTCAAATATTCACTGAGCTTCTCCCATTTGTCATGTAAGGCGGTGGAAATGCATGGTGAAAAAGTACAATGTTGCTGACGTTTCATTGAGGAGACACACATCCATACAGACACGGGTAACTAAATAAGACAGTGCAAGGCAAGGAGAAGTACAAGGAAGGAGGGACGAGAAGGAGGGGAGGAGGGCGGCAGTCCTGAGACAAAGTGTAGAAGCAGGGATTCTTGTTAGACAAAGTGGTCAGGAAAGGCCTCTCCACAGAGCTGAGACACCACCACATCCTGGGAAAAGAGTGTGCCAGGTAGCGGGAACTGCTACTGCAAAGGCTCTGAGGTGAGAACAAGCTTGGATGACTGAGGAACAGAAAGGTGAGTGTGAACAAGAGAGGTAGCTGGTAAAGACACGGAAGCAGGCAGAGGCCAGGCCAAGGAGCTCTGATCTTACTCTAAAGGTAACGGAAAGCCATTGGAAAACCTTAAGCACAGAAGAAACATAATCTCATCTAAGTTTTTGAAAGCTGGCTCTGGCTCCTCTGTGGAGAATGGCTACAGAGAGGCAAAAACGGAAGCAGGGAGACAATTTAGAAGGCTGTGCTTTTGGAGTCCAGGCACGAGGTGTGACAGCTTGGACTAAGCTGGACTGACAGGGAAGCCGTAGAGACGTGAGTGGGTGGATTAGGGATCCATTTTCCAGGTGGAACAACAGGACTTACTGATAGTTAAGAGGATTGTGGAAGCTACACTTTCGGCCACAGCAGTGCTATTAAGTGACTCGTGGAAGAACAGCAGAGAAGCACATTAGAACAGGGGGTTGGGTTTTAAAGCAATTAGAGGGACTTCCCTGGTGGCGCAGTGGTTAAGAATCCGCCTGCCAACGCAGGGGACACGGGTTTGATCCTTGGTCCAGAAAGATCCCACATGCCGCAGAGTAAACTAAGCCCATGCGCCACAACTACTGAGCCTGCGCTCTAGAGCCCACGAACCACAACTACTGAGCCCGCGTGCCTAGAGCCCGTGCTCCACAACAAGAGAAGCCACCGCAATGAGAAGCCCGCTCACCATGACGAAGAGTAGCCCAACTAGAGGAAGCCCACGCACAGCAACGAAGACCCAACGCAGCGAAAAATAAAGAAATCAATACATTTTTTTTAAATTAAAAATTAAAAAAATAAAAGAAAATAAACCGATTAGAGTTGAAAGCGCCTGTCAGACACACAGGAGGAGACAGCAAGTAGGCAGCTGACCGTGTGATCTGGAGGGGGGAGTCTGGGCCGTGGGTATGAATTTGGAAGTCACACAGCGTGCTCTGCAGCTGTGGAGAAAGGAGGTACAGAGGGGGAAAGGGAGCTAGAACAGAGCTCCGGGACACTCCAGCATCCAGCATCCAGCATCCAGCATCCAGCATCCAGCAGAGGAAGAGGAGCCAGCACAGGAGACTGAGGAGGAGAGGCCAGTGAGGGAGAAGGAACATAGAGAGGGGAGCTGTGAACAGAGGCCGGGGAGCGTGGCCACCGCTGCAGGAAAGCAGACACTGGCCACTGGATTCACAACTTGCAAACTGGCGTTGACCTTCATAAGTGAAGCAAAGGGTATGGAAGCACTTGGACTGAGATGAAGAGGCCTAGGTAACCCCTCACCTGTCCCATCCAACCCTGCCTTCAGACCTGGGCTTGGGCAGCTACTCGTGCTACAGGCGTTCTCGGGACGGGTCACACTTTGTACTGATCGTCACTCATTTCAAAATGGGCGCTCAGCACCGCCCGGCAGCTTCTCTTCTCCCCTCCCCAGCTGACGACATTGCCCTGCTCAGGTCTTCTCCCCTCCCCAGCTGACGACCTTGCCCTGCTCAGGTCTTCTCCCCTCCCCAGCTGACGACCTTGCCCTGCTCAGGGGAGGGGAGCGTGGAGGAAGCAACCGTGAGTGCCCATCCGGAGGGACCAGCATGTGCCCAGGCTCTGAAACGAGATGAAAGGGGTCTCATTCCAGGGACTGGAAGGACTGTGCTCCAGGGCCAGAGCACAGAAAGCAGGCCGGGGACAGTGTGAACAGAGCCGAAGGAGGGGGTCGCCAGATCACACGGGGCCTGGCAGGCTGGGCTAAGGATTCTCTGGTCCCAAGAAAAGTGGAGCGTCTCCGAGGGGTCTTAAGTAGAGGAGTGACTTCACTGCATTTTAAGTAACCGCTCTGGATACAGCATGGAAAACAGACTGGAAGGGGGCAGGATGGCTGCAGGGGACTAGTTAGGAGGCAACTGTGGGGATGCCGGAGAAGTGTGACAGAAGCGAGGAATGGAGAGGAGGAGACAGGGATGGGAGGAGTGCATTTGGGAGGTGAAGGGTCAGGACTTGGGTTTGGGAGGTGAAGGAAAGGGGAGGATCGAGGAGGACCCCGGGTTTCTGTCTGAAGCCCACAGACCCAGTCCCTCTGTAACAGGATCTGCCTGCAAGCACTCGCCGCGTCCTCTCCCCCGCAGCCCGCACACCCGAGTCTCCTTGGGTCTTTCTCTGCTAACTTCTTCAGACCCCTCGCCAGCTCCACGCTCTGGTGGTCCCTTACCTGTCCCTTCACCATGCCCAAAAGAGCAGACCCAGGTTTTTTAGGAGAGCTACCTTCTCTACTTCTACTAGGTATGGCTCAAGAATACTAGCCTTGAAAAAAAAAATCCCCAAGGGCTCCCCTTTTAGACTTTTTCAAATGTCACACCTAAGTTTAGCTACAAAGACTGAAACACTTAGGTAATAAATCCTAAACCATGTCCTCTAGGGAATGGGGCAAACGAACCAGAAGCACGTGAAAAGAGGGTTGGGAACCACACACATGGTGAAGACCACGGGAGAGCAGGGCCAGCCAGCCCGTCCTCCACGAGCTGACCCTTCACTCCAGCCCCGGTGAACGAGTGCTCGGCTTGGTCAAGTGCAAGACAGCTAATCAGGCTAAGTTGCTTCCTTATCCATCCCAGTGGATGGGTAAGTTGAATCAGATTTACTCCTGGGGCCCAGCTACTCTGCTAGCCTGTTAGGCCCCAGGGTGGATGGCTAGGGGGTGGCAGAGCTCAGAGGCCTAAGTCCTGGGCCTAAGCCTATCGCACTCCACACCAGGGTATCAGACATGGGCTCAGCCATGAACACAGAGGCCTGAATCACGGGCTGGCCGACGTATCTTGCATATGGTATGAATCTTACCTGAGGGTAACGGGGAAAGGGTAGGAGTAACTGGCCAGGCACATTTTAAGCAGTAATATCACCAAAGCCCCAGTTAATACCAACCTGGATCCATATGTACACACATTACTTCATTTCATTCTCACAAGATCCCTACAGGGTCGATAAGTATCATCACCCCCCACTTTACAGGTGAGGAAACCGAGATGGGGAGATAAGTCACAAGGTCTAAACGGTACAGCTGGACCAGAGCACAGGTCTGTCTGACTCTAATACCCTGCTTTTTGGGGGGATCAAAACACCGAACTCCTGGAGAGACTATCTGGGCAGAAAATTAGTGTTCCCCTGGCCAATGAGAATCCTAGTTACCCAAGCGGTCTTTTTAAAAGACCACAGCTGGGCCTTCAGGAGGGCCCTCGGAGCCGTGAATCTGCCGTCCTGGGGCTCAGCGGTGCACCAAGAAAGGCAGCTGCACAGAAAGCAGGATCAGAGCAGCAGATGCCGGCCGGCATTTAAGAAAGCCTTTTCTAACACTAGAACTGGCCCACAATGGCCCGGAAGCTGATGGAACAGACGCCTACAAGGGAACAGGTAACTGAATGGCTGATGTTCCAAGCTTGCCTGCGGAGTGTCGGCGCGTAAAGCGCTTTCTTTAAAACTGTAATGAAGTCTAAATTTTCAAAAATCAGGAGATTGAGCATACAAATTTGGGGCTTCTACTGAAAGACTGGAAGCTCTGAGGCCACGGGCTGGCATGACAACAATGATTTGGGGCTGAAAAGCTCCTCCTTGCCAGGAGGGAGCATGTGGGCCCCAATTCCCTGCACTCCCACCAGTCCACTGTACTTTCCCAGGTCACATCACCCACGTGCCTTCCTAGGCGGTCCTCAGAGAGAGAGCGAGGTGCATCTTTTAACTCTTAACACAGGAGCCCCTGATGCCGAGGAGATCCTCCATTTCTCAAGTGTCATTATGGTCACCCAACTCCCTGTGATAATATACCAGAACAGCCACTGGGCATGTCCCCCTAGCATGAGGACTCAGGCTAGAAAAATGTTAAGCAGATGTCAGGGGCTGGGGAGGGTAGCCTCCCGGAGCTCACAGAACACTACTGTCCTTTTTCAGCTGAAAAAATGTCTATGGGGCTGAGCCCACCAAGGACATGAGAACCACTAGGCTCGTGCCAGCCGTCCTGGGTGGTGGTACCAGCTCCCTTTCTCTGTCTGTGCTGGAGGAGAATGAAAGGTTTCACTGAACACACGCCACATGCCAGCCATTCTCCTTGAACAGCATTTTTTCCATTCCTCACAGCAACCCCAAGAAGTGGTCAGAGAAACGGAGGCACTGAGAGAGAAAAGCAAGCACAGCTCGCTCTGGCTCCAAAGCCCAGAGCAGCTGCTACAGTGGCCTGGAAAGAATAGGAAAGAAGGGAAATCTGCTCCTAAAGGACTAATTTTAAAAATACAAATGTACTGAATATTTCTCCCTTTTCGTTTTAAGGAAAACACCCTGTAGTGTTTCCTCACATAGGAAAGACTCCCGGCAGATATAATGAGAAGGGAATTGTAGTTCAAGCTCAACATGAAACAGCAGAGTCACAAGTACAGGGGCAGTTTTTTAAGTTGTCGTAGAAAGCGGAAGGGATTTCGGGAGGGCTGATTCCTCGCGCTGACAGCTAGGCAGCCCTTTCCGGGCTCCCAGGAACAATTCTGAAGGAAGCTTTCTCTCTCCTCTTTACGCTGGCCTTGCACGCGGCTTTGCTGAACGCAGTCCCCTCGCAGCCAAGGAGCAGGCAGCCTAATTACTTAATCGCACAACTGGCAAGATTCCTTCCAAGCCATTTCGGGAGCTCTCCCAGGTAAATTACACAGCACCGCCATCTAAATCCATTTAGCAAAATGAGTTTGTTCTCCCCTCAAACCAGAGACAACTGCAGTGCCTGGGCCCCATGTCTACCTGGATTCCAGTAACCGTATGGCCTTCTCGCTGAAGAGAGGGGCGAGCAGGCTCAGGAGCTCGCCTTCTTCCAAACTCTGGTCTCCGGGGCAGCCGGATTTGTGGGCTCCGTCGGAGTCTAAAATACTGGAATCTGTGTGCCTTAAATATCCATTTTTGCAGCCCCCTTTGGAATTGACCTCCATAATCTGCAAATCAAAGTATGTGGTCAGATAATGGACTACAAAGGAGCGGAAGGGGGTTACGTGGAAGAGAGAGAGAGGATGGAGACAAACAGTGATGAGTGAGGGCAAGTAGACCCGAGAGAAAATGAAAGGGGAGAGGGAGGGTGCACGCGGTCCACACACGCTCATCTGAGGGCACGGAGGTGTTTACATCACTTCCTCTCACCCTCAGTTTCCTTATCCGTAACTAGGCACAGTAACGCCACCTCCCATGGCGGCTACGAGAACAAAATGAGATGGCTGGCCCACTTAAGTTCCTGGCGCAGTGTCTTACCCGCTACAGCTGTGTTCCCTCAGCCCACGGCCTACTTCCTGTAAATTCTTTCTAAGAAGGGCCCGGAACATTGTTAACTGCCATTAACAATGCTTTGGACATTTATTATATGCTTCTTGCAATGTATCCTCCTCATTATATATCAGAAAGCAACCTCTTTACAGACACATCCTCATTACTGTGACTTTGATTTGTCTCATCCGGACGGTGGAGAGTTCCTAATTCCCATGGAGACGTGTTCTTCACAGATCCACCTTCTTGGGTCGCTGAGGGTCCCAGAGGAGTGGTACCAAGGAAACATCTAGTTAAAGCCTGTGCTGGGCATGTCTTGAGGTGCTGCAATTAGCATTCTTTCTCTCGCTTTCCAAAGCTGTAAATTTCTTCTATCAGTCTATAAATAACTCCTCTTGACTTCATTACCGCTGGTGATATACACACTGGCCATCACACCCCTCTCCCCACATGTGTAAAATGATTAAGATTTTTAAACGGAAGACAAGACCCACACAGATGAGCTGTCATTTATAGGGTCTTGTTTGCCACCAATCTAGTCATTAAATCCACCTAAATAAGCAACCTCCACCGAAGGAAAAGTCTAGAATATAATAATAAAAAGAGCAATTGCTACCACTCACTGAGCACTTAGTACATCCCTTCTCTTTAAATATCACAGCAATTCTAACCAGGAAGCGGTGTTATTACCTTCATTGATGGGGAAACTCGGACTTGGGGGTTAAGCAAGGGTTCACGCAAGGTCACAGAGATCGTGACCAAGACTCAAAATCAGACCTGATTCCGGAGCCCCCACTTTTAACTGCTTTGCTGTCCAAAACGCTCATGAGAATGATCTCTCACTCAAGACTCCACGAACCTGAACACCCTGAAGGCCACAAACGCCCAATCTGCAGCCTCCTGTCTCCCGCCACATCCCAGTCTTTACGGTTATTTCAACCCTGGAGAATATTTGCTCCAAATGTTCAGCCTCAGTGTGCCTGGAGTGAAATTCTCAACACCGCCCAGATGACCCTAAGCTGGGTTTCAGATCAGGAGATTGCAGACGGACCCAGAGGAGGAAAGTCTGGTTCTATCAGTGGCTCCTTACTCTACACACAGATGATCTGGGAGTTCACAGCAGTCCAGAGACAAGGGCTCTGGTCCCAACTCTGTCACTGTCTTACTCTGAGCCCCAGATAAGCCACCTCCCCTCCTAGGCCTCAGTTTCCAATGCGTAAAATGAATGCGTTGGGTCAGAGCTCTAAAGAGCTGCCGAGGCCCAGTGTCCAATGCCTGCGACTCTCCTGCAACAGCCTCGTTTTTATTTGCAACTATATGTTTGTTTTCCTGGTTCATGACTGGCCCTACCACCCCGTCTGTAACTTCCAGAAAGGAAGAGGCCTCCTCTCTTTGCTCCCCGCTGGCACACGGCAGGCACTCCACACAGATGGAAGGAACAGAAAACCCGTCGGACTCGTTCCAGACTGGAGGCGGGCTTGGGCACAGAGAGGGGCAGATGTTCCTACCTTGTTCCTCTGCTCCAGACACTCGCCACTCAGCAGATTATTCTTGTCATCCTCTCCAATTCTGCTTGAGTCCTCGTCCTCCTTGCTAGCCAGAAGCTACATGGAGCATGGAATGGTGTGAAAATGCAACCCAAAAATGAGTGCAGCATGAATATGTATGAATAAGTCGGTGATGTCTTTTTTAAAAGATGCAGAACAAAAAACAAACCAAAAAAAGGCAGAGACAAATGCCAAAGCCATGAAATAAAAATTAGCCGAAGTCAGAGCTGCTAGTTCTGGCAAATCACACACAGCTGCCTGGGATCATGCATAATTTAAGGACAAATTCCCCAAGAAATAAGTAAAGCCATTGCCCCTGCCCTCGCATGGCCTTCCTGAGCTGCTGGAAATTGACTGTGCTGTCCGCTGTGCTGCTCCCATCCCTGCCATTGCTGAATTCACTTTCAGATTATATAAAAGTAACAAGATTTTGGAAAACAGCTATTGATGGAATTGAAACTATCAAATAGCGAGAAAGCAGTAAATGAAATTTATGGTGTGCCCAATTTATGCATCCCTTCTATTTAGCCCAGGGGATAAACCTCTTTTTGTACTGTCACACATCTGAGATGGGCAGTCTCAGCCACACTGCCATTTTGCTGACAAAAAAGTCCTCATCGCTAATGAGTAGAGTATCAAGCTTCCCTGACAATAACTTTATGCTTTTGAAAATGAAAGAGAGTTATTTCTAAAGACTGCGTAAGTCCCTAATGCTCTAAAGAAGTGTAAACCCCAAAGCTTCTGCAGTTTGCGTTCTACAGAACAGACAATTCAGTGTTCTCAACAGGGCCAGATCTCAGCTCTCTGGAAGAGGGAAAATTCTAGGCATGAGACACCCGGATTAACCAAATAAAAAGTGAGAGGGAAGGTAGCCAACGCTGTTTCAAAAACTGTACCAAACCGCATCTCACCGATGAAGTAGTGACCACTGCACCCCAGCGTTAAAACATGAGCTGAGTCCCAGCCGCTTGCTGGGCATGTTGTACATACGACGTATATAAGGTTCTATCTGCATACCGTGATTTCATGAATTCCCACATTTAGTCAATCACCCCATAATTTTCCCAGCCCAAGTTAAACTTTTCTGATCTTCCTTCTAAAAGAAAGGAAGAAGAAAAACAAAACAAAGCAAACTGACTTCACGAAGTCTTTTACAGGAAACTTCCCAGGATCAGAATACATTCAACCCAACCGTCCTAATCGGGGTCAGAGGGCTGATGACTCTACACATCTCACTACACTGCCGAGCATTCAACACGCTAAACGTGCGCAAGTGCATTTCCTAAGGCATAAAAGTCCCTGAACACGGATGAGGAACTTCTCTCCCTCTGTTGGTTTCTTCCCTCATTATTAAAACATGCTCAAGTTACCAACTAGGACAATCAAATTTGTCGGTGGGAGTATGAAATGTTAAACTACTTTAGAAGAAGTCCTGGCAATTTCTTATAAAGCTAATAACCCTATGACCCAGGAATTCCCCTCCTAGGTATTCGTCAAGAGAAATGAAAACATATGTCCACATAAAGATTTGTATATAGGGCTCCCCTGGTGGCGCAGTGGTTGAGAGTCCGCCTGCCAATGCTGGGGACGTGGGTTCGTGCCCCGGTCGGGGAAGATCCCACATGCCGCGGAGCGCCTGGGCCCGTGAGCCATGGCCACTGAGCCTGCGCGTCTGGAGCCTGTGCTCTGCAACGGGAGAGGCCACAACAGTGAGAGGCCCGCGTACCGCAAAAAAAAAAAAAAAAAAAGATCTGTATATGAATGTTCACATCCACTTTTATCATAATAACCAAAACCTGAAACAATCCAAATGTACATCAATAGCAGAACGAACAAAGAAATTAGAATATATCTATACAATGGAATACTACTTAGCAATAAAAAGGAACAAATTATTCATTCACGTAACAGCATGGATGAATCTCAAAAACACGCTGAGTGAAGGCAGCTTCACACAGAAGAGAAGAAGCTTTATGATTCCGTTTCTATGAAAGTCTAGTACAGGCAAAACTAATTGTGGAAGAAAATGAGAAGAGCGGCTGGAGCGGGGGCGAGTGGGAATTGACTAGAAGGGACACGAGGGATCGTGATAGAAGTTTGGGTTACACAGGTACATACATTTGTAAAACTTAGCAAACAAAGACTTACGAATTCTGTATTTCATCGTGTGTAAATTTAAACTTAAAAGAAAAAATAACTATAAACATATTGAAGGAAAAGATATACATGTTGAAGTATTTAGGGGGAAGCGTATTGATGTTTGTGATTTATACTAAAATTTATCAAAAAGATACGATGGCTGGTGGGAACGGTTAATAGTAGAATCTAAGGGGTGAGTATATGGGTGTCCACCATGAAGTTCTTTTCACTTTGCTAGAATTTCTTCATAATAAAATGCTGGGGAAAAGCCGCTCTCATTTGAAAAAGAGCAAAATAACTACGTTTTTCCTTCCTGGTTCATCAGCAGCTCTGGTCACTGAGGGCTGCCTGCCTCTCTCCAAGCTTCTTGAAAGAACTCTCCATCCTCACCTTCCGCAACGTGGCCTTTGCTGCCAACGCCCTCCAGAAACTGCTCATGAAAGCTCCCCAAGACCTTCTAATGCAGGAGATGGAACCAACCCTCCTGGGATTAGGGAAGAGGCAGCGAGGCGCTCCTCCCCAACCCTGTGGATCAGAGAAGGGTCTCCCTGAAGTTTAGCCGAGCAGAGTACTGTTAACCCATGTCATTCCAGTTGAAGCAGCAAAAGCATCCGAGTTATCCTTCATTTCCAGAACCACAACCACACCGTGACTCAACATACTGAAATAAAAATTCTCTTTCATTTCTCTTTACCTCTGCAGACGTGGTTAAAATTAAAAGTCAGTTTCCAGCAATGATCAGGAAATTCAATGCTGTCTGTGTGGACACAGAGAAATGTCCCGCGTGCCACATGTGACGTATCAGTTTTCAAAGGCAAGATCCCAGAGAGACGGATGCGTCACTGCAGGTGGGCTCTGTTTCGGGCCCACCACCACCTGGAGAAGTGCCCCACACCTCCAAGCGCCCACCGGCGCCTCCTGCATTTCCCCACCCTCACCGCTCCTCCATCCACCACCACGTGGCCTCGGTCCCCCTCACTCTGCTGAAGCTGCCCAGGTCACGAACGATTTCCCAGCCGTTTTTCTCTTGTTGTCTCAGAGTACGTGACACTATAAGCACGCCCTCCCTAAGCATCGCTCCCTAACAACTGCACTGGCCTGGCTCTCCCCCTGCCTCTTGAGCTATTCTTTCTTGACCTTTGCAGGCCCCCTGCTGCCTCCAGGAGGAAATTCCCTTGGCCTCACAAGAGGACGCCGGGCCCGTCTCCACGCCCGCGTGCACTCCTCCAGGCCCTCGCCAACCTCCGCTTCTCTGCATCACGGACTCCATGGGGCAGGGACCGTGTCTGTGTTCCGCTTTAACACCAGTGCCTGGTGCTCAAGACAACACTGCTAAAAGGACAAACAAATGAATCAAGACTTTTTTCAAAATGACAGCTGGAACCAACAGGTTTTCGGGATTACCCCGGTCTTGCTACTCCAAGTGTAGTCTTTGGAGCAACGGAAGCTTGTGAGAAATGCAGACTCCCGGGCCCCGTGCCAGGCTCACTGAGCCAGAATCTTCACGTTAACAAGGTCCCCAGGAAATTCACACGCACGGTAAACTTTAGAAGCACTGCCCTATGGTGTTGCTAAAACAACACTGAACACAGTCAGAAAAGGGTTTAGTTCCAACTCTGCCACTAATTTACTAAAAAAGTAAAATTAAAATAGCTGTGTTTTACATATTGAGTGCCTACTACATGCCAGGCACGGTGCCAAGGGCTTTATAAATCGGGTACAACTCATAATAACTTATGAAGTCAAAATGTTAGAAACTTCCTCCTTTCAATGAAATTCAATCTGCTTCTGACAAACCAAATTTCATTCTGTTGATAATAACAGATGTTAACAAGCACCTTCTACTTCTGAGTACCACTTCTGTCCTCTGAGTCACATGAGGTCTATTTCTTTTTTTTTTTTTTTTTTGCAGTACGCGGGCCTCACTGCTGTGGCCTCTCCCGTTGTGGAGCACAGGCTCCGCGGCCATGGCTCACGGGCCCAGCCGCTCCGTGGCATGTGGGATCTTCCCGGACCGGGGCACGAACCCATGTCCCCTGCATCGGCAGGCGGACTCTCAACCACCGTGCCACCAGGGAAGCCCAAGGTCTATTTCTTATTCAAAAGGACAGCCCTACATATATCTGAGTTCAATTAAATTATGCCCCTTAATCCATGTTTCCTCTCCATGCCAAAAAAAAAAAAAGCAGTTTTCTAACCATCCCCTAAAAATGACAACATAAGTAAATAATGACAGCGACTAACCGTTTCTGAGCGCTCGCCCACGAATCCCACCCCCCAGGGGTGACAACTGCACGTCACACAGCTCATGGCTTACGATGCTCACCGCCCCCCCGCTGCCACTGCAGTCCGCTCAAATCACTCCTGAACGGCAATTCTCAACCACACCGTTCTGTAATACATAAACTATAACCAGTAAATAAATACAAGGAAACTGGGGCAACCTCATTACAGATTTTTTCTTTTTTTTCTTGATGTACTTTAAAATAAAAGGATGCCTGTTCTTGGCCTTTTGTTGGTTTGGCTGCTTTTTCAGTGACCTGCCCGCATGCAGGGAATAAGCGCTGTGTGCCCAGCAGGAGGGAATCCAGCCCAGGGCCACCATTTTGAAGACACAGCTGCCAAAATGAATCAAGGGCTTCCTACTCTTTATAGCCTTTGTCGAATTAAAAGTTGCGGAGGCAGGGGTGTGTAATACGAAAATAAATCACGTGCCTATTTTATATACATATCTATCTGTGTCTGGACCTTTGACCTAGTCATTACTCATCTGGGAACACAGTCTAAGGAAAAAAAGCCTAAACCCTGAAAATGATTTGTGTCCAAAGACATTCATCAGGGGCATCACCGGAAATATCTACATGTCCGACAACGGTGACGCAGCTATAGCATCTCTAAGATGGCCTAAGAGGTTATAATACAGCAGCCACTGGAAAGAAACAGGAAACAGGACTGTGTATGCACTGTGGGTGGGCACGCACACGTTCAAATACACAAAGAGAGAAGGAAAGATTCCAGGATGTTAATTAACTGTGTTTTAATGTGACAGGATTAGGGGTCATTTCTTTATTTTCCAAGTTTTAGGCAATGCTGTGGGTTAACTAAATACTGGAGGAAAAATACTGAATTTTAAAAATACAAAATATATTTGCTGTCTGTTTTTTTCCTTTTCTGATTTGTAGGCTCCCAGAGCACTGGAGCAGTGCCAGCCCCTACTCCACAAGCCCTGCTGCCCAGAAAAGGCTGTGGACCACAGAGGCATTTCCCGTTTGTCTCTGCCTCATTGCTCATCCAAGGAGAGCCACACACACTCCCAGGGAACAGCAGCCTCTCCTTGCTGCCATCCCACCCTCACCCCTAACAGCCTCTCCTCCCTCAGCTCAAGATTATCGTGGGAGCACCATCCTGCCCGTGCGGATCTTCCCATCGCCTGCCGGGGAAGACGGGGCCTGTGCTGCAAAGGACACGACTATTCATAGGGAACATCAAGTTGATGTGCAGCCTGACAAATGACTCCAATCTGAATCGGCTGCTATTAAGATCTCAGAGTGGCAAGAGGAAAATCCCTCTGTTCTCCAAAGGACACAATAGGACATTTAACAGATTTCTTTCAAAGGGCAAATGAACAAACACTCGCCATCTGACACTCAAGTGAAGCAAGGTGACGAATGGGCTGCTTATTAAAAATGCCACACACACACAAAAATGCCACATTGGAAAAAACAAACCAAGAGACTTGTTTCTCCCTAAATGGGCTGCAGATATTCTTGCTTTTCCAAATTATCTGGAGCCCTGGAGACTAAGCTCAATAACATTCCCTCTCTCCAAGGGAGCAGATGGCCAGAGCTCCGCATAAACACCTTTGAGCGTTTCCCACCTTGAACGTGGGAGGAGACAGCTGAAGGCTGACAAATCTTTCCCCAGAAATGGTGTGGCAATGAGACCTCCATTTACCTGGCACGCCAGGCTGAGTTCAAGACAACCCCAACCAGGAAGGTTCTGGGGGATCCAAGTACAAAAGGTCCTAGTGCATTTCATGGTGAGAACAGTTCCAGTCTTCTGAAACTAAGTAGCATAACACAGGCATGGAGCAAGGCGCTTCCTGGGGGAGCGTCAGGCCAGGTAGGGACTAGAGGGAGGAAGTGGCAAGCTTCTCCTCGCTGTCACAACATCAGGGCCCTCTACTGTGCGGTCGGGTCGAGAACAGAGAAAATCGGAGCCAACACACCACAAAGGTGAGCAGAGAGCCAGTCACAGGGAGAAGGGGCTCCCCCCGCTTTCCCTGGGGTGGGCTAACGGAATGGGCCCACACCCTCAGTGAGTACAAAAGCCCAGGAACCACACGCTCTTTAGTGCAGACACCAGATTTAACCTTCCGTGGCCCTTCCAGACTTCCAAATGCCACCAGTGGAAAACTCCCATAGTCAGGAAGCTGAAACTGTGGGCTCACGGGACGCCGACCCTGTACTCCCTGTCGGGTCGTCGGTGTGCAGAGTGCAGGGGTTCCTGGGTACGTGCAGGAATAAACTGCACACATCTGGTCAAATCCAGAAGCCAGATAACGTAGGAGTGACAAGATGCAATTAGAGGATTAATACAAAAAGTAAATGAAAAGTATGTTTTCTCGTTTGTTTCTCCATGGTAATGGGTTCATTAAGGCTGCATCTACACTACCCAAGTTACGTGGGTGATGTGGCAACTCTCCAGGCCCCTGAGACCAGACCAATCATCCAGATGTGCCATCTACAGCCCAGATCCCAGGGCCAGACTTGGAGTCCAAAGCATCACAGAACATCGAGTGTGTCCACAAAGATACGACCCAAACCTGCGGAACGCTCCGACAGACCTGCTGACCTAAGAGGGCCCTCAAACCCTGTCCACGGCAAAGGGAGTTTCAACAGAGACCTCCCCAGAAGAGATGCAGCCTGGAGACGTGTGTGTGTGTGGGGGGGTGTTACTCTTTGTGTAATTAGCATGCGAGGACGAGAATATTCTTTCTTACCGCCATCTGATCTACCGACTCAGGCCTGTCCTCTCCCGGGAAGCCCATGCAGGAGAGATCAAAAATAGTTTTCTTCAGGTGCTGGTTGTCCGCGTACAGCTCTTTCACCAGCTGGATAAGGTCACCGACCTGGGAGATAAGAGCAGGAGAGGACTCACTACCCACGGGTACACTGCTGCCTCCCGGGGCCACGGCTACGGAGAAGACGTCCTGCATCACAGTCACGGAGAGTCAGGTGGCCTGACTCCAGGCTTCAGGCTACCCTGGGTACAGTGAGAAAAACACCAGCATTTCTGTATTCTAACCCCAGCGCCAGACTTCAAGGCAAAGAGATCCTGGGCAAGCTGCCTGGTCTAAGTCTCCATTTCTACATCTGTGGAATGGGTTCCCGTAAGAACTGAACGTGATCACGGTCACAGCACACTATAGCCCTCGGCACGGTCTAAGTACTCTGTCCATGACAGCAAATATGACCTCTGTCTTGTACTTGAGACCCTCTGGAGGAAAATCCCCCAAGACTGAAACTTCTGAGGCTTGTCAGAGGCTTATTTTACAGCATCCACCTTCCTCTTTCTATGCCTCTCTAGCACTGTCCATAATAACAACAGTCCTCAGGTATAAAGCAATTCGCGGCTGCTAAAATACTCCCACAAGCTTTAGTCAATCGTTCCTTACAAAAATCCCGAGGAGGTGGACAGCAGTATGACTGTCCCCGTTTTACAACAACAAGCCCGAGACACAAAGAAGTTCACTGCCCAAGGTCCCAGAGTTGGGGCGCCTGGAGAATTAAGTGACATACAACAACAGCCAAAGTGCCCGGTCGTGTGGGCAGGGGCAGCTGCCCGCACAGAGGCAGAGCCGGGCCTGGACTCCCCGTCCAGGGCTCCTCCTTAAGGCACAGGCCTTGCGAGGCCAGGTACGTAAGCATCTGAGGAGACACCACCTTCATTCCCTGCAAGCTTCAAATCACAACGGCTAGTGATTTTCCAAACCCTTCTTAAGGGGGTAATCATTAGCCCCTCAAAGAAAGTGGGAAATCCCACCCTGACCACACACAGCAGGTGTCCACTGCACCAAAACATGAACACAAATCGGACCCAACCTCAAGGAGGTTATATCATAGAGGGAAGAAGAAAACATTCTGATTCTACAAACATTCACTAAGTGCCAACAAAGGGAACTAGCTCCTGCCCTTAACACAACCATAGTAGGTACGCGCAGTGGCTATTACCATGTCTATTTTCATCTTCGAGACACTAACAGATACCTCAATGCTTCTTGTTCCACTCCTCCCAAAACACCAACATTTTTATATTCTCCTTCTTATCCCTTCTGCATCTTACATCTGCTGTTTTTCCTCTCTCTCTCTCTGCTGAAAAAGCCTTCCAACTAGATAAACTCCTATTCAACCTCCAAAACCACTTCAGGTCTCACTTCTATTGAGAAGTTTCCTGTGATCCAGTGAGTACCTCCCAACCCCCGACAGCTAACCTCTCCTTCTTGGCTACCCCTAAACCTCGCACCTCTGCCTATTACAGCCACCCTTGCACTCCACATTGCCACTGCTCCTTCACATGACTGTCTACTCCACCGGCATGTGAGTTATTCCCAGACAGAAACTCAACCTGTCATACATAGATGGTAATTTTATAATAAATCACAGTGTCCTCTGAGCTCACACTTCCTATTCTTATCAATGGCTCTTAGAACCTTGAAATACAAAGCCACTCTAACCACACCAATGATCAACAGATTGAAAACCTTTCCAGTTTTAGAAAAGATTTACTGATCAAACCTGAACCTTTATTCTTTCAAAGAGCATCAATTACCTCCCACCATGTGTGCCAGGCACTGGGAAATCAGAAATAAATAAGATACACTCACTCGCTTTAAGATGTTCACAGCCTAGTGGGGATACAGAAGAGTACCCAGATAATTATAGATCAGTATGAGAAGGACATCAGTGCAGTCAGGTACAAGAAGAGAGGAGAATGACCCGAGGGAAAGGTGGCTAATTCTAGGGGGGATAGAGAGCATTTCCCAGGGGAGACGGAGCCTGGGTGGGGTCCTCAAGCCTCAGAAGGCGTGCATCAGACACAGGGTAGGGACTCCAGGGAACGTACATCAAGGGGAAAAAGACAGGCACGGAGAGAGGGAAGAGAGGCGGGGAGAAGGGCTTTCAGAATCTTACACCTCTGATCAGGAACCCAAGAGACAACAAATAACCAACAAAGCACTGAAAGTTAATAGGTCAATACCTTTTCCTTAAGCTCTTCTTGAGAAAAATGTTCCACTTGAAACCGATTGTGCTCTTCAAGGCAAATACTCAGATAAGATGTTTGATCACTATGAAATGAAAATGGTTCTTCTGCACCAAAAGAAAAAAAAAGGTGGGGAGGAGGAGAAAAAGAACATCAGAAGTAGATCCTTCCCAGACAATTCCCCGTGCAATCCATCTAAGGCACTTTGAATTGGGTAGCGGGGGAAAGGGAGATAAGCACACACAGGGAGTTTAATGCACCACCTTTGGAGCAAAAGTAATTTTCTTCTCTCTCTACAGGCTGGTATCTCAATGTATGGTTTCATCGTGGGCTGTAGGCTTTCACTGTGGCCAACTCTGAATTATAACTTGCATATCCAGTGCTGTACCTGGAGACCATTCTGAGTGGCACAAGCAAACAGTGATTTTCAATTTAAATGAGGGAGTGATTCTGTTTAAGTGAAAATACAGGAAAATTAGATGTGAGCCTCAAGGGTAGAACTCAAAAGTGCCTGATGTGTTTTTTACCGGCCCCAGAGCCCGCCATGGGAGCGAGCACACCGAGTACAGAAACCGCCTATGAGATCTATGATGAGAGACTCTTGGGTCACCCACGGAAGGGTCGGCCTTCTCTGCACCAAAGGTCACACTCTCACAGGGAGCAAAGGTGCAGAGAAGGGTCACGCTATTCACTGAGTGGAGCATATCCACAAGCATGATCTCACTCAACACATGTGGGTAAGAGCTGATACGCCTCGTATAGAGGAAAGAGCTAGACTTCGAAGGAAGATGTCCTGCCTCCAATCTGGGTAAATCAACCCCCACTGCCACCTCGGTTTCTTTACCTGTAACGTGACGTCAATGCCTACTCGATCCAGTGGGACAACGGTCAGGATCAGAGGTGAGAAGTTAAGTGCCTGCCGCTGTGCCTGGTACACAGCAGGCGCTCAGGAAATGTCAGACCTACCACTGCTATTACTGATTGTAAGCAGGAATTACAATCAGTAATAAGGAAGAGAAAGGAAAGGAAGGCTAGAGATAAGGAAAGGAAAACGCCAACCCAGGCACCACGGGGCTCAGGTTCTAGCAAAGGAGGGAGCCAGATACAGCTGTCATGAGCACAGCAGTGCACGTACCACAGGACCCTCCCTAGCTGAATCCACTTGCGGTCATGACAGTGTGAAAAGCGATGCTTCAGCAGGAAAGGGGTTTCACCCGCACGTGTCTGTGCAGTGGGGCTCTCTGCAGTGGGTGCCGTGGTAGGCAGAGCCCAGATGTTTAGGGTGATGAGGGCCACTGACCACAGAAAGGGAATGGCAAGGCCCCAAGGTTATCTGGAGTTAGAAGAGTCAAACAATGCAGAACACAGCAGAGGCAGCGAGGAAGCAAGTCCTGCAGCAGGCCCTCTGCGGAATTAACACTACCTGCTGGGCCCTTCGACTCCGCAAGCCCAAGTCAGCCTGGTACAGACTAGGAGAGCAACAGTAACACCATCACTGCAAAAAAGGCTTCCCAGACGAAATCCCCGGGGTGCCTCGTCTCCTACTGCAGTCTTAGGACTCTCTTAAAGTTCAGCCAAGGCCCTCCAAGTGGGAAAACCAAAGGGAAATACATACAAGAGAGCATGTACCTTCCCGCCGCCGGATTTCACTGATCTGCTCCTCCAGGGCCTTCCGCAGGTTCTGATAGGAGAGCACATCCCGCTCCAGCCGCTTCCGCAGGGCAAAGATGCTGTTCAACTCAGCTTGCAGGTTGTTGGCACTTGGTAAAACAAGACACCAGAATTTTAAAACAGACCTACTTGTGCTTTAAGATGCAATGCCCAGCAAGCCTTCCTTTGATTTTTATGTCATTTGTGGGTTTTTTCTGGTTATAAAAGTAAATACATGTTTATAGAACATTTATAATAGAAACGTATTAAAAAAAAAAAAAAAAAGCAGGGCTTCCCTGGTGGCGCAGTGGTTGA
>NW_021703782.1:99384098-99553048 GCF_005190385.1 Monodon monoceros
AAAAAAAAAAAAAAAAAAAAAAAAAAGCAAAAGTTACCATAACCCGACTATCAAAAAACACATGGCAGACTATTTCCTCCCAATCTTTTTCCCTGAGTATTTCTATAAGGTTGAAATCATTCTGGACATATAATACTAAGTTGTGCATTTCTCATTTAAATATTTCCCTACATTTTCAGAAATAATTTGCAAACGTCATTTTTAATGACTATATAACATTAAATCGGGTGAATGTCCCACCATTTAACTCATCCCCTATTAGTGGACATTTGGGTCATTTCCAAGTTTTTGCTACAGATGTAGCTAGGTGGAAGTAATTTAATTCCCCAGAATGTTTCTCTGGAATAACGCCTTGCATGGGCTTGGGTATGGAAGGAAGGCTCTCCACAGAAGAGAAGGTGACAAGGAGAACGTCGGCCATGTCACCCCTAAAAGAGGTGGCACTGGAGGTAAAGGTGAGGGGCAGCAGGGACAAGAAAAAAGAAAAGGAGAAGACTGAGTGTCAATAATAGGAGGAAGAGAAGGACCAATTTAGGGGTCAAAAGAAGTCTACAGTAATGGGTTGGCCACTCACAAATGCAGAGTAGAATGGATTTTTATTGGAGGGGTGGTGATGTCAAGTATCACGTCTGGGTCAGTGTAATATGGTACTGACCTGCACAGAGAGCCTGCAAGAAACCAGCAACCCAGAACTCAGAGGAGGGCATGAAAAAGCACACCTCCCAGAACCTGCACTGACGGGGGGAGGACTGTCCCACAGACCTTCCTCCAATGATGCAAATGTTCTGTATCGGCGCCGCTGAATACGGTACCCACTAGCCGAACGTGCCTACTGAACATCTGAAATGTGGCTACATGCTGAGGAACTGAATGCTTAATTTTTTAATTTATATGTATGTAGTCACATGGCTAGTGCCTACTGAACTAGGCACTGCAGTTCCTCACGCAGGGCTCCGGACTCCTACTGATGTGCACGTGGCAGGGGTCTGAACCGGTTCTCTCAGAGGAACAGAGGCTCCAGCAGACACCTAAGTAACATAAATATTGTTTCAATGAAAATCTCTGCGCCTAAAGCCTTGTTTCACACTCAGGGTTAGCTTCTTAAGATGGATTCCCAGCAGTGCAATTACTGGGTCAAAGTATGTGAACATTTTTTGAGACTACGAAAACATCTTAACATATCAGAAAGCCTCCTTTTTTAAATACCAAGAAATACGTCACTCTGTCCAGCGTCTGACCTATTTTTCCCTGAAAGGGTCCATCAACCCTTTGAAACTGCTGGAAGAAGTGTATGAAAATGTGGATTTGTTTTAGGGAGAGGGTCCATGAGCTTTCATCAGACTGTTCGAGAGGGGTCCACAGCCCCAAAATGGTTAGGAGCCATCGCTCTAAAATATGTGCGCCACAGACTCAAGCCCCACTTATCCTCCAGCGATTCCTTCCAGCTCCATCCATCGAACTGCACACATAAATCAACATCTATTGGAAGGAAAATAAACCATTATGTCTAATCTTCTATGCTTGCTGCTTTGAAGATGGTTCACTGTGAAGCAGCCTCCTTGCAAGGGAAGGGGCCCTCCCAGCAGCCTGTACCTAGCTCCATTTCAAGACAATCATAATGATCAATTTGTAAGGCTGATGGAAACCTTACAGAGGTGTCACAGCACAGCACTCGCTTGGATGCGGTCAGGCCGCAGACACGTTTAACCAGTGGGGGAAGAAAGGAGATTGTTTTAGCGAAGCTCCTGCAATGGGGGCTAGGGAAAGCAACTGCTTCACTCCCTCTTCCATCTTCTGACAGGGTGAAAAGTACACAGCTGCTGCTCCTGCGTCTGTCATTTCTGTTTCCCCAACTCCACGATCTCTGCAAGGTGTGAGGAGTCGGTGGAACAAAAGGAGCTTCACTCAGAAAGAAAGGACAGCCCTGAGCCTTCCTCCTTCTGGAGTGGAGTGGGGGAGGAGCCGGAGGACGCACGCCCCCATAGTGCCACCACTCACGAGCTCCATGACTTCGGCGGTCAGCTAAACTGCCCGAGTCCTGCTAGCCTCATCCGTAAAGTGGGGGCAGTGCCTTTCCTTCAAGAGTGTTTTGAGGATTAAATGAGATGTTATAACGGAAAGAGCTTAGCACAGTGCCTGACACACACAAGGTGCTCGACAAACATCACCTCCTTCCTTCCACGTATTCTAATGACTCCCATACAGCAGACATTTATATGCCAAGCTTTCTGCTACTCCTGAGTTACAGGCGTGATTTTCATCTGGAGATGACTTAAACCCCCCAGGGCACATGTGGCAATTCTGGAGACACTGTTGGTTGTCACAACTGGGGCAGGGAGGGTGCTACTGCCATGTAGTGGCAAAAGCCAGAGATGTCGCTAAACATCCTACAATGCACAAGACGGCCCCTCAAAAAAAGGACAAAAAGTTATCTAGCCCCGAATCCCAACAGTGCTGAGGTTGAGAAAGCCTGAGTTATAGGCAAAGTATAAACTGTCCTTGTCCTCCAGATGAGAGCTGTCTCAGTAAGGGCCTGGGCTCAGGAGCCACGGAGATTTGAGCTCTGAGAATCCCTAAGTGTAGGAGCTTGGGAAATACCCTTAACATCTCCAAAAGCAGATTTCCACTTCTGTGATATGGGGTTGAAGTGTCACTGTGAGGAATAAATCGTAAAGGGAAAGGACCAGGCACACAGCTGCCCTTGGTCAGTTCCTCCCTCCCGCTCCCCCTTTCCAACTTTAGTTACAAGTACGTCATACGTCTCCACAGTCATCCAGCTTTCACTGCCAGTTTCCAGAGAGTGAGCAATGCTGGAGTTACCCCAGGGGGCTCCACCGGCCTTAGCCCACAATTCTGCCCGCTCGCTAGGGCAAGGTCTGAAGGCTCAAAACCCCCTGCAAGCTGAGTTTATGCACAGTGGCATACTGAGGCATATGGAGGCTTTCCATGTTGCTGTTAGTCTTAATAAACGTTACCATTTGTTGAGTGCTTACTATCTGCCAGGCAGAATTAGGACTTTACACATTATCATCTCGTTTCAAACAACCCTGGAAGGTAGGTAGGGAGGTAGGTAAACAGGTAGGTCTATAGGCAGGCCAATCTCAATTGCACAAATACATATCCTGAGGCTCAGGGTGAAAAGTGACCTACCCAAGAGCTCAGAGCTGCTGAACGTATTTTGACTCTGAAGGTGAACAGGAAACCTTTTAAGCATCTCTATTAGTCACAGCCCTGACCCACCTCGGTCCCATGCACCTTGTTATTCACTAAGGAAGAGCCTATGAAACTCAGAGCCGCCATCAGTGACGCTGAGGAAGCCTGACAGCGGCCACATCCACCCCAGGGCCTCTCGGTGCCCAGAGTCAGAACTGGCTCCCGTCGGAGTAGCCGCACAATTAAACCCGCTGTGCCCATTCCCCCTCTGAGGTTCCCGGCGCTACTCAACCCCTCCCCCAAGTGAAAATGATGAGCAGCTGAGGCTTCTCGAAAAAGCTCACTTTCAGAGAATTTCATCAGCATGTTTTCATTTTCCTTAAACTCGCTTCAGATTAAAAATCCTGAAAACTCATAACTTAGAAGAATTGGGAGGGGGTTCATCCGCAAACACTTCCCAAGTGCCTACTCCATACCAGCCCCCGTGACAGGCACCGGGAAATGCAGACAGCACGACAGAACCCCTGCCCTGGGGGTGCTCACCTTCTAGGCCGAGACGCAGGCCACAGCAGCCAAGTAACAAAGGGAGGTGAGGGCAGCTGTGAGGGCAGAGGAACAGAGCAAGCCTCCTGACAAGGGGAACCCCTGAGGCAAATCCTCAAGGATGAGGGGGACGCAGAGCAGGGTGCAGATAGCTGCTGAAAGCAGAGACAGAAGACACCTGGCCCCGGAACAGTGAGGACCCCATTGGGGCTGGAGTGAAGGGCAGAAGAGAGGCAGCAGTGAGGGCTGGGTTTTCTTCACTTTTTATCATGGAAAATTTTAGACATTAGCACATGAAGACAAGTCAGTATAATGAGCCCCCCACACACACACCTGCCCACACCCCTGTCCCAACAACCAGGGAGCCGTGGCCAATCTCGTTCCATCGGTGTCCCCGCCTGCTCCCTGCGCTGCTGTGCAGTGTGGAAATGAACCCCAGACATCATATCCTTCCACCTGTAACCATCCCAGTGTGCAGAGAGGTGACTCCTCCATGGGAGAAATCACTGAGGCCAACCCAGTGCTGGGCCAAGAGAGGCCCAGATGTGTCACTTGCCCGTGGACACAGGCAGGGCAGTGGCAAGACCACTGGCCTATAATCAGCTCTCCTCCCCGCATCTCATTGCACCAAATCACCTCGGCAATTCTGTGAAGACACCAGTCCCTCCGAGTCACTTATGGAAAACAGGGATAATGATATTACTTACCTCACAGAACAGCAGTGAGGATTATAAGAGATAATACATGTGGAGGCGCTTTCTAAATCTATAATAAAGTATTATAAAAACCTGAGTAATTAGTATTAATGATATTTTTATCCTACATTTGCTGCCGAAAAATCAGACAATTCCTGCTAGGAAATAGGTATATCTGATTTAAATAAGGCAATCACCATCCGAGCACTTTACGCTTCGCAAGCAAAGTGAGAAGGCTTCACTGCCTCAGCAACTACCAGCATTTATTCAGAATATGTGTGTTATGCATGCGTGTGATGTCCAAACAGAAACCCTTACCTGTCTGAGTCCTGCAGAGATTTCACCAGATGTGTATAGATGTCCTGCTCTTTCTTTAAGACCTGAATCAGCTCTTCACAGCCTAATTGTTGTTTTTCCTGAAAACGACAATGGGCATCTGACATTAAGAGAAGAATTTTGAAAGCGCACATCCTTACATTATGCAAACACATGTGGATAGTTCTGGTTTATAAATCCAAACAAAGGTGAACCCCTGCGCCAGGCTCCGGATCAGGCTGCAGTCAGAGGGCACCACCTGCAGGGGGAGTGGGGAATGACCGCACATCACTCACGGAGGAAGAAAGCTGAGCGCAGTGCTCCCGACAATACCCAACTGCCCTTCGTGAAACTTCCTCTGCCCTCCCCCGCCCCAACCCAGCTCAGAGCTGCTGGTCATTGTTTTCACAAAACTACAAAGAATGCCCTTCCACGCTTGTTCTTGCTACAAAGGAAAGAAATTCATCAACCAAAACCTGACAAGTTTTAGGGACAAGGGACTTACATTAAAATAGTAGAGGCCAGGTGAGCCACGCTTTCAAGGCACCATGAACAGACTGATGATAAAGAGATCTGAGGGGGATCTCTGCCACTTACTAGCTATGTGACCTCGGCTAACCAGTTTAACAAACCTCTGTGAGGTTCAGGCTCCTCATCTATGAAGTGAGGATGTAATTTTGTGAATTTCACAAATGTGAAAATTTTTTTTAGAGTTCAAATTTCGGCTCTGTGACTTCCTGGTTCTGGGACCTCAGGAAGTTACTTACTAGAGCCACCTGTAAAATGCTGGACAACAGCCACCACCTTATGGAGTTACAGAGCAGATACAAGTTCAATTGTGTGCTGGAAGGAATCAAGGATCCCAGGGGAAATGGCCAATTCCAGTACTGATGCAATGAAATTCAAAAGCAATCCACGTCTACAGCATTTTGTCACACCAGAAAATAAGGAAGTGTTTAAAGAATGGAGCACTGTCAAAAGGATACAGGAGCCAGTTTGAAAAGGCCAAGCCTGGGACAATTGAGCATCAAAACAATGATAGTAACAGATTATAACCCACTGAGTGAAACAGGAATTCACGTCCACACGGACATGAGTAAATGGGTACATGGGAAGAAGAACGGGCCTTTCTTTACAGAACAACTAATAAATGTAGAAGGAATAATGGAATTAGAAGAATCACCATTTGCTAACCATCATGGTAAGAAATTATTCAGCCAAGAAACATAAAAGGAGGCTAAAACTAACGGGTGAAAGTTTGAAGAAGATCAGCGTATTTACATGGACTCAAAATACCTCCCCTCAAATACTTACTAATTACAAAGGAAAAAAGAGTAACTGCATAGTCGAGACACCATGCAGGCACCACCTTCACAAAGTTAACCCAAGTCAGCATGGCCGGTAATGCTTAGGTAACAAACCTAAGCTGTGTACTGTCGGATGGACACACTGAGGACACAGCTCTGGTCCTGTGACCCTCCTGCCAAGGATGCCTCACCTGAAGCCAGGCACCAAGAAACATCAGACAGACCCAACTAAAGGACACTCCACGACAGAACTGGCCTGGACGTTTCAAAAGTCTCAGGGCCGTGAAAGTCAATAGACTAAAGTCTACTAAATGCAACACAAGATCCTGAATTGGCTCCTTCCACTACAAAGGGCTTTACGGGACAGCTGGTGAGACACGAATGAGCCTGAGGGTTCGATGGTAGTCTGAGGGTCTCTGCTCAGTCCCTGGCTGTGACGGCTGTGCTGTGTCATACAGGAAAAGGTCCCTGCTGACACGAAGTACGCACTCAAGTATTCAGAACTGACAGGGCTTCACACAGGCAACTTACTCTCAGATGGCTCAGGACAAGCAAAACCCTTTACTCTTGTAACTTGCCTATACATCTGATATTATTTCAAAATAAGAAGAAAATGTTAAAATAAAGAAGTAAAGTGTGCAGGACACCTGGCACAGCGCCTGGCGCAGACTAGAAGCTCCTTAATGCTAGGGAGACACTGGGTCAGTGGAGAGAGAGGGGCTGCAAGCAGCCCTTGTGTCTCGTGGACTCAGCCTGTCACCTAAAGTTCAGATAATGACCTAGGATAGGGCTTCCAACCCTAATGAAAACTCAAACATGAACGAGGGGAAAAAGGTACATCTTTATTTCCGCTAACCTCTAACTGAAATTTAGCGTTTCCTTCATTTAGGGGTTGAAGGAACACTGTTACTGCTACAAACCATAGTAGTACTCGGTGTTTTCCTGAGATTTTGTCATCAAAAGAAATAGTTACTTTGTATATGTTGCAAGTATCTCAAAATATTTATTCTCATCACTACCTCAAAACTACAGCAGCCGCTCTGTTCACCACTAGATCTTGTTATTTAACACATTAATAAAGAAGCACCATTTCTACAGCTGATTTTTTTTTATATTTTGATAACCAAATTTCAAAATAATTGGTTTCCTTTATAATCCTGTGCACATATTTTGTGCATTTAAATACTTTTCCAGGGAAGAGGTCCTTGGCTCCAGCACACTACCCAAGGGATGCAGATGGCAAAAAGGTTAGCAGCCCCTGACCCAGGAGAACGCTGCTGTGCTTCTAGCCCTGAACGAAACAAGGCAAAGGCACCACCTGCCAACTGAGGGTTTTAAATGCTAACCCACCAGTTTGGTCATGAGAAGCTGGCCACCCACACTGCTAGAAATGTCAGACCCTTTTGTAAATCGTGCCACATGACACTGACACAAGGAGCTCCCACCTGCCTTCTGTACACAGTCACCAGTGTCAGCTCCCACCCGTACACACCGCACGTAGACAGAGGGCCCCAGGGGAGCGCCTGGGAGGAATTCACCCGGGGATCAAGACAAAGAGGCTACCATGTCCTCAGGATGTCAGCCGTGGTACAAAGTGCTCTCCAGCATTTTCTCATTTAATCCTCACAAGCCAGTGAGCTCAAGCATTACCACTCTCCCCATTTTGGTGATGAGGGAACCGAGGCACGGAGTCAGGGTGGTGAGGCAGGGTGTGGACCCAGGCAGCCAGGCTCCAGGGCCTGTGCTCTTTGGTCCACCCGTGAATGACCCACGATGGATGCAAAGCACTGGGAGTTAGACAAAGGTGACACAGTCGCTGTCAGCCACATAAAGGCCAGGCAACGGTGACGACGAAAATAAGAAAACCTACTGCTTCTTGAGCATCTACCACCAAGGGCAGGGACTGTTAAGAGCGTGTGACCTTATTAGCTGTGTGACCTTGAACAAGTTACTCAATCTCTCTGTGCTTCAATATCCTCACCTGTAAGTAGAGGTAATAATTCTATATATCTCATAGGGTTGTGAAACAGATTAACTGAGCTAATCTATACAAAATTCTCACATGGATGCCTGGCACAGAGTAAACACTTGAGCAGTGTCAACCATAACTACCATTCCTACGCTCCGATGCTAGGCCAGGTCCTTTACATAGGTCATCTCTAATCACAATAACGACCAAGGAGGTATATTAATCTTCCCACTTTTCAGATGAATAAACTGATTCTCTGAGGGGACAGGTCGTGTGTTTTAGTCCATTCAGCTAATAAGTGGCAGTCAGAATTTGTGCTTAGATAAGTAACCAACCAAGAAGGACTAGGAAAAAACATGAATAAATGTGGACCTCAGGTGGATGTGGGAGACTCAGCTGTGGGATGTACATATCCAGTGAAAGAATCCTGACCCTGTGTGTATATATATATATATATATATATTTTTTTTTTTTTTTTTTTGCGGTATGCGGGCCTCTCACTGTTGTGGCCTCTCCCGTTGCGGAGCACAGGCTCTGGACACGCAGGCTCAGCGGCCATGGCTCACGGGCCCAGCCGCTCTGCGGCATGTGGGATCTTCCCAGACCGGGGCACGAACCCGTGTCCCCTGCATCGGCAGGCGGACTCTCAACCACTGCGCCACCAGGGAAGCCCGCGACCCTGTATCTTAACTGGATCACCGTGGGCCTGGCTGGAAGCCCGAGAGGACCGCCCACTGCAGTGCAGGGCCTGAGTGCCCGGCTTGGTTCCCCTCCCCTCCTTTCAGGCAGCCATTCCAAACCTTCACCAGGTTTTCCAGGTCACTGCTCACCTCAGCCCCCACCCTCCACCTGCCAGCCGGCCACACCTGTGCTTGCTTTCCTGCCCTTCCATCTCCGTGGAACCAGGAAACTCCCTCCTCCTCCTCACAGACCACGCTCCATCAGTCGAGCGCTCTCCACTGACACCCTCCATGGCCCCTTACAGAGACCCTCCTCCAGCCCCACGGCACCCTGGTTCACCTTCACCCGGAGCTCGTGTACCAACCACGTGTTCACAGGCCTGGGGACCCCTTGCGGGCAGCAGCACCCCGAGCCAGGCACAGTGCTTGCCACAGATGCTCGCTGAAGTGATGATTAAAAAGGTAAGAGGGGAACACAGGGACCAATGTGACTCTTCAGAGCAGAGATTCCTGTGGCTATTTTGCATAATGGAAGTCAGAGTGAGTCAACGTCTTCCTAGAAGCAAATTGCTCACCCATGTTAAATAAATGAACTCTTCAGAGCCATTTGGGTCCCACTGCATCAATCACCTGCTCCCCTGCGCTGAATCATGCCCCATTAGAATGACGTCATTTGGCTCCCTCGGCAGAGCTGGCAAACCAGTGGGTCTCCTCGGCACAGAGGCAGAGGGCCAAGTGGCCCAGAGGGGGCCCCTGCTCAGCAGGAGCAACCAACCCCCCTGTCCCCTACCCTCTGCCCGCCATCCCCACTCTCCACCCCCGCCCTCCACCTTGCCTCTCCAAACAAGACAGAGCCCCAGAGTCTACGACCTTTGGCATCTGTGAGACTCTCCGGTATGTTCCCAGTAAACACTCCCTTTCATTGTTGTTTCGCTCAAACTCCTCAGCGTTGGATCCTACAGCTTGCAATCAAAAGAACCTTAACAAATACACTCACATTATTTTTAATCCTCTCAGGAGGCAGGCATGTAACTCCCCATTTACAGATTAGGAAGGTGAGCTTCAGTGAGAGGAGGTGACTTGCCCAAGATCACAGAGCTAATAAGCGGCAGAACGGACATTCTGACACCAAAGCCGAGGCATTTTCTACTCCACCATAGTTTCCTCAATGACTTGAAGGAAACGTATGTAATGGGCAGACCACAATCTGAAGAGGCAGCAGATATGTAAAGAGAGACCTTAATGGCTCACTTCTTGGTAATCAGGGCAATTTAGTGGCTGGTAGACAGATGGTGTCTATTTCAGTAGCTATATCACAGCTCTGCAACAAAGACCTTTATTTTAATACTCAGGAAATTCAGCTGCAATGTCCCAACCATGTCAATAG
Source organism: Monodon monoceros (assembly GCF_005190385.1). Lineage (NCBI taxonomy): Eukaryota > Metazoa > Chordata > Mammalia > Artiodactyla > Monodontidae > Monodon > Monodon monoceros. The sequence goes on from NW_021703782.1 coordinate 99,394,148, forward strand.
CCAAACTATAAATCTCTGGCTGCAGCAAGTTAAATATGGTCAGTGTGTTTTACTCTCTGTTCTTCAATTCCCTGGTCATCTAGCATTAATTCTCAGGATCACACATGATTAGAAGGAAAACAGACTGCCCAGAGCCAACGGAGACATCATCACAGCCTCAAGTTCTTCATAGAAATGGGCAGAGGATAAACCCAAAATCAACACAAAATGGCCAAGGGCAGAGCAGAATAAATCCGTGTTTCCTACAAAGAAAGAACTACAACCTGAAAAGTATACCTTTCTCGGGGGGAAAATACCGTAGGCTGCAACAGCTGGGATTTCTTAAACTGACACCTAGAAATTTTCAATTCCTAAATGATCATTTATAACCTTTTATCCTCGATTTGCAATTACTCTTGCAGAACAGAATTAAAACCTTTGCTAAAATATGTAGGTATTTTGCACAGTCATTTAAGCATCACCAGGATCTAAAATATGACTGAAATGCCCATGGGATGACTTTATACTTGTGTTTCTAAGAAGTACAGGCAAGCGGCCAGCACAAAAAACTAAAAAACAATGCGGTACAGATAATCAAACTAGTGACATGAAATATTAAAATACTGTTAGTAAATTTAGAAACATTTTGTTCAACATTTAGACACTTTTTACATATCTAAAACATGATTCAAAATAGTAAAGTTTAACTAAATGTATTCAAATTAGTGATTATTTGTCCATCTAAAACACCTGATGGGCTGCTATCTTGTTTCAAAACAGACTGTGCCTCGTGAAAAGATGCTCAACATCGCTAATCATTAGAGAAAATGCAAATCCAAACCACAATGAGGTACCACCTCACAGTGGGCAGAATGGCCACCACCAGAAAGTCTACACATAATAAATGCTGGAGGGGGTGTGGAGAAAAGGAACCCTCCTGCACTGTTGGTAGGAATGTAAATGGGTGCAGCCACTATGGAAAACAGTATGGAGGTTCCTTAAAAAGCTAAACAGAGGGCTACCATATGATCCTGCAATCCCACTCCTGGGCATATATCTGGAGAAAACTCTAATTCAAAAAGGCACATGCACCCCAGTGTTCACAGCAGCACTATTCACGATAGCCAAGACATGGAAGCAACCTAAATGTCCATCGACAGCTAAATGGATAAAGGAGATGTAATGGAATGTTACTCAGCCATAAAAAAAGAATGAAATAATGCCACTTGCAGCAACATGGATGGACCTAGAGATGATCATACTAAGTGAAGTCAGTCAGAAAGAGAAAGACACACATATGATACCACTTATAGGTGGACTCTAAAACAATACGATACAAATGAACTTATTTACAAAACATAAAGAGACTCACAGACATAGAAAACAAACTTATGGTTACCAAAGGGGGAGGGGGGAGGAGATAAATTGAGAATCTGGGATGAACAGATACGCCCTACTATATATAAAATAAACAACAAGGACCTACAATATAGCACAGGGAACTCTATTCAGTATCTTGTAATAACCTATAATGGAAAAGAATCTGAAAAAGAATATACGTACACACACACACACACACACACACACACACACACACACACGTGTATAACTGAATCACTTCGCTGTATACCTAAAGCTAACACAACATTGTAAATTAACTATACTTCAATTTTTAAAAAACAGTTAAACAAGACTGTGTCTGATTATGGGTTAACGTGCATCTTAATATCCAACTAAATTTGGTCAAAATAAAGGAACTATTCACAAAATAAAGCGACTAAATCACAAAACATTAGCCCTCTGAGATTTAGTTACTGGACTTGCCCAAGGTCACTCAAGTGAAGTGACAGAACCAAGAGAGGAATCCAGGCCTCCAGACTTCCGGCCCAGCCCAATGGCCAAGTCCTCGCTGACATTCTTATTCAAGAGGGATGGCAAAACGCAAATCCACAAATGGTCAGAGTTAAGAAGGAACTCCCACCGCTCAGGCAGCGGTGCGCTCCAGGACCAGAGCTGATACGGAGCGGATACACAGTGCAACGGTCGGTACTGGTGCTAAAATACTGAAACACGTCTACACCAGTTGTAAACTAACCCCTGATCCATACACCCCAACCACCCCAGCCCCTCTCCAAGACCCAGGAACTACAGGGTTGGTGCCTGGCACAAGAGGAGGCCTCCGGGACCCCACTCCAGCCCTAGCGCCTGAGTCTGTTCTGATGGCTGTGCCCGTGCTACACTGGTTGTTAATTATTTTGAGAATCATCCTTCACAAAAACCACAAGTCATGATCAGAGTCATTCATCAGAGAAAAATTTGCATAACAATTCCCTGTTTTCTGAACGTATGTACTTAATTAAAGCCAGGCTTAAAAAAACCCAACAAACCTTGGCCGACAGTGAACGCCTTTCTTTCCCATCTCTGGCTGCCTAGCTGTATTACAGGCAAGCTGCACGTCAGAACAATCTGGACGCATCTCCACAAACCAATATCATCAGTCATTCAATCAACAAACGTCCACTGAGCCAGGCACTGGGATTCAGACAGGAACACCAGTTCCCTTCCCCTGAGGTGCCTCCTGGGGTGCGCAGGGCTCCAGGGAGGGGAAGCACCAAGGCGGCTCCGTAACGTCAACCCAAGGGCTAAGCGCTACGGTGGATGGATGTGCAAAGTGCCGCACAAGGGGGTGGACAAGGAGACGTCGCGTTCAGCAGGCCAGGCAAGGAGCCCAGAGAAGGTGACACCAGAGCGGCAGCCCTAGGGGTGTGCAGGAGCCACCAGGTCAACAAGGAAGAAGAAGGCATTCCAGGCAGATGGAACAGCATGTGCAAAGGCACAGAGAGGTACAAACACGGAGTTTTCGGGAATCTGCAGGAAGTGAGGTGTTGTTAGAGATGATGGGGAATGAAAGAAAAGGAGAATGGAAAGCTAGCTTGGGGCCAGATCACGAAGGGCCTGCTGTGCCATTGTAGGTGTGCATGGAAATGTTCAACTGGGAAATGTTCTTACCTCGAGATTACATAGTTCTTGAGAGAGTTGCCCCCAGGAGGGCAAACATGAGGCTCATCTTTGAACAAGCTCTAGTTTCTCGGTTTCCTGAGCAGTGCAAATACTAACACTCAGCTGAAGGATACTAATCTGTAAGGAGGAAAGACTGAGAACCCCTCCTCCTACCTGCTGTAAGCTCATTTACCAGCACAAGGGCCTTGGAGGATCTTTAGGTCAGAGGAGTCATCAAATATGTGTCAGGAAAGGATATGAATTTGCATGTGAATGTCCAATTTCAGTCGAGCTTACCTCGGAGAAGATGCTTTTGCTGCCTGGTGACTGAGAAGAGCACTTTTCTGTTATTAAGTCTTCACTCCTGAAATCGAGATCCCCCGCAGTCATTAAATAACGGTTCTGCTGTATTGCTTCCAAGTCTTTTTCACTGAATTTCTAAGGAAGAAAACAAATCATAAGGAAGTTGTCATCAAGAAAAAAATACTAAGCGATGGTCCCAAACTCTTTAAGGGAAGATTTACTGTTTTTCACAATTTAAACAATTTCCACCGTCCCCAAATATTAGGCAATTACAAATGGTAATGCAATCCCTTTGTGCATTATTACAACCAGGAGCGCAGCACGCCAGCAAGGCACAGGCAAGGACAGTGGCAGTCATTACAAACCTCCCCTCTCGCCACCACTGGGACACCTCCCAGCGGGTACAGAAGACAAAGCCCAGGCTCTGGCCCCACGACCCAGGCTCCAATCCTGGGTCCTCCTTGGCCAGGGCGTGATTTCTGAGTCTGTTTCCCATGCTACAGGGTTAGTGCAGTGATTAGAGGGACTGTGTATCAAAACCCAACAAAGTCTAGGCGCTCCTGAAACATTACAAATTTGACAAAACTTGAACCGTCCATATCTACGAGGAGATTTGACTTCCAGGAAGAAAAAGGCAAGACTGCAACTACTTTGGGGGTCTGGTCACAGGTGAAAGCTCCTCCTTCACGATGAGACACAATACAGCCCACTTCACCAACCCCTTCAGACGAGGTCACATCCAACGATACTACAGGCCTGGAAACCACTTCTCTGGTCTTCTGGCCAAATTCAAGCACAGAAATCTATTCCTAACAATTTAAAACCTGGTAACTCCTGAACTAGGTGTCCGTCCACTCTCTGTGGGAAATTAAGGGTGAGAACCTCATCTCATTCCTAATCACCCATCAGAATTAATTCATCATGTCAAACATTTCTAAAATAGCTGAACACAAGCAAGAAAGTAGAAGCAATTTTTTGTAAAAACCCACTGAACTGTAACAGGAAGCACTGGGAATCAAATAACCAAAACAGAAATTCTAGAATTACCATCATGCAGTTGTGCTTGAGTTACAATTTTCATTTTTATTTCTTAAAAGTCCAACTATACATACACATTAACAAACGGGCCCACAAGGCTTAGAAGGGAACAGCCACCCCTAGCTCGCCACTTCTCACCTCTGAGTCCCACTCGCAGGATAAAACAGCTTTTGACTCTACTGATTTCTGTTATTTACTTCCATGTTTCTACACTGCGCTCCTATGCTCACATTGCTTGATTTCCTAAGGTTAGATTTTATTAACTGGCTCCTGTCATAGAAGTTTAAGGATGTAGCTCTCACATCATCCACCCCCCAACGCTTTTCCTAATAGTTACATCACGATTTTGGTTAAATCAACATGCTGCATTTACGTGATTATGGCCACGCACATACTCTCCACAGCCCAGCCAAATGGTGTTCCATGGTGACATTTCCGTTCATGTTTAATTCCTTGCTTTTCTTGGAATTAGCAACAACTGCTTTGTTGTGTTTACTTAGTTCATAAAACTAAATTATGTACTTGGTGTTAATTTATCTCCAAACTTATAAATTCTTCTACATGGAGTCAAGACACATCAGGTAAATGATGGGCTCTATATTTCAGTTTCTTGAAAGAATCCCAACTAAGCCCTCCCTCAACGGCTCAAATCTGGCCTTCCACGTAAGTGGCTGGGATCTCCCTTCCCCACGTGCCAGGTGAATTCCCTACTTTCTGGATCCCATTCTGTGTTACTTCCTCGCTCGTACGGACTCGTCCTCCAGCAGTTTCCTGCAAGGAGCACATGGAGGCAGATGATTTTAGGCATGAAATGTCTGAAATTGCCTTTATTCTGCCCTCACTCTTGCTGCCAGCTTGGCTGACTACAGAATGCTGGACTGGAAACCACTTTTCGTCAAAACTCGGAAAGCACTGCTCTCCTGTCTCCTGGCTTCCAATGTTTTTTTTTTCTGTTTTGTTTTGTTTTAACATCTTTATTGGGGTATAATTGCTTTACAATGGTGTGTTAGTTTCTGCTTTCTAACAAAGTGAATCAGCTATACATATGCATATGTTCCCATATCTCCTCCCTCTTGCGTCTCCCTCCCTCCCCTGGCTTCCAATGTTGCTGCTGAGAATTCTGATGTCATTTCGGGTCTGGGTCCTTTGTATGGGACCTATTATTTTCCTCTCTCTGGAAGCCTTTCAGATCCTCTCTTTGCCCCTGTGTTCTGAAATTTCACAATGACACAGGATTGTGAAATTGCGATAGAGGTCTTTCTTCATTCACCGTGCCAGAAACAGAGCAGGCCCTTTCAAGGTAGAGATATCTGCCCTTGCATTCTGAAAAGTTTTCTCCTATTACTTTGAACTTTTCCTTCCCTCTGCTTTGCCTCTTCTATCTTTCTGGAACTTTTGTTCATCATATATTGGAGCCCTTGACTCGAGCCTCTGATTTTCTTATCTTTCTTCTCTCATTTGCTCACCTTTTTGTTTGTTTCTGTGTTTAACTATATTTTCTGGGAGACGTACTTGACTCTCGTGCAACTTTTCTAACTCTTTTATTAGGCTCTTTATATCTGTAATCATACTTCCAATTTCCAATAAGGTCATCCCTCTTTTTCCCAAATATCTTTTTTATCAGATCCCGAACTCATTTCTTATCTGAAGATGTTACAGTATTGAGTTTTTTGAAAAGCTGTCTAGTTTTCTTCTCCGCCTCCACTGTTTCTGTTTCCTCTACGTAGCTTTGTTCTGTCTTTGTCCTTCCTCTTAGACGCTCTTCTCCTGTTTGAGGAACTCGGGCCACCCACGTATCTTTAAGGGTAGAAGTGTCCAGAAGCTCTGTGAGTGTGGAAAAGGTACCTCAACGGCAGCCTCACTGTGAGGTGATCAGGCGGGGACGCGGCTGTTTTGTTGAAGGACCCCCTACTGTCAGTCAGCATCTTTCAGTCATCTGGGTCCACAGAGGACTCTCCGTGCTGGTATGCACACTTCCACTCCTTCTCACTGAGGGATCCACTCCTGTTTTCAGCTGCACCTGGTGAGCCCCAGGCCAGAGCTTCTCTGGTTTAAGGTCCCCACAGAGTAAACCTCCCATATAGTGCTGGTGACAATAAGGCCACCTAACTGCCCAGCATTCCAGCAACCTCTGTTGCTGACAAAGGTACCAGGTACCCCCACTGCCCACTGAGCCTTCCTGGGTTCTGTAGGATTAATCAGCTTCTTCTTGTTGGCTTTTCATCCCCAAGGCATGAGGCAGACGGGAGAAAGCTGAATCCTATGGAGTTACCACTTATCATTCAAACAGCAACCTGCCCTTCCACCATTCCCATTCTCCTGGTCCTGTGCGTTTATACCTTTTCACCCCTTCACCGTCACGTTAATGAGGCTTCAGGAGGAAGCAGTGTTAAACACGCATGTTCACTCCACCATGGTTACCCGTAATTCTGAGCTGAATCAAAAATCCAATATACCATCAAATGATAAGGGTAGTCCAAGACAAAAAAGGAACAGATAGAAGAAAAATACAGAGGAGTGAGACAGCATGGCACGAAGGAAAGCCAGTACCGCAGCAGAAGGCTGGCGCTACAGCAAAGCAGGCCAGGGCCTGAATCAGGCCCTGCCGTTTACTAGTCACGTGACCCAGGACAACTCCCTTCTCTTCTCGAAGCTTTCATTTCTACAAACTTACCTCCCTGGTGGCTGAGGTCCAAATGGCATAAAGAAAGCTCTACAGCGCTCCGATAAACAACAGTGAAGACCACAGTCTTTTTTTGCCCAGCCTTACCTTTTTATAAGCATTCCTGTAAAAAAGTTTAAAAGACAAAGCAAAACCAAAAAAACCTATGCCGAAGTCAAAAGATTTAAATACAAAAGAAAAACTGTTGTGGTACCTGAAGCAACAAGTCCTTCTGATTGGCACTTTCTGTTAGACTTCTGATCACTTGCTCTTGACTGTGCAATTTTTTATTACTTTCATTCAAAAGACTCTTGTAACGATTCTCCACTGCTTTCTCTCTTTCATTCACTTCACTGCGTAATTTCTCAACTTCATTTCTAAGGTCCTACCAGAAGAAAAAAGAAAAAATGGAATTTACTTGACAAAAGTTTCAAGGTAATCTTTCACCTGTTTACCTTACTGCTGTAAGAGAGCAAGCTAAATAGATATATTTAACAAACGTGAGCTTCCTTCTCATTTAAAGTCTTATAAAAACCAACTTTTAAGAATAATAAATTTGGGGAAAGCTTCAATGCACAGACATTTATCACAAAATTATTAACAATACTGAAAAACCAGAAAGAAACTAAATGTCTAAATCTAGCAACAGAGAATTAGTTATAAAAAGCATATGGTATAAAAAAAATCACAATTATGAGTAAAAACAAAGCAGGATACTATGTAATATGATGCGATTGTTTTCTAAGCGTTTACACAAAATATTGTCAAGGCTATGGGGAAACACACCAAAATAATGACAGTATCCCCAAGTAGAGGGATTATGGGTGACTTTGCATTGATTTTCATTTTTCTGAGTTTCTAAAATCTCTAAGTCTGTATTACTTTCATAATCAGAAAAAAAACTGTCTTAAAAAATGACATTTATAATAACATGGAAAATGCTGATGTTATATTGTTAAGGAAAAAAACAGAAAACAAACAGTATACAGTGTGATTTTTAACTACCTCAAAATCTGTACTATTTATAATATTGAAGCACTATTCATAACAGCAAAAGGCTGGAAACAACCCGGATGTCCACCCACGGAGGAACAAACTCTGGTGCATTCTCACAGCGGGGCACTCTGAAGCTATAAAGGAAAAGGAATGAGGACTCTACAAATATCCCGCCCTCAAGTAATCTTCTAAACATATTGCGCAGGTGGGCATGTGGGGTGGAAAGTGGTGTGGACCCCAAGAGAAAAAAAAAGTATGTCTAGCATACTGCCATTTATTTAACCATAAATAATGGCTGCCTATACGGAAAAGGAGAGAACAAGGTACAGCAGAGAGTAGACTCATTTTACAGATGTGCCAGTGAAGTTGTTTAAATGTTTAGATAATTATTTTAAAAATAAAATAATAATCTCCTAAAACTAAAAGCAAAAGAAACAGAAAAAGAATTTAACTGTGTATCAAGGTGACTGGTTAACCAACCAGAGAGGAACGATCTCAGTAACGTAAAAGCAGACTAATTTGTACACCCCTAGTGGGATATTTCTCCAATGTCAAAGGGACTGCTGTAAAAATCGTAAACTGTTTTCAGTAATCATGTTGCAGGAAATAATATTCGTATTGTTACTCTGAAACTGTGTGCATAGATATATACATATTTATTAAATAAGTAATTATGACTATCATAAGAACCAAGCCTCAGAGAAAACAAATACAAATATAAAAGAAGTTAAAACATGTAATTCTAAATTTGAATTGGAAATACGAATATGAACTTACATTTTATTTCTTTCCTTTCACTGAAAAAGCCTAGAATCAGTATCCTCCCTAGCACGCAGGCTGTAGTCTCTAAATATCATTGCTCACCAAAAAAACCCAACAGGGTTCTTTAAAACAGTGGTTCTCAAAGTGTAGTCCCTAGAATGGAGTTAGCAGCACCACCCGGGAACCCCAAATGCAAATCACTGGGCCCTAACCCACACCTACTAAATCAGAAATTCTGAAGGGATGGAGGGAGGGCCCAACAATCTGTGTTTTAATAAGCCCTCCAGGTGATTCTAAATCACACCAGAGTTTGCCTTATAGAAAGGGATGATTCCAGGCCTGGGGCAGGAATATATAGTATGAGCTCAGACATCTTATCATGTCAGAAAGGAAGGAAGCTGTCAAAGACTACACATTCACGTCCAGAGAACTCAGGAATCAACTCGAATAAGCTTTTTCACTGTCGAAAGATAGGACAATTAGAATATCAAGGATAATGACAATGAATTAAAATACATCAAAAATGTTAAAAAGCTATGAGTTCATAATAATTAAAAAATAAAAAACCTTTTGGTCACTGTGATAGGCAGAATTACGGCCCCCCAAAGATGTTCACACCCTAATCCCCAGAATCTCCGACTATGCTGAACTACAGGGTGATAAAAGTGAAGAGGGAATGGAGGTGGCTAATCAGCTGACCTTGAAACAGAGATTATCCAGGTGGGCCCAACATAATCAAAGATCCTTAGAAGTGGAAGAGGGAAGCACGAAAAAGACTCCACCAGCCATTGCTGGCTTTGAAGATAGATGGGAGTCACGGGTCTAGATGTGCAGACAGCCTCTAGAAGCTGGAAAAAGCAAGGAAATGGATCTTCTCCTGGAGCCTTTAGAAGGAACACAGTCCTGCCATGGTAAGACCCATTTCAGATTTCTGACTTCCAGAACTACAGGGTAGGTTTGTGTTGGTAAGCAGCCAAGGGTGTGGTGATTTGTTACAGCAGCAATAGGAAACGAATACAGTCACCTTTAGAAGATTTTAGGGAATTCTTCCATTGTCTTTCTTGTATGAACTACACCCCAGAGTAACTAAATAGATAATGAAAAACAAATTTTTCTTCATACAAGTATACAGCTATAAAAGGAGAAGGAATGATGATATTAAATTATCACCATTTTGCAAACAATCATCCATGGCTAGTAACATCACAAAAACAGGGACTATCAGATACAATGTACCTCCTGCTGGAAGTACAAATGACCACCTATGATGTAATCTTGCCAAAAAATTAAACCTGAATTTGATCGTGCACCTTATCTAACTACCAATTTACTAGAAATAAAAGTCAGCAGAGAAACAAGTTGAGTGACATTACAAAACTACAATCGGCAAAATCCAGAATGTGGAAAACAATAAAGGACAAAGGACCCAACTTATTCAACAAATAAATTTCAGAGAAAAAAAAGGAGAGAGAACCTGTAGATTAAATAATAATTAAGAAAGTTAGGGAAGGCTAGTGTGGACTCACAAATTCATACTGATTCTACTGATTCATTCTGAGTTCATTCTAGCGTCCTTTTCTTAATACACACACACAAACACACGCACACTTGCTCACACACAGAGATGGACTTAGAAATAAATACAGATGTGTATGTGCATGTATGCAAACGTATTTTCAAGCTCTGTCTACTGCCAAGGCCTGGAAGTACTGACACCCCAGTAGTAATGAGGATACCTGTCATTCAGATCTTGGTTCCTAAATATCATTCTCCAATAAAAGAAACCAGAGACCCTTAGAGAAATGGTTGATTCCAGGATTGGGTTAGGGAAAATACAAGAAGAGTCCAGGACATCCTGTGACCCTAACAAGTATGGAAGTGCTCAAGAAATGTTAAAGACACAGGAATCAATTTGAAGGAGTTCCCAATGGCCATATCTGGGCCAATCTGAACAAGAAAATAAAACACGATAGTAACGGCTTAACAACCTACAGAATAGAACAAATATCCATGAATCCATACTGATATAAACAACTATACAATAAATAACTGCAGGAGAAGGGGCAGCCCTTCCTTACAGTAGAATTACAACTAGTAAGTGTAGAAGGAATGATGGACAATCACCACTAAGCAAACACCACAGTAATGACTGTTGTAGGTAAGGGTCATCAATAAGATTCTTAAAAGTATGAGGAGAAACAAGACATTTACATAGTGTCAAAGTATTTCCCCCCAAAATACTTATCACAAATGGAGAATAGTAACTTTACTGCGGAGAAACCCAGGAGACCCCCACCTTAACCAAGTGACCAACACTAACTGCACCAGAAATAAGACGGATTGACATTATGCACCTCCAGATATGACATATCTCGTCTATGCTATTCCTGCCAAAAATGTATAACCTCAATCTAATCATGAGAGAAACATCAGACAAGCCCAAATTGAGGGACAGTAACAAGATAACTGATCAGTACTCTTCAAAGGAGTCAAGGTCACAAAAGACAATGACTTGAGCAACTGTCCCAGATTAGACAAAACTAAGGAGACATGACAATTAAAGGCAACGTGGATCCTGGACCAGAAAAGGGGCATTAATGGGAGAGCTGGCAAAATTCAAATACAGTCTGCAGATGACAATATTGTATCAGTGTTAATCTCCTGATTCTGTTGAGTGTTCCACAGTTATGTGAAACGTGAACATTAGGGAAGCGGGACGAAGGATACATGGGAACTCTGTTATTATTTCGAATCTTTATGTCTAAAATTATTTCAAAAGTAAAACTTTTTAAAAAAGAGACTTATCAATCAGTACAACGTCCAGATCATGATTTGAACAAACTGTTTTACAACAATTTTTAAATAAGACAGGGAAATCTAAACATTAACTGGCTAGTTGGTAATATTAAGAAATTATTAATCTTTCTGAAGTGGAAAAAAAAATTTTTTTAACATACTGAAAAACCAACAAAATAATATGCCTGGGAATTGCTTAAAATACTTGAGTGTTGAAAGAGAGGCAGTTGGGAGGAGGGTACAGATGAAACAAGGTTGGCTATGAGTTTATGAGTGCTGAGCTGGGTGACAATTACCAGAGGGTCAATGTACTATCCTCTCTCCTTTTCTGTGCATTTGCGTTTTTCTTTAGTAAGTACTTTTTTTAAAGTAATGATTAAAAACCTGAAAGAAATTACCAAAACACATGATTATGGATGATCTTTTTTTTTTTGTGGTACGCGGGCCTCTCACTGTTGTGGCCTCTCCTGTTGCAGAGCAAGGCTCCGGACACGCAGGCTCAGCGGCCATGGCTCACGGGACTAGTTGCTCCACAGCATGTGGGATCCTCCCGGACCGGGGCACGAACCCGTGTCCCCTGCATCAGCAGGCGGACTCTCAACCACTGCGCCACCAGGGAAGCCCATGGATGATCTTTTCAATTATTTTTTCTCAATTTTTAAAACATTTTATACTAAGTATAGACCACATTCATAATGGGGGATAAAGTAAACATTTTTAAAGTAACATTTTTTAAAAAGAGAGAAACCACTTCAAAAATTAAATGTTACTCTTTTTCCTGGGCAAACAGATGATGGTAAGATTGTCCTAAGCCTTTAATCCAAAACAACCGGACCAAGAACCTATCACGAGTTATAAATGTAAACAGAAATTCAATTCTAGAGGGAGGAAAGAAGATCTTATTATAAGGCAACGGTAACAGAATTCTAAAGCTAAAGAATAAAAACATTCTCCCACAATACAGTTGGGCCAACAAATTAAGACATTTTCCCACTGCAGACGTTCCTGTCAGCCCTTGTCCATCTGCAGCCATAATTTTTATACAATTTTAACTTTGGTTTGGATTTTTTCCCCAAAATGTTACTTTATTCCATTACACCATGAGCTACAAAGAGCACACACCAACTAAACAATGATGACACATAGAGAAAAAATCTTAAAAGTTAAAAAGAAAAGTTTAAGAGTATAACGTCCAGAAAATAATTATTAAAAAAAAAAAAGTACAAAAGACGGAGGTCCACGGAGCTGCTGCGCCTGAGCTTACAACTTGGCTCTCCTCCTCTGAGTCCAGGAGAAAGGCTAGATGAGGTCACCGGGTGATGCTGAGTGAAAGATACCACACAATCTTCCTATCTATCCATTTTAATGAGCGCATCCTACCTCTCCTATTTCCCCACCGTCTGTCTGCTCTTACGGGGAATAGAGCAAAGAACAGCTCTGTGCATAAAACAGGTTTTTTCTAACTTCTGGTTTGTTTTCTTAGGCTAAATCTCCAAGAGTGGAATTACTAGACCAAAGAGTAATAATAATAAGCATGGTTCGAGGATTCTCTCTACAAAAGAATTCACTTTCTTCCCAAAAGACAGTGGCTGAAATGCCACCAACAAAGCCTAAGTTTCCTGTTTCACCACAATCTCGCCAGCACTATTTTCTTAAATCTTTGCTAATTTAATTGGTATCAGATGGTCCTTCAAAGGGTTTGAATGCGCATGTCTCTGATGGCCCCCATCACCCTCGGCTTTGATATATCTGATTATCTGGATTTCCCCTTGTGCAAACTGTCTTTAGCCATTCATGAAAGCAGTTTCGAGGACGGTTCTAAAGAAAAGCCGATCTCTCAAGAATTGCCCACGGTGAGCGTACACAAGCGCACACGCACTCGCACACTCTCACGGTCCCCCGACATCAGAAAGGCCACCAGGACAGAGTCCATCTGTCTTACCAACGCTACCAGAGAACAGGCCGATGATGAACGTTTCGCGATGGTCTTGCCTTCCTGACCGCTTAGCGAGCTGTCCTAGTCCGAATGAGGACGGGGCCCAAGCGCAGAGGAGCAGCCACGGCTGGTGGGCAGTAGCCTGGGGCCGCCCCGGGACCGCCCACGCCTGGGTTCCACTGGTAAGAAAAGCTGCGGTGTGTCAAATCACATTAACCCACGTAACCTTCGCAACCCACGTGGCCTGCAAGGCTTTACTCCACCTGGACCCCCACTACCTCGCTGACCTCTTCTGCTGCTCTCCCCTCACTTGTTCCGCTCTGGCACACCCGGCTTTCTTGCCGTCTCTCTTACATACCACGTACACTCCCAGCTCAAGGCTCTTCTACTCGCTCCTCTCCCTGCCTGGAAAATTCCCCAAGGCTGCTCCCTCACTTCCATCAAGTCTGAGCTCAAATGTCACCTTCTCAGTCCAGTCTTCCCAAGCCCGTCCCACCTAAAATAACCACCACAAGCCCCACCGCAACCTCACTCCCCATATCCCTTCCCTTCATTATTCTTCCTCATAGCATCTGCTAATACGGTGTTTAATTATGTGTATGTTTTGGTTGTAGTCTCCCCTACCATGAAAGCAGGGATTTTTGCGTATTTTGTTTACTGTTTTATCTCCATCACCTAGAATGGTACCTGGCACATAGTAGGCACTCACGGCAGATTTAAGATAGCCATAAATTCTTTGACCTTCCCATTGAAAGGTGTGGCGTCTGTGTCCCCTCGTATTAAGTCTGGGCAGTGCGGTGACTACCACGACCAATAGAATATGGCAGAAGTGACACCAAGCCAGTTTCTGGGTCCAGGCTTTAAGAAACTGGCAGCCTCCAACTCGTGTCTCTTGGAACTATGAGTCACCATCCAAAAAGCACGACTACCCTAATGCTGCCATGCTGGAGAGGCCACACACAGGTCTCCAGTTGACAATCCCAGCTGTGTCAGCTTTCCAGCCATCCCCCAAAAGGTAGCAGACATGTGAGTGAAGAGTTATGGATCCTCCAGACCAGCCCATCCACCAGCTGAATGCCATGAGTAACCTGGGCCATGGAGAGCAGAAAATCACCCAGCTGAGCCCTGCCCAAACCCTTAAGCCACAAAATCATGAGATATAATAAAATGGTAATGTTTTAAGACACCAAGTTCAGGGGTAATTTGTTATGTAGCAACAGATAACCAAAACAGCACTCAGTAAATATCTGTTGGACGACTGAATAAATGAAGGAGGTAGATGGGACTGCTCCCATTTTATGAACGAGGAAACAGGTCCAGATAGGTAAAGTAATTCTCCCAAAACCACAGTCACTAAGGGACAGCACCTGTCTGATTCCAAGCCTCTCGGTTCGCTTCCACACAATGACAAGGGTTTGGATTTCTTCGTTATCAGCCACTAATGCAATGATCCCAATCCACTCAATGGTCATCTGACACTTGCTTTTAAACAAACCTCCCCCTGAAAACTGCTGAGAAAGGGACAATGAAATCTTTTGTTAAGCCACTTAGGTACATCTTTAAATTCACAATAAATTCACCTGCCATCCTAGAGAGATCCTGTCTACTTTTTAATTTTAAAATATGTGTGTATTATGCTAAGTAAAAAGTATACACTGCTCATGTGCACAGTAATTACAGGTCCACTTAACATCATTTCCCAGATTCAGTTCCCTCCTTTATAAAACACCTATCAGACCCGTATTTTGATGTCTGGTCAAGTTTTTGTCTATGTGCGTGTGTTCGGCAATCATTTATTCCATTCTCCAGTTCTTTTTTTTTTTTTTAATTCAGCAACCTAGGTTAACAACTTCTTACATGTTTTACGTGATAAAAGCCACTATGTTGTTGCTTTTCTCCCCCATATATCCCTCAACCTAATAGAGCTGACAACGTGAAAACAACATACCTGTTCCAGGATCCCACCAAGGACGTATAGTTTTGTCATTCCTCCAGATTGGGGGGTTCTTAACCTGAGGGCCACTGAACAGGTCGGTCCCTGGGAGTCCATGGAAATTTGTTCATGTGTACATTTTGGGGGGTAGAGCGCTCTCAGCGTAAATCAGGAGTTCAAGGAAAGTCAGGACACCAAAGGGTACAAACTGTTTCTCTTCTTATAAGCTTAGTAACAGAACTACTATTTACCAAGGCCAAGGCATTTTCACATAAAACATCTCTAACCCTTAAAACTGCCTACACAGTAAGTATTATTAGTCCTGTGTTTACAGAGAAGAACCTAGGGCTTGTAGAGACTGAAAGATTTTCACAAAGCTTTATAACAAGAAAGTTCTGGTGCTGAAATTCAAACCCAAGTCAGTTTGACCTCACATTCTGTACTCTTCCCACTCAGCTGCACTACTGGTAAAACCAAATAAAGTATAAAACCACCCTGCGACACGGGCTTCCACTGGTCAGCAGTCCACTCCCCGGAGCTAATTTTATAGTTTCTCAAGGACTCGGGATGGATGGAATAAACCAGCTAATGAACGAAGCAGGACCAAGGATCTTGGACCTCACATGAAGAGCAGTCGGAGAAGGCTTGAAGTCAAAGGACCACTGCAGGGAGGGGGGAAATGTGTGCCAAGGTGGCCTTGAGGAGGAGTGGCTGCCATGGCAACACAGAGACAGCTGATGGGCTCGTGGGCTCGGCACCAGCAGAGTTATAATAAATGTTTAGGGGAGGTATGCAAACGGCATGTCTCGCCTGAGCAAAACAATCAGAAATGAAAATTGATAAACTTGGGTGGTTTCCCCAAACCTCCTTCAATATTTCTGGGCTGTGAAGACAGGGAGACCTAGCCTTGAATCCTGGCTCTACTGCTAACTAGCTGTGCGGCCAGAGATAGATAACTTAAATCTTTGTTTCCTTTCCAGTAAATGGAGATACTATTATAGATTCCTAGCATCCTTGGAGGGTTAATTGAGAGATGGGTGCCCGGCACAGAAGCAGGTGCCCAGGAGACAATACTGTGTCACCTCCGCCTCTCCCTACAGCCCCCAACCCCCGCTCCAGAACGACCTCTCTTCCCACGCTTCCTCGTCTGGGCACAGCATCGCCATCCAAGGTTCGGCTCTTCCCCCTGCCTCTCACACACACCTCCTCATCCAACAGGAGACCCAGGCCTGAAGGTCCAGCGCATCCTCCACACAGAGCCCGTGAGAGATGAAGAGTGAGGTTCTGCTGCTCCTACATGGCCACGAGTGCCCAAGTCCTGCCCTGCCATCCACTCCTACTGCCCTCCCCACACCCCCAGAGTTCTCAGAGGCACTGAACATAGGAAACAATCGCAGACTGAGAAGCAAAGTACAAGTCTGGACAATCTCATAACCACAGTAGAGCTTTCTAATAAAATTGAGGGCTGTTTATTTTTTTTTCGGGGGGGGCGGGCAGGGGTGGGGGGAACAGGGAGGGGATATGCAGCTTAAGGGAGCCATCCGAGTCCTCTTGCTCAAGTAGAGGCAGAAGTGGAAAAAGAAGACGACTGAGGAAATGAGGACGTCAGCCAGCCTAGCAAGGGCCAAGCCTGGCTAGGTCTGCAGCAGGAAAGCGGAAGAATCCAGAAGCTGTGTTCTTAAGGTACAGTAACCCAGGAGCAAGGACGGCCCAGTGAATATCCTGGACTCTGATTAACCAGATCAGCCCCTCCTCCTCCCTGGAGGAGGCATTAGAAGGCAGGACGGGCGAAGCTGAAGCACTGGGGGCAGAGAGAGAAGCACCCCCTCCCTCCCTCCAGCCCACCGCACTGCCTTCTTCAGCACGTGGCTCCCATCTGGTCAACGGCAACCGCTGTCTAAGTGCTCTCCTGACTGCGTTCACCTGCCAAACCACATGCATTCCTTTGATCATTACCTCTCTGCCCAGAACCCTTCAGGGACTCTGAGTTAACTGCAGGACGAAGCCTCCTAACAAGCAGTCACTCTGGGCTCCCTCCGGTGGGCTCCCTCCAGCAGCTCCAGCTTACCTTCTATCTAGCCTTATCTCACCCAACTGCTCCACCAGCACTCCAGGCCCCCACCTGCCTCCAGCCCGTCCCCTCCATCTGGAAACAAAATAGTAAGATCTCCCCAATTCTGCCTGGAGACAGCACGCTTATCTTACAAGGGCCAATCCAAGGGCCACCCCTTCGAACAAAGCCCTCCCTGATTACTCCGGCCCTCAGCAATCATCCTCCCAAAATTTTACCCACCACTTTATTCTATAAACGTCTACAGCACCTCAGAGAGCGCTGGGCACTCTACCTCCATCGCACCTCATCCACCTCTCCCAGCAGCCCTACGAAGTGGAGGTTCTGATAACACCCATTGCACCAATCAGGACACTGCAGTTCAGAGAGCTCAAGCAACTTAACCAAAGTAAAAAGTGGTGGAATCAGGATTTAAAACCAGGTCTATCTGTGTTCTTTTTACTAAACTAGTGGTTTTTCAAACCGAACTTGCGAAGCCCTCGGATTAGCAATGCCCAAGCCTGGCCGGCTCTCAGCATCATCTAGCTACGTGTTCCCGGGCCTTCCTCCAGAAACTGAGTCGGTTGGCTGGGGAAAAGCATGGAAATTTATATTTGGTTTTAATGCAGGAATCTGCAGAGCTCCCTTACGTACATTTGTTTATTTGCTTCTGAACAAAGAGACAAGGGGAAAAAGTTTGAAGACCCCTATCCTACACCAGACCACCATCCTGCTTTAAAGTGAGAGTGGCCCCAGCAAGTCTGCACGATGCCATGAACTGAGCTGCCTCAATTTCCACCCAAATGGGCCATATTTCCTTGAAGATTCCCAGGCACACTCTGGGCCAACACTGAGCTGAGCGTTGCCTTTGCATATCAGAGCTCTCTCAGGGCAGTTTTTTTTTTTTTGCTTTTTAAGTGGGCTGTATGAAAAGTAAAATATCCCTGTAATCTTAGAATCACGTTAGAAATGAAAAGCCAGGCCCTCACACTTCCTTCTCCAGGCAGCTGGTTTATTTTATCTCTAGCCAGATGGAGAATGAGAAGGTTCTCATCCATCAAATTTCCATCTTATCAGGTTTCACTGCGAGAAAGCTTGTCAAAGTGCTCAGTGGTTACCTTTAAATATACAAAGGAAACTTCTCCAAAATCTTAATGAGGTACAGGAACTCAGTGATGTAAGAATCTCCAGAATTAGTAGGAGATACTGGCGTTCCAGCCACGCTCTATGGAGCCTCGTGGCTGCTGGGGGCTGAGGCAGGAGCGGGACGAGGTGGGGAGAGAGGGGCTCCCAGGCCTGCTACCTCACCCCACCCCACCCTGAGCAGCTCCATTTTTCTATGTTTTCTCTCCAGAAGAGTTCATCTGAACAAAGAATACATATGCTCAAAAAATAAATAAACAGAAACCACTGAAGTGAGACAGTCCTTGCCAAAGAGACCAACAAACATGCGCAGTACTGGCTGCGAGCAGTGCAGCTCTGAGCAGGGAGCTCCATGTAGGCTCCACCAGGAAGCTGGGGAAGAACGAATGGACAAAGGTGCTGAAGCTCAAGCTGTGCGGGGGCCAAGGCCCAGCTGTCAGGCGCCAGGCGAGGCACCACACGTCTCTAAAACCCCACCTGCCCTCTCCTCCAGCCCCCTCCCCGCTCCCCCTGTGCCAGGCTCATTCATGCCCCAGCCTTTGCACAGGCCTTCCCTCTACCAGGAATGCATTTCCACCTCCTGTCCCCCTCACCCCCAGGCAAACTGCTACTAAGCCTTCAGGTCTCAGCTCAAACCCACGTCTTCTGTGAAGCCTCCCTCCCCCTCCCCGGCACCTCTCTCAGCACAGCTGCATTCTCTGTGCTCCCAAAGCACTTGGGCCATCCCTCTATCAGCCCTCATCATGCTATACTTTAGTCAGCTCTTGTCTGCATTTCTTTTATATTTCTCTACTAGATTCCTTCAGAGACTGTGTCTGACTTGATTCAGTCCTGTACTCTCAGTGCCCAGGGCAGAGCCTAGCCCAGAAATTATGAAGGAAGAACCAGAGATAAGGGAAAGCCTCTCTGTTTGCACCCCAGAGAGACGATAGCAATTCCCTGTGAAAAGTGATGGGAACAGCCTTCTAAGCCAGCTTCCCCAGCAGGCCCACGCAGGAGCCACTCACACCCAGGGCCTGTCACTCAAAAAGGGTTCTGACGCCCTTCCTAGAGGGATTAATCAGTTGAAAAGGAACAGACGAGCACTTTCTTCAGAGGAGAGGTGAGTGCTCATCAACGAAGAAATTTACAGCTTTGTTGCCTGGACCGGTGAAAAGGCAGAACAGTTATGAGTCAGCAGCGCCTGTCAGAGAGTCTAGTGGGCTGGGCTGTGTCACCCCAAGTCTTGAGACAGCACCTGCCACACCATTAAAAGCAGGAAAAGAGGAAGGAAAAGAAGGAATCTAATGTAATAAGCATCGCCCTCTGTGAGCCAGGAACCACGGTAGCCATTTACTCCTGCATTAAATTTTATTATCCATTTATTTAATCCTAAATTAGATATCATTAACCCCGTTTTAGGGGAGCAAACATTAGTTTAGAAAAATTAAGTAACTGGCTTGGAAGCTCAGAGTTCAGCACCTGCTGACGCTGAGATTCCAACCCAAGTCCGGCACTGTTTTCCCCTGTCCCAAATATACCCACTAAATCGCTAAGTTTCTAGCACCCAAGGCAGTGACGTCATCACCATCAACAAAACAGCTAATATTTACTGATCATTTATGATGCACCAGGTATAACGCTAAGTGCTCTACCTTATCTCATAGAATCCTCACAACTGGTATCTGTTTTTCTGACAAGAAATGGACACCACAGTCTGCAGAGGCTAAGTAGCTGGTTCCCAGCCCCACAGCTAGCAAGCGATGGAACCAGGATTCAAATCTGGTCTGACTCCCAAGTCTCTGCATTGTGCCTCTCTTATGAGAAATTGGAATTTGCAAAGACAAAACTTCTCCCACACAGGTCATTTAAACTACACATTCTACAAGGATACCGACTCAAAATCTTTACACCTGACCTTAAGAAAAAGGGCGGGGGGAGCTCTGACCCTTGGTAAAAATCACACTACCTCAGGTCTGTGGTCTTAGCCCTAAACCAACTAGCCTACAGCCTACAGACCCTGTCTCCAAATGCCAGGTTTTGATGATGGTTCACCAAAAGATGTCCTGAATGCTCTCGCAACCTCATCTGGAGCTATCCGTCAATAAACACACGTGAGAACCGGAGGGGTTCAGGCTGAGCCACCCTGAAATTAAACCCGCTCCTGTCAAAGCACACAGGATTAGCCAGCTGGGTGACGGGTACACCTTTAATTAGATCTTTGGGCTGTAGCCAGCAAATGCATCCCCACAGAGCGAAGGGCCCAGGTACTGAAGCGCACAGTTGTCAGAGTAGTGGGTGACAGGTCTCGCAACAGATGAGAGCGTTATGAGACGGTCTGGGGAACAGGCTAAACCAATGTCTAATAAACAGTGCTTATAAAGGAGAAGAAAAAGACTATGACTTGTTCCTCTCCTCCCTGCACCCACCCCGAGCAGCAAACAGAACGCCTGAACACACACACACACAGACACACAGACACACACACACACACACACACACACACACACGTGCCTTGCGTCTCTGGAGCCAAACAAGGGATGTGAGGGCAAGGATGTGAGAATCCAAGCAGCATTCCTGTTAGACCACAGAAGCTAGGACATTTTAAACATCACAGTTAGGACACCGACTTGGGAATACTGGGGGGTTTTGTTTGTGTTTTGCAAAGGCCTCCTGAATTTCTTTGAAGGGATGTGGGTCCCTCTGGTGGCAAGGAGGTATAACACAATAAAGGGAATCTATCCGTGAGACCCTCACTTTTTGACCTTTCTTTTCGTAAAAGACTCCGAGGTAGAGGCCAAAGCTTGGGCTCACCCGAGCCTACCGACAGTGCCGGCACCACTGCAAGTGCTCAATAAATGTCCCTTGAATAAACAAATGAGCAAACTGCAAATTACCACACGTGCTGAGTTGCCTGGCACTACTAGGTCACTGCAATCACAGGCAATTAAAACAAACAAACAATGAGCTGACTCTCACAGCCAAACGTCTCAGTGTTCACGCACCATCACACACAGTGAATCCAGATGCCTCGGATCCAAGTTGCATTTTCAGACAGGCATTGTCTCCCTCCAAAATGCTTAAGAGCAGGCACAATGAGACGGCAATACATGTTTTTGGCATGAGCAAAGGATGGTTTGATCACATCCAAGAGAGGCTGGCTTGCCATCAGAAAGAATTCAGGCAATGCTACAAAAGCCCATACTGCTTGACAGGGGACCACTGCAAAGGCTTTGAGTTGGGAATCATCTCTCAACGGGGCTGCAGTATTTCCCACTTATTTTGAAATTCTTGTCCAAGAAACGAAAATAATGGGAAACAGCTAGAGAGAGTCCTAGGGACTGAAAACCTTAATACAAGCTTAACAGACTTGGGTGACATTGACCTGGCCCTGTGCAAAACTGCTTCTACTGAATGGGGTACTGTCGAAGAGTCTGTATACTGCTCAGAGAACTCTTTACAAAAACCCACCAGAGGAAATACTTCCCTCAGGCCTCAGTGCCAGCAAAAGCTGTCCCTTTACCTTAACGTGTTCTTATAGACACCAGAGACCTTGTAACTGAATTTCCCTTTTTACTTTCGCTGCCAGGAGCCCCAGCTGGATTTTAAGTCCCCCTCTTCAGCACTGTGGCGGCTCTCACAAGTGGCACTTCTCCTCATTCACCTGCCTCCATTTCACTGGTCACCCTTATTGTTCCGTGACCCTAATGCCTTTAATCTCATTTAATTTTATGACTTTACATAAACCTCTGAAAATGCTTTTGAAACACAGAAAGAAAGAAATTACAAGTCTGAAAGCTTCAAATAACCAAAATACTTCAAGTTGGGTGGTCTTGAAAACGGATTATTGTAGTCCGCTGAAAAGCTGAAATTGTATCAATCTTCCTTTTTGCTAAAAGCACAGTATTCTTAACATAAATATTGTTTGGCATAGCCTCAGCGTGGTATCTTAGGTGAAGTCCTGAAATTAAGAGTCCACAAGGCTTCCCTGGTGGCGCAGTGGTTGAGAGTCTGCCTGTTGATGCAGGGGACATGGGTTCGTGCTCCGGTCCGGGAAGATCCCACATGCCGCGGAGCGGCTGGGCCCGTGAGCCATGGCCGCTGAGCCTGTGTGTCCGGAGCCCGTGAACAGTGAATGGCCCGCGTACCGCAAAAAAAAAAAAAAAAAAAAAAAAAAGAGTCCACAGACTTGGATCCATGTCACATATTTATCACTTTCTATGTGACCATGATCAAGCCATTTAAATTCTGAGGCTCCGGGGCTTCCCTGGTGGCGCAGTGGTTGAGAGTCCGCCTGCCGAGGCAGGGAACACGGGTTCGTGCCCCGGTCCGGGAGGATCCCACATGCCGCGGAGCGGCTGGGCCCGTGAGCCATGGCCACTGAGCCTGCGCGTCCGGAGCCTGTGCTCCGCAACGGGAGAGGCCACAACAGTGAGAGGCCCGCGTACCACAAAAAAAAAAAAAAAAAAATTTCAAGAATCCACCTGCCAGTGCCGGGGACCTGGGTTCGAGCCCTGGTCAGGGAAGATCCCACATGTCGCGGAGCAACTAAGCCCATGCGCCACAACTACTAAGCCTGCGCTCGAGAGCCCGCGAGCCACAACTACTGAGCCCACGTGCTGCAACTACTGAAACCTGCGCGCCTAGAGCCCGTGCTCCACAATAGAAGTCGCCGCAATGAGAAGCCTGTGCACCTCAACGCAGAGTAGCCCTGGCTCACCGCAACTAGAGAAAGCTTGTGCACAGCCACAAAGACCCAACTCAGCGAAAAATAAATAAATAAATTTATTAAAGAAAAACAAAAATTCTGAGGCTCTGATTAATCTATAAAATGGGAAAAACCTTTTGTATGCCCAATCACAGGGCTGTGAGCACCAAGGGAAAGACAGGCAGTCCTTGTATTAACTGTAAAGTACACTGGAGAAGAATACACCTAAGAAATCATATCTGCTTCATTTCTATCACTCTGTAACAGCAGTTTTCATTAACAGAGGGTGTTGACGATTGAGCTGAATGTGGACTGAGAAAAAGACCAGTGTTTGGAACACATTTTCTTACTGGTGTTTTTCAGCTCTACCTGTGGGATGCAGTGAAGTTTGAGTAAATGCTGAGTATTCACGAGTCCTGGAGGGGAGCTTTAGTATGCACCCAGACAGCCCAGAAGCCACACCTGAGCGGCTCCATTACAGAGGAGCAGGTTCTTTTTCCCCTCCATCCCCGACCTCCCGGAGCCTGACACACGTCACGTACCTCTTCTCATCTTCTTGTCTCCGGGCTCTCCGCAGGCAACCCATTCTCCAGACCTCCATCAGACAAGTCTCTCTAAACTGCAGATCTGATCCTAACAATCCTCTGCCCAACTCCCCCTCGACAGGGGCCCCATTGCCTGTAGGTCAAGTCCACACTCCCAAACTCTGTATCCAAGGCCCTCTACAATACAGCCTCTCTCTAGGTTAAAGCCACCCTTCACTACAGCCCCAAACTCTTCTTCCCCCAAACACCACACTCTCTCACATCTGTGTACCTTCACCTCCTATACGAAACTCTCGTCTCCCTCGCCTAGCTGGTAACCTTCAACTCCAACTTCAGAACCAGTTCGAAAGTTACTCTCCCGGAGAGCCTTCTCCAATCCTGCTCTGTGCTCCCGTGGTTACTCTGTGCCTATCTCCGTCCCGGAACTGTCCCCAGGCAGAGCTGAGGGCCTGCACAAAGCGTTCAATGTGGCTGAATGCATGAATGGGAGTCCTTTCCATTGCCAAGCCAGACACAGGGGCCACCAAAAGGCCTGGGGTTTTGTTTGTTTCAATCCAAAAGCAACAGCAATAGCAGCTGGTGAGTGGGAGGCTCTAGTTAATTAAAGAGCCTAGTTAACAGCACCAGCTGATAAGCCATGCAAGGCTGGTGGGTTACACTCTACCTCTGCATGCGTCCTAGCACCATAAGGCAAAGTCACCCCCAGCAGGTTTCCCCAGACACTGAACAGGCCAGTGCCCCCAAGATCGGGTGCAAAGCATGCTCACGAGATGGGCACAGTCAAATTCTTAGGATAAAACCAGAAGTTAAGCAGAGATACCGTTGTGATGCGATACATGCTCAAAAAGAAAGAAACCACGGCCAGATCCTCTTGTCAGAAACGTGCATGACTCAACGTAGAAAAGCAGCCGTGATGAGACACTAGGAAGCCCTGAGTCACAGGCAGGCTCACCTGATGTGAGCATCCAGAGGCACAGCTGCTTTTTGGTGCCCAGAGCCCTGAAACAAAGCCGCGCCTTCTCTGGATAACTGCTCACTCCCTCCAAACACGGGGTTCTAGGGGAAGCGGCCAGTGATGATACACGAGCTCACACACACACACACACACGTGCACACGCACATGCACGCACAACCACACACACACTCACTTCTGACAAAGAATGAGCATGTGACCCAAGTTGGGCCTCTCGATACCTCACCTGTCTGGCCCTCCAGACCAGGGGACAACAGGGGTAGTGGGGTGTGAGAGTCCTCCTTCATCTCATTTACTAAACTGGGGAGCTGTGATCCCAGCAGGGCTGGCAATGCTGGGTCCAACCACTTGGAGCTGGAGTAAGAGGACGCAAGAAAGAGAAGCCAGGGCTTCCCTGGTGGCGCAATGGTTGAGAGTCCGCCTGCCGATGCAGGGGACACGGGTTCGCGCCCCGGTCCGGGAAGATCCCACATGCCGCGGAGCGGCTGGGCCCGTGAGCCATGGCCGCTGAGCCTGCGCGTCCGGAGCCTGTGCTCCGCAACGGGAGAGGCCACAACAGTGAGAGGTCCGCGTACCGCAAAAAAAAAAAAAAAAAAAAAAAAAAGGAGAAAAAGAAAGAGAAGCCAGCTCTCAGAGAGACACGGACTCGGTGCCGGCAGAGTTCCTGTCACCCCTGTCCTTTCAGCCATTTAGTTACCCAAGGCAATGCATTCCCCTTTCTGCCTAAGTTACTTAAAGCTGGGTTTCTACCCCCAGCAAAAAAAAAAAACTCCCACCCGTAGTATACTTCACTCTAGTCTCTCCCTCTCACTGTCACATGCCCCTTCCATTCCTTGCCAAGCACTCCTTGCTTCCTTATGAAGACGTATGCATGTTACTTAGGAATAAATCTTATCAAAAGCAGTCCAAAATTCTTTTAGAAGCACTAGAGTTTTCATGAATACGTGAATTATGGAACCAACATTGTCTGATAATAGAGGGATTGGTAAATAAATTACAGCGTATCCACTTGATGTAATGTTATATAGCCATTTCAAGTGTAAGTTATAATGTAAAGAAACAATTACATCCTTTATACACCTAGGTGTGTGTGTGGGTGTGTGTATCTCCCGAATCCAATTTCTATTGAATAAACATTTTTATATGATACAGGGGGATGGAGGGGACAAAGTAAACTGAAAAAAAAAATGTTATCCAACAGTGAAGGATCTAAGAATTGGTTATGAAAACTGACCTCTATAGAAGGACCCTCTGGCCAGTCTTTTCTTTACCTCATCCACAGAGGCACACGACTCAGACCTCACACTGCTCACTCAACTTAAGTGTCATCTCCTCTAGAAGGCTTCCCTGACTACTCTGTCCCACGAGGATCTCTCGCACTGACTACGTAAGCTGCATGAATTAGCTCTGGGTTTTACACTGCTTTGCATTTTGTCATGTATAACATTTTCACCTCCCTTAAGGAAACAATAAAACATTCAGGGCTCACGCCATGTATTTCCATCAGCATCTCAACTAGATACATGTGGTTTTCAGTAACACTGAATAAACATCAGACAGGTCTTTTAATAACATGCAATGAACTGGTACACACCAATACTGCTGGTGGCATCACAGCCTGGGCGAGCCCTTTGGACGAGTGATCTGGCAGCGTGATTAACTAGTATAATCCTCAGAGTCTATCCTTGGGATTTCAAGAAAAAAAATGCCTTTATGCCCGAAGATGTTCACTGTGGCGTTACTTAAACAGCCCAAATGTCCAAGAGAGCAGGAAATTATTATTAAGTAAATCATGTGAAATCTATTCAATGAAGCGTATTCAGCACGACTGCTCTGGAGCCTACACAACACGGGGAGATGGCCGTGAGAGAGAAAGTGATCAAAGAACACACAACAGCATTTAGCCTCTGATTGGACTGGGGCCCCAAATGCACCAGGACTAAAGGGTGATACTGAAAAACAGAGTTACTTTATGAGGGTGGTGGACTTATAGGCGACATTTTCTTATTTTCCTAAGTTTCCATTATTGCTCTCTTGATGTTCATTAAAATTTCTGTTAAAATAGACAAACATTTATATTTCAATCCTCTTGTCAGTGCCAGCCTTAGGATTTCAAACTATGGTCCTGACGTCCCGTCCCTGCCAACAGCAGCCACCAGAGAACTAACCTCTGGTACCTGCGGGCTCTCCTTCGAGCTCTCTACTCCAATGACTCTGCCTGCCCCAGGCGCCCGTGCAGGGAATTCGTTTAACCTGAGTGTCAACAATCACTCAGACTCAGTCCCTGTGCTACCCGACTGCACCGAGGCTGTGGATCTGGCCGTGACTCTCAGGATGCGGAAAACTTACATTTAAACCTAACAGAAACTGTAAAAGATCAACTTTTGGTCTACCAAATTCAGAGAGAATTCCTTAAATACTAACATCCAATGCTAAATAGAGTAGTCTTAAAAAAAGATCACTCTCACCTAGGGCAACGTGGTATAATCTTTCTGGAGAACAATTTGGGTGTATCTATAAAATAGTCTTTAAAATATTCATACTCTTTGACCCAGTAATTATACCTCTATCAGGAAATAATCAGTGGATAAATATTTATGTACAAGGATGTTTGCTGCAGCATTTGTTATAAGGCAAATATATATATATATATATATATATATATATATATATATATATAATGAACTAAACATCCTACAGCAAGGACTAGTTAAATAAACTGTAGCACATTCAAGTGATGAACCATTATGTTCACACACAAAAAAACACGTTTTTGAAGAACACTCATGACGGCCCCACACCAAAGGGAGAACATTGAATTAAAAACAAAAAAAAGAAACAATACAAAAATGCATTTTCAGCTTGACACCAATAATGTGCACCAATAATGTGCACGCGCGTGTGTGTGTGTGCGTGTGTGTGACAGAAAGAGAGAGAGAGAGAGAGAATAAAAGGACTAGAACATCAAATAGCTAAGACTGGTCATTTCTACGTGATGAGATGGTGAGTGAAATATTTTATATTCTTCCGGTTTTTCTAAGCTTTCGGCGATGAATATCCGTCTCCCTAAAACAGCCAAAGAGCCCCGGCCAGCGCAAGCGCCCTGCCCACTACCTCGAGGGCCGAGCGGCACTCACATGGGTGATGCGGTCTCCCTTGTTCCTCTCTCGGTGGGCTGCCCCCAGCTCCTTCTCCAGTCTCTCCCTCTCCTGCTGCAGGTCGCTCAGCTCCCGGCTGACTCTCTTAATGTTCCTACGCAGTCTGTGGTTCTCTGTGCTCTTGGTGAGGTTTTCTGAGCGCAGCTCAGCCAAAAGGGCTGCCTTTTCTAACAGAGCAGCCTCGTAATCTTCAGACCCCTAGAAGAAGAGGAGGGGAAGGGGAGCTGGGCTGATTTTCACAGCTCAGTAAACAAACCAAGAAATCGGTGCTCCTTGTTCACCAGTTTTGTTTTTCTTTTTTTGGTCGGGGGGGGGGGGGGGGTGGGGGGGGGGGGGGAGGTGGAGATTAACATAACATTCAGGACCCACAGCACAAATAATATGAAAGTTTTGAAATAACACAGGGTAGTGTTTATGTTACAACGTTGATGTTAAGGGGGAAAAGGCTACAATTATTGTGTAAAAACTTTTTTTTTTAAAGATGAGAAAGAAAAGCACAAAATGTTAGTAGTAACTGTATTTAGTAGGGTGGGAATACAGATGATTTTTTTCCTTTACTTCTCTGTATTTTCAAATGTTGTAAGGTTAGTGAGCACGTTACTTCTGTAATAGTTTAAAAAACCAATTTAAGTTATTTTTAAAAGATAGAAAATAAAGAATTTTATTTGAAAAGCAGAGATGGATTCAAGCACTGGCAATGTTCATCTCTGTTAGAGATAAACCCACAGTCATCTAGAGAAAAAGGAGGGTCAACCTAGTAATCGATAGCCACCTCAAGAGGCTACAAGTTCAGTAGAGTCGGAGGTCTACGCGTGTCAAGAACATGTTTATTTCATTAATACAGTTTATTAGAGAAAATACATATGTGATTATCGTGCATATGAAAAAATGTCGTAACTCACCACTAATCAAAAAGAGCGAATTAAAACAAGCTTTCACTTAACAAGTGAAATTGTTTTAATGAGAATACCCAGTGCTGGCAAACTTATTGGGAAATGGCACAATTAACATTCACGTTTCAAGAACTGACCAAGCATCTAGAAGCCAAGAAATATGCTGGCAGGAATGTACATTGATAGAACTCCCCATGGACAGATTATGTACATCAAGTATGTGTGTATTATATAAAGATGTTCACAATCATCCCAATAATTCTATTCCTAGGATTCAATCTCGGAGAAGAATCCAAAATATAAGGGGGAAAAGCCTTATGTACAAAGTCATTGGGGCTTCCCTGGTGGCGCAGTGGTTGGGAGTCCACCTGCCAGTGCAGGGGACATGGGTTCGAGCCCTGGTCCGGGAGGATCCCACATGCCGCGGTACGGCTAGGCCCGTGTGCCACAACTACTGAACCTGCGAGCCACAATTGCTGAAGCCCCTGTGCCCGGAGCCCATGCTCCGCAGCGGGAGAGACCACTGCAGTGAGAAGCCTGCGCACCGCGGCAGGGAGTAGCCCCCGCTCGCCGCAACTAGAGAAAAGCCCACGTGCAGCAATGAAGACCCCAAAACAGCCAATAAATAAATAAATAATAAATTCTTTAAAAAAAAAAGTCATTCATCAAAGAACTACTTAAAACAGTGAAAAATAAGAAACAACCTAAATGTGCAAGAATATGAAAGCGAATAAAGTATGACAAAGCCACACAATAAAACCTTAAAACTATATTTACAAAAAGTTGATAATATGTGAATATTTCTAAGTCACTATGTTACATTAAAAAAAAAAAAAATCCCTGGTGGCTCAGTGGTTAAGAATCCACCTGCCAATGCAGGGGACACAGGTTCAATCCCTGGTCCGGGAAGATACCACATGCCGCAGAGCAACTAAGCCCGTGCTCCACAACTACTGAGCCTGCGCTCTAGAGCCCGCGAGCCACAACTACTGAAGCCCGAGCGCCTAGAGCCCGTACTCCACAACAAGAGAAGCCACCACATTGAGAAGCCCATGCACCGCAACGAAGAGTAGCCCCCGCTCGCCGCAACTAGAGAAAGCCCGCGCACAGCAACGAAGACCCAACGCAGCCAAAAATAAATAAATTAAAATAAAAATCAAATTGTAAATGATCTAAAAAATAAAATCTATGCATAGGATAAAGCCTAGAAGGAAAAACAACAAGGCGTTAATAGGGGGAAAGTTGGGGAACTTCCTGATTTCCCTTTTTTCCCTTCTTGCCAGTCTTCTGAAAAAATTTTTGAAACGTATATAATACTTATACTCAGAAGAAAATTAACTTTTTAAAAAATCTGTCTTTTGAATTAGATTGAGGACAAGATTAAAAATTTTAAAGCAAGGGACACTCGAGCTGTCAAGGTCGCAGCTCAGACTGTGGAGTAAAGGGACTGGTCCCAGCTTCCGGGCCTTCCCAAGAAATCCATCTCTGCCTCTGTCGACAGTGAAGTCCTAGCTGTTCAGCAGAGGTGGGCTACAACCATGGTCACTCTGGAGGCAGAGGGGTTCCGCTGCTCCCGGGCCCCTACAACCCAGCCATCTGGTCCCATGCTTCCCCAACTATTGTCTAGGACACAGCAACAGAGGCTGAGGGAGAAAGCCATTCAAATTCCAAAGTAGGTTTTATAGAAGCTTCTGTTTTAGTTTCCTTTAAAATTAAAATAAATAAAAAGAAATGGGAAACCTAGGTCACAGGCCCACCCAAAAAATGTATCTGGGGCAGTGCTTATTTAAATAAACTCAAAAAGAGAAAAGAAGATAAACAATGATTTGGGAAAACGCTCACCTTGAACAATTTTCATAGTTACCTTTTATTAAGCACTGATTATGTATGCGGGGTTAAACCAGGCACTTTTACACATATTATATCTCAGTCTTTCACAGGGCCCTACAAAGTACACATTATTATCCCTATTTAAGTAACTGAGGCTCAAAACTGTTAAATGACTAGCCTGTCATCAGACCGTAAGTGATTAAATCCGGGATTCAAACGACTCCAGAGCCTGTGTTCTTCCCAGAGCACTATTCTGTCTTGCCCATTCCTGGGCAGATTCCAGTTAACACCAATAAACTACAAAAAATTAAAACAAGCAGACTGAATTCAAGGGGAGAACACCAGTTAGGAGCTTGTTAAACAAAGGATAGCAATGGTTGATACTAAAATAATAGATATTATCAAGCGATCAAATTTCTGTGGGATTATCATGTAAATAACGGTAACAAAGCCTCTTTAAAAATCTGAGCTCGAAGAATTCAAATTCATACATTCGATTCACTTCATAAGAATACTTTCCATGTTAATCTTCCCTGAGATGGCCCTCTGGAAAACTTCTTTGGAGAATTTTTTTTACCTTTTCCTGCAAGACACCCTGACTTTCAGATTCTATAACACCAGTCAGGTGTTTATAAATCAGGTGGCAAATACCTGACCCAGTTAGACATGGTCAGAAACTAAAGCACCCCCTACCCACCCCGCTAAAAAAGAAGCTAAAGCCCAAATAATATGAAACAAATTGTTCTTCCCCACAGTACAGAAACATGATGAGTTCAATAAAGAAAGAGTCAGAAGGCCCAGAGTTCAAAGACCAGTTCTAGCTGTGTGACTTGGGAGAAGTTAACTTCTCTGAAGTTCTGTTTCCTCATGTGTGAGAATGATCTCTATTTCACAGGGTTGTTGTGAAGGTAAAATCTGACACATAAAGTCCCATTTCAGCAGGTGCGGGATAAGTAAATCTAGGTTCCCTTTTCCATCATTTACTCCATTATCTTTCATTCCCAATCAAGAGATAATATGGGGAGTTTCCTCAAACTAAAAGCTACGTGTATAACACCATTAACTGAGAATCTGAAAATAGACCAAAGTAAAAACTACTATATTGTTATGCCAGAACTACATCACCCAACTTAAGGGTGAGTTAACATTTACTGAGTTACCACCTGTGCCCAGATACATGCTCTTATTCAATCCTTGTAAGGATTATGTGACATAAATGTGACTACCCAGATTTTACAATGCGCAAGCAGACTGGGAGAGTGCAAATATCTTGCCCAAGATGATACAAGTTAGTGAAGCAGAGTTACGATTCAAATTCGTGTCCCACCCCAGGTTCTTCAGAGTAAAAATAATATGATACATACATATAATGGACTATATGCAGCTGTTTAAAAAGACTGTATAAAAAGCACACAACACACACACACAAATGACTGCATGTCAAACTGCTGAAATCTGAGTAAGGCCAACAGACTGCACCAATATCCTGGTTGTGACACTGTCCTATGTCACATAAGATGCTAACTTTGGGAGAACTAGGTAAAGAGTATACAGAAGTCTACTGCATGTGAATCTACAATTATCTCAAAATATATTTTTTTAAAGATTGGTTAGATCTATATATACTGCCAGGGAAAGAATGCTAAATGAAAACAGAAGAGATTACATAAAAAAATACATATTATGATGCTATTTAATTTTTCAAAGGTGATATATATATATGTACAAATACGCTTTGAAAAGAGTCAAGGTGCTAACAGTGAACATCTTTAGACGTGAGTTTACTGGTGACTTTTATCAACCTCTTTCCACCATTTTAAATATTTTATGAGTTTCCTGCAATGTGCAATTTTACTTTTATAAAGCCGAGCAGGGAGGGGAGGAGACATAACCGCTACTTCCAATTTGAAAATACATTGTTTAAATGGCTTCAGAGGTAGCACAGCCAGGCCACACTGCAACCTTCACAGAGTCACATCTGTGATTAGAATCTACCTCTCTGCACTGTGGCAACTGCTCCAAGAGTCTGAATGCCACTTGTCACTGTCACGCTTGATGCCACCCCTGTGAGCTTTAGCTCTTATACTCATGCTGCAATTAGTTCAAATCATTTGACATCCCAAAAAGGGCCCAAAATGTGAAAGACAATGCATTTTCAAATGTCTGTGCAATATTCAAATTATACATACCTCGCAATGAATTAGCCGATATAAGGGTCTGGTGTGTATTGACTCACACACATAATCAGAAAAATGGAAGGAGCAGAGACTTCGGAGTCAGACTTTGAGTTCAAGTACTGGCAACCTGTCAAACGGGTGAGCACTCTGCCTCCGTGGGTAAGGATTAAATGAGTGCTCTCTGAACAGCCAACGTGCCATGCAGAACCCGAGGAATTTCAACAGTGTCTGATCTCCATACCTTGCAAGATGAGAAACCCGGCCAACACTGTAAACTACAAGACCTCAAAGATCACTTTTAGACTAGGACTGAGGGTTATGAAATTAATCAATGGATGTAATAAGCCTGGGTAACACGTAAACGTGTAAGACTCTTTTCCTTCCTTCAAGGCCCAACAAGTAAAATATCACAAGACGTAAGGATGTCGGGTCTCTGCTTACCAATTACTAACATACACTTTTTCTTCTCAAGGAATTGGTTTTGCTAAGAATTCAGCTTTTAAGGCTTGTTATTTTCTAAGCAAGGGGAAAAAACTCAGTGTAAAGTGTAATCTCAGCTCCATTTCATCAACCACTGTCAAAATGGTGGGGAAGGCAAGTCTGCGAGTCCAAAGACAGAGATTTGTCTCTGCTTCTAGTGCACCCGGACTTAAACCAAATTACTTCAATTACTCTTACTGTGAACCAAAGCTCTGAAAAGATAAGGCATGGGATATGAATCTGAAGAACCAAACAGTCTTAAATTAGATTTAACTCCTAACTTCTACTTTATAACCAAAAACAACATGGGAGGAAGAAGTGGGAGGGTGGAGCTTTAAGGCAGTATGGGCTTAATCCCATGATGGAGCATTACTGATTCATTAGTTATTAGTAACAGGTATACACTGTAGAGGGAAACTAGAAACATGGGAAGAAAATGTTAATTCAAAACACTGAACTTGGGCTTCCCTGGTGGCGCAGTGGTTGAGCGTCCGCCTGCCGATGCAGGGGACGCAGGTTCGTGCCCCGGTCCGGGAAGATCCCACATGCCGCGAAGCGGCTGGGCCTGTGAGCCACGGACGCTGAGCCTGCGTGTCTGGAGCCTGTGCTCCGCAACGGGAGAGGCCACAACAGTGAGAGGCCCACGTACCGCAAAAAAAAAAAAACAAAAAAAAACCACTGAACTAAAATTAGCAAGAAAGAGGGAAGATTGAGGGGATGACCCGCAGGAGCCCTTGCTGTGCAACGCTGGAGGGAAAACAAAAGGCGGGTCAAATAACCAAAGCCTGGAACAGAAAGCTGGCAGGGAGCAGGCAAGCCAGGTGAGGAGACGTAGGGGGTGAAGGGAAAAGCACAGGCTTGGGAGCGAGACTGATTCAGGGGTCAAATCCTAGCTCTTTCACTTATCGCTTCTGTGACCCTGAGCAAGCTACTTGAATCTCTGAACCTGGATTTCCTCAGCAGTAAACAAGGATATTAACAGTGCCTACTTCCTGGCACGGCTGTACAGATTTATTGAGCTAATCCACGGAGAACACCTGGCACAGGGCTTGACACATAGTACATGTTCAATAAATGGCAGCTTTTATTAGCAGCAATTACCACATTTAAACCCTGGTCCTGTCATTTGCAAAGCTGTGTGACCGTGAATAAGCTGTATACCCTCACTGAACTTCACAAACCCCTCAAATACAAGGGGGGTGAAAATTACCTTCCCCACAGGGTGGTGAAGATTAAATGAGATAATCCACACATCTCGCACGGTCTACTCCTGGCACAGCCTAAGCTCAGCACTCCTAACTGTGGGCGTAGTGGTCACCATCTTCACTGTCATATTGAGGAAGGGGCTGGAGAAGCACCCAAAGCTGCAGAAGACGTTCCTTTAATTAGACTGAGTGAACTCTTCTACTAAAGACCACTCAGAGGACTTCCCTGGTGGCGCAGTGGTTAAGAATCTGCCTGCCGATTCAGGGGACACGGGTTCGAGCCCTGGTCCAGAAAGATCCCACATGCCTCGGAGCAACTAAACCCGTGCGCCACAACTACTGAGCCTGCGTGCCACAACTACTGAAGCTCACGCGCCTCGAGCCGGTGCTCCGCAACAAGAGAAGCCACCGCAATGAGAAGCCCGCGCACCGCAACGAAGAGTAGCCCCCGCTCGCTGCAACTAGAGAGAGCCCGCGCACAGCAACGAAGACCCAACGCAGCCAAAAATAAATTAATTAATTTTTAAAAAGACCACTCAGAGCTCCCTTGGTTCCTTTCAGCTGCAAAGCCCTGACATCACCAGGAGGAAGGATCATGGAGAGAGGAACTTCAAACAAAGCCAACACTTACCTGGAATTTCTGGGTCTGTGCTTTCTGGGGGGCCTCTCGGGCTTTAGCAAAGGCAGCATTGAGCTCTTCAATTTCAGAGTTAAGTTCTTCAATCTGGGTAAAAAACAAGGAAGAGCAGCCAAGTATGCACTGGGCTCTCCTCTCTGTGCTCAGCCCAGAAGCTTTTCCTGCTGGACTGGGAAGTGCTTGTAACCGAGGGCTCTGTAGTCAGAAAAGTGGGATTTCTAGTTTGCCTGTCTACTAGCTGGATGACTTCAGGCCAGGCACTTTATCTCTTTGAGACTTAATTCCCTCAACTATAGAACGAAGATACGACCACTCACCCAACCACAGCACTGTGAGGCTTGAACAACGTTAATAGGTACAGGCGCTCAAGTAATGCCTGGCTCACGCTAAGAGTTACTATTATTGTCCACAGAGATGACCCACCCAACCAGCGAGCCTGGCTCTTCCCAGAACTCCTCACCCTCCAGTGACCTTCTCCTCTGGCCCAGAGTCAGCGAGGAACTCCCCTGGCCACACCCTGAACTCTGCCAGCAGCCAGAACTGACCTACCACCGGTGCCCCGCACAGCAGAGGGTCTCCGACGACCACTGGGCCCTGAACTCCCAACACCCAAGACAAATCACACTGACCATGATTATGAACCAAATCTCCACTGCGGCTGACACTGGTGGTTACTCAAATTCCTACCTCCTCGGCTTCCTCAACCCCAGTTTCCTGGTCGGCGTCCCACTCCTGCAGCCATTCCTCCTGCCCCCTTTGTGCATTCCTCTCCCTGTTCCTGAAATTTGCTGTCCCCTGCGGCCCGAGGCTCAGCCTCCTTTCCCACCCCACGCTATCCTTGGATAAGTAGATCACCTCTCAGAATTTTCACTCGTATCTGTATACGACTGACTCTCAGACCTATACCTCCAGGCCTGGGCCTTCTCCAAGCTTTAGACTCGCGGATCCATCTGCCTCCTGGACGTCTCACCTGAACGGTCCATGGGCTTCTCAAAGTCGGTACCTTCTAAACAGGCTCATCACCTCCATTGCCGCCCCCATCTCACCATGATCCTCCATTTTCTATGCTTTTAAGGGAGTTGGTGGCACCACCATATCCCCAGTCACGCAGCCAGAAGTCACCCTTGACTGCTCCTTCTCTCAAGTCCTACGTCTAATCATCAAAGTTCCCCAAATTCACTTCTAATTTTTAATTATTTCTAGTTGTATTTCTTGAATACGCCCCACCCCTCCACTCCTACTTACTGTGACCACTGCTCTAATTCAGCCTTTCTGAATTAGGGGGCTCTCACCTCAGCTACTGGCCTCCCTGCCTCCGTTCTCGCCCTTCTGCCGTCCCCTTTCCCAATACAGCCACAGGCTGCTCTCGGATGCAAACGTGACCACACCCCTCCGCTCGGAGCCTTCAGTGGCCTTGCTACCCTCTGAGTTCCACCACCTCCGCTGCCCCTTGCAACCCCTCCAGCTTCTTCTCTCGCCTCACTTCAGCTCTGCGCTTGATGCTCTGAGAACCTCAAACCGTTCTGTTTCCACAAACACACAAGGGGCTCTTTCCTAACGTAAGGCTCTGTCTGACCAGCATTCTCCCCTCTGCGCGAAATGGCCTCCCAGTCTCCGCCTCCCTTCCCAGCTAATTCCTGGTCCTCCTTTAAGATTCAGCTCAGACACCTCCTCCAGGAAGAAGCGCTCCCCGCTCCTCGCCCCCCGCATCCACACCCTAACCTGGACTAGGCCCCCTTCCCTCTGCTTCCACAGCCCCCTGCACTTCCCTCAATCACAACACCTTCATGCTGTCTTTTTTCCCCACTAGACTGGCAAGCAGAGCTGTGTTTTCTTCTCTGTATCTGTGCCGAGGAGTTACTGAGACATAACTGATGGCTATACTCGTGACAGGAGAACCGCAAAGAACCATGAGCCACCACCTTGGATCCCAAAGGCAACAAGCGGAAGGCAAGGACGACTTCTGGCTGGCACGACTAGGGATACGGTGGTGCCACCAACGCAGGCAAGAGCAGAGAAAATGGAGTAGGATGGTGAGATGGGGGCGGCGAT
Organism: Monodon monoceros; assembly: GCF_005190385.1. Lineage (NCBI taxonomy): Eukaryota > Metazoa > Chordata > Mammalia > Artiodactyla > Monodontidae > Monodon > Monodon monoceros. The sequence goes on from NW_021703782.1 coordinate 99,431,383, forward strand.
GGAAGTGATGGATCTGTTGAGAAAGTGCCGGATCTGAGGAGCCTGCAGACCACCCAGGTGAGATGTCGCAGTCATGGCCTTGCCTCCCAAAACTCCTTTATCTCAATTTTCTGTTGTCTTTCAAAAGATTAGACCCATGCTGTCCAATATGGTGACAAAAGTCAGAGTTTAAAAATGTTAAATACCTCATTGCTATTTTTCTTTTATTGATTACATGTTAACATCTGGCATGTATGTATTTTAAAGTTAATTTCACTTGTTTCTTTTTACTTCTTTTAATGTGGCTACTAGAAAATTTTAAATTACATACATAACTCGCATTATAGTCATGCTGGACAGCACTGAATTACTCTACAAAAGAACTTCTAATTGACTACAGGACCCTTTCCCCACTTTCTATACTCATCTCAGCTCTCTTATAAACTTTTTACCTAAAGCTAAAAAAAATTCAGGGTAAGACAGGGCTGTCACAGAAGCTAATAAAGAAAAGTCTCAATTCAGGTGTATCAGACATACCTCTTTTTCCTTCGACTTTAGTGCCATGGTTAGACCCTGAATGGCTTTATCCCTCTTTAAACTATTTTTCTTTTCCATAGCAATTTCTCTTTCCTTCTCTCTCAGGTCCTTCTGAAGTGCCTAAATTAGATTAGAAAAAGATTCACTAAGTTGATGCATTTTAACCAAAATGCACTGTAAATATAACTTTAAGAGCACACGCAAACGCAGTTATTCTATCATTCCTGTCAACCTGTGATTAATGTTTCCAAGTAGAACTGAGAATCGTGGCATCAGCTCCAAGTTACTGCTTTACCACTCGCGGCAACAGGGCTGGGTGTAGGAAGGGGATCAGATCAGTTAAGACGATGACAGCTACTCCCGTGGAAAGGACTCCAATGCCTTCTGGAATCTGAATACAGTCACAGCAGAGCCTTTGAAACCATAGCAGGTTATTTGGGGGAAATGACAGATCATTAATTTCACTCCTTAATGCTACAAAAGCCAGCAGAGAATCTGGTTTGATGGAGACCGAATATATACATTTATAGTCTGAGTTCATTTCTAAAGATATTCACCGCTGCCTCCCTCCCGGGCTGTTGTGAGAATCAAATGAGATAATGGACGTGAAAACACTTTCTACGCTGGCAGGCGCTACACAAATGGCGGCCGCGGTGACTAGGGGACCCTGCAGCAGTGGCTCTGCGATTGGCCTGGCAGGTCTGGATCCTTGCTACGCCTCTTCCCACTCTGTGACCCTGGGGACGGAGCCTCACCTCTCTGAGCCCCATGTGTTACATCTGCAAAATGGGAACGCCTACTCCAGAGTTATCGCGAAGGCTAAGAAACCCTCCTCTCTGACACACCTAGAGCTTGACTCAACGAGTGACAGCTACTGTCACACAGGATTATCTATTGCACTCAGAAGAAAGCAAGAGGCAGGGATAAATCCTCAATACGTTTGTAAAAATTGTGTCAACATACCTGGATCCTCTCTTCAAAGTGATTTCTCTCCTTCTCCTCCTCCATTTGTGCAGCCTAAGAAAAGGCATTCATTGGTGCCCGGAAGGGATCCACAATCCAGCAGCTTCCCCAGAACGGTTAGAATGAGCACTGCATTTACTTTCTATTCCCCACCCCACTGCTGAGGAACTCATGAAAACAATCATCCACTCTTTCTGTCTCCCCAGAAATGCACATGAGTTAAGAAAATGTAAAGACAAGCAACCCGCACTGGCTGACCACCAGCCCCATGGAGCGTGAACCAAAGAGTTACGGGACGGCGCAAAAGCCACTGAAGCACAGCGCCCGCGGGGCGAGAAGGGCCGGAAGGAGGAGCAGACGTGGGCTAATCACAGCCAACAACTAGCCGGGGAGGCCGGAGGGTTCGCTGCTGTGGTCGGGACAAAGGAGACCCTGCTCCACAAAGCGACTGAGACAGTCCATGAGCGCTGAGACGTCCCCTGGCGTTTAGGGACCACACGCGGCAGCCACCCTGGGTCCAACCAGGACCGGAAGGCCGCTACCAGGCCTGCCTGCACCTCCAGGCCTGCCCACCCACTTCAAAACAGCTGGGCATGGAGGTGGCCTGGCAGGGGCGGGCAGGGGTCCAGGAGGGCTTTGGGGTCTCTACCAGCGACCCACCTCTTGGAGCCTGGGAAAATATCACGACGCCTCTGAGCGTGTTTCTCTACCCGACGAGGGGACCGTGATCTCTGCCTTGCAAGGTGCCAGGATTAATTGAGGTGCATGCTGACACCCTTCGGGCTGCCAGACCCAACACAAGTTATTTCCCTTCCCCGCTGCCTCTGAAGTTTCCAACCGAAGGTGGCCTCAAGTCTGCCTCTAACCACAGAGACAAACCAAACCCAGTGGGTGCAAATAAAGTCCCCGGGCATCGACAAATTAACCCATAGGAAAACAGAGGCGTGAAGGTGTGGACTATTTTGTTTCTTTGTTTCTTTTAAAGGTTTTGTTTGTTTTTTTTTTCTTTGGCTGCGTGGCTGCATAGGGTCTTAGTTGTGGCATGCAGACTTTTCGTTGTGGCGCACGGGCTTCTCTCTAGTTGTGGCGTGCGGGTTGTTCTCTTCTCAAGTTGTGGCACATAGGCTCCAGGGTGTGTGGGCTCTCTAGTTTGTGGCACATGGGCTCTCTAGTTGAGGCGCGCAAGCTCAGTAGTTGCGGGTTTATTTCCCTGACCAGGGATCAAACCCGCATCCCCTGCATTGGAAGGCGGATTCTTTACCACTGGACCACCAGGGAAGTCCCTGCACTGTTTTTTTTCAACCAACTCTACATGAACACGAGACTGGAAGGATAAAAGAAATGCCAGGGCCCCTGACAAAGGAGCTTTCTGGTAACTCCTCAGCAGACAACAGGGAGCTAATATTTTGAAGGCCACTGTGTGCGAGACCTGGGGACTGAATGTGCATCCATTTCCCACAGGGGGATCAGGTCTGCTAATTAAAGTCCCCCTCCATGTCCCATCACCTCACCTCGGTCCCTCTCTCCTCATCTCCCCTCAGAGCAGCAGAAAGTCCTCGGAGCTCTCCAGATGACACGTTTTCATCTGGAGATGCCATCCGAGATTTCTCCTCTTTCAGGCACTGAATTAAAGCTTCTTTGCTCTTCAAAGACAGCTTCAACTCCTCAATCAGTCTGAAAGAGAACAAAATTTAAATATTAATTCTAAGCTGTTCTCTTAGCTCAGTGTAGCAGGAGGAGGTAGGTAACAGGGCCAAACATCGTCAAAGTAGACGCGTCCAACGACCGAACATAAACGGAACCACATTTTGCAGGTGGGAGATTTGGGGCCAGAATTCGCCTCCAGCCCAGCCCTGGTCAATCCATCCTCTGAGCTGCCAGACTACGGTCTGATCAAGTCACACTCCCGCTCAAAGACTTTCATTGGCCCCCACCATCGACAGCAGTGGATTATGAATTTGGGGGGCGGGGGGTGGGGAGGGGCAAGAAATCTCTCCCTAAGGAATCTGTCAGTGAGACTCAACAAACATGACCAGTAAAGCAGAATGGTTCCAGTGAGCGTGAAAACCAGAAAGCGTCTCGCCAAGGCTTCCCAGGGCAAAGTCTAAAACAGACTGGCTTCCAAAATAAAGGCCAAACTCCTCAGCAGGGCGATCGCGGCCCTGTCTTTTAGGGCCTAGTAGATCAGAGGTGCTGCTGACGGCGTCCGTCGCGCCTCTCACAGGAAACGGACACCCTCTTCATTGGCTCTCAGAGCCTCCCTCCCAAGCCTGTCCAGGAGCTGGGCTGCCCTGCGCACACCACTCCCTCTACCCAGAATGCCCTTCACACCTCTGCTCCCGCCTCCACCTGATAAACACCCATTCATCCCGCCACCGCCAGTGAGGCGTTACATCCCCTCAAGACCCCAGAGGCCCTCCTCAGGAAGAGCTGAGCACACCCTTCTCCGGGCCACCGAATTACCCCTGACCACGGCCAAGTTATTTAAACTCTCTGAGCCTGCACTGCCTCGGCTACAAAGTGGCCGTAACTTGCTTATGTGGAATGGAGATAAGCTATTCAAAATGTTGCACAACTCCAGGCACATGGCAGACCTCAACAAATAACAGTGGCTAAATGGCTATAATTATTTTTTTAAAAAACACTGAGCAATTAGCATTTTGTCAAAGGACTCTCAGAAGAGTCTCTCCAGCTAAGCCTAGAAAGCAACTCAGTACGGTAGAAAGAGCAAAGGCTTGGAAGTCTGAAAGAGCTTCCCGAGCTCCCAAGGCAAAGGTGAGGAGTGAGCTAAAAGCAGTTAAAGCGCCTAGCAATGCGTATTTGAGTATCTGAAAATTTGTGTCCACCCAAAATTCCTATACTGAAATTCTAACCCCCAAAGGTGACAGGATTAGGAGGTGGGGCATTCGGGAGGAGATAAGATCTTGAGGGTGGAACTCGCATGAATGGCAGCACAGATGGAACTCCAGAAAGATCCCCCACCCCTTCCGCCAGGTGGGGACACAATAAGAAGTCTGCGACCTGTAAGAGGGCCCTCGCCCAACCATGCTGGCGCCCTGATCTCGGACTTTCGGCCTCCAGAACTGTAAGAAATAAGCTTCTATTGTTTGTAAGCTACCCAATCTGTGGTATTTTGTTATGGCGCCCCAAAAGGACTAAAATAATTGGGTACAGAGGGAACCGGGCAGCACCAGCGCGGTGCCCCGCAAAACTTGGAGGAGTAAGACTGCCCTCTAGGGGTTCAACTTTGAAATCATCACACAGTCAACTGGAGAGGTAAAAAGTCACCAAACTATACACTTAAAATGGATGTGTCGTGCTGCGCGCAACTTATACTTCGATAAAATTGATTTGCTTTAGTTACCTTAAAGCAAGTTCTAGATAGGCATGGAAATGAGCAGGGAAGGCCTGTGGGGACTGTAGCCAGCCTAGTGCACCAGCCCGCCTAAGAGAACAGCCTCAGTCCAGCAAGACCCTGGCCCAGTCCTGCCACGCCTTCCAGGTTTTCAAGAGAAGCTGGAAATCTAGACTTTCACGTGAAATTAGGTGTTTGTTTTTTTTTAACATCGGCAACGAATTCGATCTTTTCAAAGTACTGTTTGGGTCAAATAAAACATGTCTGTCGGCCATACTGACCTGCAGGGCTCCTCAAGGCTGACTGTCTTAGAGATACGGACTAGCTGTAAGGTCCAGTTGAAGGAAATCAAGGAGCTAAAGCATGTACCTTTGAAAAGGGCGGCGGGAGGCCAGGACACGGGCAGTGTCCGTCCTGGTGAGGGCCCTGCTCAGCGGCGGTGGTCAGTCGCGTGGCAGACCTGGATCCAGCTCACCAGGGTGTGACCAAGGGCCCCTGCTCCATCCAATTCACTCACACCTCTGACCTCAATTTAGCTTCCTGGGCAGGCCTGCCTTCAGGGAGGGAACACACTGATCCTAGGCCCAGAAGAGTTCCACCACAGAGGGCCACACCCAAGCGAGCGGGCAGAAACCCAGAGCTGGCTGCAGGGAGCGTGGCTGAGGCAACTCTATCCCTGAGAGACGGGTGCACTTGCAGGACTGACACGTCCCGTTTCGGTGCCTCCCCAGTCGGACCGGTAGGAGACCCCAGGAGCAGGCAGCCTCAGGGAGGCCCCGACCTGATCACCCACGTCCGTGGAGACCCCACTGCCCGGACCACAGTCAGTACTCAGGAAGCATTAACCCTTCCCCAAAAGGGCTCCGTCTGCCAAAACGATGGGCAACCAAGCTTCTACAGCGTATGCTAACAGGGACCGAGGCTGCTCTAAACTGTGCCACGTGTCCCACCTTTGAGGGTGCCTCACCCCAAGCCCAGAGCTCTCCTCTCCTAAGCTCTCCCTGCCCCACACCCAGGCAGAGCTGATCACTCCCTGGCTTTCGTCACAGCCCAGACCCGGAACTTACCTCCCGCACCAATTGTGACTTTCTGTTTTTAACGCGTGTCCCCTCCCCCACGTGGGAGCTCCGCATAAGGAAGGCAGTATTCACCTCTGCATTCCTGGCACCCAGCCTGGGGCTAGGCTCAGCAGCTGGGGAAGGAATGGACCTGCATCTCCTTTAATTCAGGCCTTACTCCATAGGCCCAGCATCTTCTGGACTCTCCTCTTGGATGCCTGCAATCCCTCAACCCAGTGTGTCCCAACTGAAAGCTCATCTTCCCACCTCCTCCACCCCAAAACATCTCCTCTTTCTCCCCTTTTCCCACAAACTCGGCAAACTGCCCTCCCATCCCACGGTTGCTCATGCTCAGGACCTGGGTCGGGGGGACCTCTGCGGCCTTTTCCCTCATCCACAGATCCAGCAGCCATCAAGCCCTTCAAGCCATCATGCCAATCCAACCTTCCCAGTATCTCTGCCTGCTCTACCACCAACCCGAGTTCTGTCACCTCTGTCCTCGTCACCATCACCTCTTATCTGAACTTCAGCATCATCCCCCCTCCCAATCCATCCTCCAGGGGGCAGCCAGAGGGATGGCTCTAAATTTAAATCTGATCCTGTCATTCCCCCCACCCCCATCCTTAGCTCTTCAGTGGCTCCTCACATGCCCTGAGGACAAAACCCAAACTCTACCAAAAGGCCCACAGGACCTGCCCCAGCTTCCCTCTCCCCAGCTCCTCCTATCGCCCCGCCCCCGTTCCAGACCAGGCTGTACTCTTCCAGTTCCTTGATCGCGCTTCAGAACAATTTCTGTGGACTTCCAAACTAGCTTGGCTCTGCAATGGACGGGCCAGAGGTTAGCCGGAAGTCTCACTTTTGTTTAGTTAACTCAACCTTCCACTTAGTAACCACCAAAGCAAGGCAAGAGTATCAAAATGCAAAAACGGTAAAGAATAAAACCTCCACCCTCTCCTGACCAGTTTTGATTCAAAGTTTGGTTGCAAGACATAAAGGGCATTTAAGATTGCCAAAAAGCCGTATGGCCCACCCACTTCTCTGGACCAAATGGCACACGTTTTATTTCTGGACCATTGAAGAGCTCTGTACGTGGTCTACATTGTTTTGGTCCCTCGCACTGTACTAATCTGGGCCCTCAGCCTGCATTAAAATATATGATGGAAAACAGGTCACAAAAAATTCACTAGTATTTTACTGTGGGGATGGAGTCACTTACTATTCCCTTTGGGAAAATCTACAAGAGAAATGTCTCTCTGACAATGACAAGTAAAACTGGGCTTCTCCTGAGTTACTAGCTTGTTTTGTCTTGTGAGCAATGTGAATCTTATGTCCACCAAAATTGTTTTTCCCTTTTTCCTTTGGCTACCAGGAAGCTTATAGCCAAAACCTGAATGCTAAATTTAGTATCTGAGTAGAACTTTTCAGCATGAACTTCTGTCTACTAATTCTATCTCTGTCCTCATATCACTACCCTATTCCTTTCCCTTTCACCCTGATTTTATCCCTAGTTTTCTCACTATGGGGAACAAGTAGAAAAAGAAGGGGAAAAGGGTAGGAAGGCAACAACTCTTTCCGTTTTTTTTGGATCATGCTGCCAGATAAATGGATGTCAGAGCATCACAGGGGTAAAGAGCCAGACCTGTCCTTCTCTTCCAGGACCAGAGCCATCTCCAGATCCCCCTCGTGCATCTTCTTCATCTCTGAAAGCTTGTTTTCCAAGCTTAACCGAAGAGCCTTCTCTGTTTCTGCTCCAGCAAAGGCCTTTTCCAGCTCTGCTTGGGCGACTTTCACATCCTAGAGTTAAATTAAACGCATTTGATGCAATTTTTCAATACAATTGGGAACACTTTGAAAGGAAATTGGATTAAAATATAAATATTTATGACTTTTTCTCCAGCACATTTCCCCTCTCTGAATTGTACTACACATGGGGAAAATCAGTAATAAATACATTCACCAGCCACTTTTCCCCTCTTGTATCCTGAAGAGTAATAGGCATTTCCAATGGAAAAGACTCTACAAGAACCGTATTTTCGGTTTTGAAAATCCCAATCAATATTTACAGTTTCAATGAGAACGAGGAGAAATGTGCCTCTCGATACCTAAACATACATAAATTCCTAGGAGTCACCATAATCTCCATACAAATTCTTCCCACACCCCACTGCCCCCTCACTATTTTTAAGATAATGACTACACAACTCTGAAGTGCATTTTCTGTATCTCCAAGGTGATTTAGGTGGTAAAAAACTCTTATGTTCTTCCTGAGAGCTCAGAGAAGCCAAAAAGGAAATTGCCTAAGTCACGCAGGCAGCGTCTGTGTTGGGGAAAAGGGCCTGGTGCTCAGGAAAGTGACCGAATAGTAGATGTGAGTCTCCAAGCCCTCATGCCGCTGCCTCTGACTGCATCACAAAGATGAAAGGCAAATCGAACTGGATTCAAAACCCAGCTCTCCCACCACTTATTTGCTGGGTGACCTTGAGTAGTCCCTTAACCTCTCTGAGCCCGTTTCCCGACCTATAAAACAGGGATAACCACCGTCTCAAAGAGTTGCTGGGAGACTGTCAAATGCCTGCTGCGTCACAGGAAGCTCAAAATACGCTGGCTTCCTCTTCCCTGCCCTTCCCTCCACGGTGCTTTGAGCAAGGAGCTTTACTTATACTATCTTTGATCCTCACTCAATCCTAGAAAGTTACATACTGACAGAGAGACTCGACCAGCCCAGAATGCAGGCTCTACAGCCAGACCACCTGGCATTTACTACCTGGGTGACCTTGCGCCGAGTGACTTGGCCACTCTGTGCCTGTGTCGTCATGTTTTTGGTTTTGTTCTTAAAAAGGGATAGTAAAAGCATTTACCTCCTACGCTTACTGAAGGGATAAACTAAGTCAGTGTATGGAAAGGCTGAGAAGGGTGCCTCAGACATGGGAAGCCCTCCATAAATCGTTAGTTCACTGCGGGTACTACAATTACTCTTGCAGGGCAGACACCACTGGCCTCATTTCACAGATGAAGCAGCAGAGGCTCAGAGAAGGCAAATGTCTTCTCCAAGGTGACAAGCTAGTGATAGAGCAGGGATTCAGCCCGGTACTGTCAGTCACGCTGCTACCCTAAAACCTGGGGAAGCACTTACTGGGAAAAATAAGATGACTGAACCAACAGATTAAGTCTCTTAAAAGTCTCAGAATTACATTTTAACTAAAGTTCAGAATTCGGGCTCAGAAGACCCTCCTTTTGGTTTCAGCTCTACTGCTTATGACCAAGACTAAGTTTCCCAGCTCTCTGAGCCGGTCTCATCTGTAGTTTGGACCTAGGAGCTACACACCCCCAGGGGGCCGATGTGAACGTGACAAATGGAAAAGACCACTATAAGATGTAAAATACAGTGCAAATGAATCTGCTCTTTGTATCTAGAAGTGCTTTGTGGTGTCATTTCTCCTCTTATCTGCCAGGAAGAATCAGGGTTTTGGGTAGAGAAACAACAGACTTCAAAGATCAAGAATTAAAAGGAACTGGTATCACTCGATGATGACGAGCTTAATATGGAGGAAAGCTTTTCAACATCTAGGAGATAAAAGTTGTTTGGCCAAGGAGCGTCCTGATTCCCACCACAGGCTGAGAATGGGGGGAAAGAAGAGCTACACACAGCGGCTCCCCGAGAGGAAGCAGGCAGCGGGCACAGGTGGGATGGAGGGATGGAGGCTGGGCTCTGGGGACAGGGGCTGCGTGGCCACGCATGGCCTATGAGTCAGGAAACCTGGCTCCAGGCTTAGCTGTGTTAGGCGGGTCGCCTCCCCTCTCCGGGCCTCAGGCCTCAGCTCCCTCTTCTGTAAAGTAAAGGAACTAAACTAGATAAAAAGAAGGGTGGTGTTGCAGTCAGGACACAGGCTGTAAAATCAGCTGTTGTAACTTAAATCCGGGACTAAACGTGGACTAGTTAGTATTTCTCTCTGTACTTCCGTGTCCTCATCTAGAGGATGGAGACAATAAAGGCCAGCGCGCAGGGTGTAAGGGTATAAATTCCATACGCGAAGTGCCTAGACCGGGGTTGGAGCGCAAGAGGTGCTCAGCAACGGGGGGCTCTTCTCCCTGCTGAAACCCTGACAGTTTATGACAAGAGGAACAAAATTCTGCCCACTCGGTTACGAACCCGCTGTAGGAAACACATTCTCCTCAGGGCTTTCAGACTTGCCTCTCTTTCTTTTTTGGCCGCACCACGCAGCATGCGGGATCTGGTTCCCCGACCAGGGATCAAACCCACACCCCCTGCAGTGGAAGCACAGAGTCTTAACCACTGGACGGCCAGGGAAGTCCGGACTTGCCTCTTCTAAAAGGAGTATTCTCTTGGTTAGGAGCTCTTCGACCTGCCGCACCTTCTTCTGAGCATCTTCCTTCACCCGCTGAATTTCAGAGCCACCCCCTGCGGTGAGGCTCTCAACTGCTTTGCTGCGAAAAGAGGCAAAGGCATAAAATGCACAAGAGTGACAGTCAGATGGTGATTCCAACCGCTCCAAAGAGACAAAGAATATTTGTTGGTCACTTCTCCCACAGACCTGTGCTGAGCTTTCTTTTTTTTAAATTAAGATTTGTAATTCAAAAGCACAGATAATGCAATATATAAATGTATCAAGTCAACCGTGCAGTATACCTTGAACTTACACAATGTTATATGCCAATTACATCTCAATTAAAACACATATATAGGGGCTTCCCTGGTGGCGCAGTGGTTAAGAATCCGCCTGCCAACGCAAGGGACACGGGTTCGAGCCCTGGTCCGGGAAGATCCCACGTGCCGCAGAGCAGCTAAGCCCATGCGCCACAACTACTGAACCTGCGCTCTAGAGCCCACGAGCCACAACTGCTGAGCCCGCGTGCCACAACTACTGAAGCCCGTGCGCCTAGAGGCTGTGCTCCGCAACAAGATGGAGCTACCGCAATGAGAAGCCCGCGCACCACAACGAAGACCCAATGCAGCCAAAAATAAATTAATTAAATTTTTTTAAAAAATAAGTAAATAAAACACATATATATGATATATACATATAGTTCGCATACTATCCAGTGATCTTCTTAGGGTCAACTCCTAGAAAGGGAATTACTAGGTTAAAGGATAAGCTCGTTTTTAAGACACTCGACAGCTATTGCCAAATTCCCCACCACGAAACTTCCGATAAAGTACACCTCCACCAGCGGCAGGAAAGGCAGAGCGCTGGTGTGACAAACCAGTGCGCAAGGAGCCGGAGACAACGAAAATAAACCTGCAGGTAAAGGTCTTCTGCCACTGGAGGGGGGAGCATCTCAAACACAGCACGACCACTCGGCAAGCACGAGCGGCAACTGAGGGCCTGAGGAGAGGAGGTTACCCGCCCTCCACCACCTCTAACATAAAAGGCAGACTTCACATCACCGGGCATCGTGGAACATTCTCTCTGCTTGACCAGCATGGTGGGGCTGGCCCACCACCAGACACAGCGCTACGACCACAGACGCCTTTCATTTTGGTTCTCGAAAAACAGCGCCGGATGTGAATTTGTGAGACACAGACTCAGAGGCAGGTCTCATCAGATTTCTAAAATGACTGCGGGTTTCCAGAAGGCAGAATGATGAAGGAGACGGCTCCACCTAAAGCTAGCTTTTCAGAAAAGCTGCAAAAGGATAAGTCTATTCACCACCAGCCTCCCATGCCCTACTTTAAGGGTATATAACATTTTTCCAACCAGGGGCCACGTGATCAGACACTCACATGCACAGGCCATGTGAATTTCTGACTGAGAACAATGCAAAGTCAAGAGGGCCATCCTTGCTGCCTCGAACATGAGTCGCCTGCAAATAAAGACTTTATTCATATCTTGTTTCCTTTCACCAATAAGCCTTCAGAAGGCCCCAGTGTCATGATATCATTTTAATGGAATTCAATGTGAACAATTGGAAAGAAAGAACAGGGGCTCTGAGGCTGAACAGATCTGCTTCCAAATTTTGACTCTATTATGTCCTCAGCATGACTCTGGGTAAATTACGTCTTACACCTCAGTTTCCTCATTTGAAAAATGAGATGATTACCTCTTAGAACTAATGTGCTAACACATGTGGTGGCCGTAGCGCAGTGCCCTTCCTCTCTGATCTGAGTGCTGCCTGCTGGCCTGTTGTCCCCGAGGCCACCGCAGCACTGGCCCCTGCTGCGCCGCTGTAAGAGGCCTCGTTCCACCGCCTCTGCTGGCATCTGAGCTGAGAATGGATCCTCTCTGGCCAGAACTAAGACCACCACGGTCACCTCCTGATCACTGCTATGAAACGTCCTGAGCCGCCACTCCCTCAGCTCATTTCCTGATCAGTACTGTCTGGAATTCACAATGATTCACAATCACTTCCACCACTCCTCAAGAGGCATTATACATGGCTGGAAGATTTCTGTACTAGAAGCTTTTCCCTCCTGAGCCTTGGACACAGGATTTTTCCAGTCCCAAATTTCCACTAACCACCAGAAATGTTTTAGCCCTTGGGCTTCATAGAGACTTCTCTAGAAAATGGCCCGCTCGACTGCCTCCCCCTCCCCCCGCCTATCAGCCCAGATCAAACATTTCTGTTTTGCAGTCTGAATCATATACATCGTCGAGGGGCTGACTACAATTTTTAACAAGTACTGGTATTATTCAGTTTGGCTGCACTTTAGTTATACCAATAAAATATATTCCCAATAACAAATGTTCCAACTTTTCATTTATCATCTTTGTATCTCTGTAGCAATAAAATTTATACTCAGCAGTATGGCGCAATTTTCCCCTACTGATGGAATTATTGTTTTTGTTTGTGTTTTAAAGCCACAGAGATAAAATTTACTCCCGACAATATGTCTGCTTTCGTTTTTAATGCCCCCTTACTGTAAGTGAGAAATACAAGAATAGAAAGCCGGCAAACTATATACTTACTCCAGAGCAAGGCATAGCGAGCTCAGACCAGGCCAGTCCCAGTTCTGTCACCAACCTGGGCAAGACTTCCTACTCCTCTGAGCCTCAGTTTTCTTTCCACTCAAATGGGAACACTGGCTGCCTCAAACAGCTGTTGTAAAATCAACTGCAATAAAGCATGTCAAGTGCCAGGCGCAGGGTTTGGGGCAAAGCAGGATCTCAGTAAACATTCGTTCTCTCCTTCTGCCCTTTCTCTCTTTACAGAATCTGGGGCAACAGATGAGATAGACAGCGAGGCCTAAGGAGAGGAAAGGTTTACAGAAACTGGTCTAATCCAGCTTTCCACCCAATACAAGACAGAACTGTCTATAAACACCACCCTCACTACCCTTTCTAACCCTCAACATTTCCTCTTGACTCTTTCCATTCTAATTATAGTTTTTTAGAAAAAGCAGGGGCTTTTCCTGTGACAGGTGCTGGGCATTTCGGGGTAAAGAAAGGCACCTTTAGCAGACGGGTGGTGGACAGGGCACCTAGCCCGTGGCAGGTAATTCTCACAAAGGCCCCATGAAGTAGGAACAGCTGAGAAGCCAAGACTCAGAAGCCAAAGACCCACCTACTGGCACAGCCAACCCAGAGCCCCTGCCCCTTCCACTGGCCCCATCTCCACTCAAGTAGAGGAACAGGCTCTTGGCCTCACAAGATGTACAGTCATGTTAGAGAAGTGAGAATCACATACAGGAAAATAAAGAACATGAAACCTAGTGCTAGGCTAAAAGTCAGGGACTTGGGTTCTAATCCCAGCTCTGATCTTTCTAAGTGATTTTGTCACGGTCCTTCCCATCTCCAGGCCTAAGTTCTCCCCGCTACAAAAGGTTTTCCTAGAAAGTTGCCTAGCTCCCAGGATAATGATGGAATGTATCAATAAATGGATGTGAAAGTGTTTTATAAACTGTAAAGTGTTACATACACATGGGATTGCCATTATATGCCAGAGCAGTCTGTACAGAGGTTGAGATGTGGACCACGGGCAGCCACGGGACTCAGCATGAGCCTTTATGGAGGGGAGGCGACAAGAAAGGCATCTGGGCCAGGAGGGGACGGGAAGCAGAAGAGACCTGCCAAGGCAAAGCTAGAGCAGCAGGGGCAGGACATTTTCAGTACCTGTGCACTACTGGGATAAAGTGTTGGTGGAGAGAAAGCTGGAGCAGTGAAGTCACTGGGACTTTCTTAAACAGAAACCCTGCCCTAGAAGGCATCCTTGACATCACCCTTCCCACCATTACCAAGCCCTGTGGACTTTGCTTCCCAACCATCTCCCCAGTCCCCCCATGCAGCTCATCACGAATCTCTTGCCTAAAGTACTGGCCCAGCCTCCTAACTTGACTCCCTGCTTCCACCCTGGCTCCCTCCACAAAACATTCCCCACTCAGCAACCAGAGTGACCTTTGAAAAATCAAAGCCCTGATTGTGTCAGCTGCTTAAAACCCATGACTGTTTTCCATCTGATCTCAGGATAAAGACCAAAATCTCTAGTGAGGACTCAAGACCCTGCAAGACAAGACTGAGCCCCCTAGACCTGTCGTATCTCCTGAGACCTGCACATTCCCTCCTCCTTCAACACCTTCTCCACCCTTTCCCCCTGGTCAAGGCCTACTTACCGCCAGATCCAATCTCATCTCAAATGCCACCTTCCCGGCCACACACCTACAGCTACGGACCTATTCCTGCTGCTCTAACTCTCCTAGCTTCCTCCCTTTCGCTCACAGCTCTTTTCCCAACTTGCATTTATATATCTATTACTCCAAGTATTCTATCCCGATCACTCCTTCCAGAATGTAAGCCCCATGTGTCTGTTTGGATCATGGCTCTATTTCCAGGAACCTAGGCCAGTGCCACACACGACAACTGCTTGATAAATATTTTCTGAATAAATTAATAAAGCTGGTCAGACCAAAAAGGGCCTTGAACACCAGTCTGGGCAGCTGGAAAATCTGTGCATACAAACACGGGCACCAGCCCCCAAACGCTCAGCTCGGTGCGTTGGTACTGAGGCGTGCGCGTGGCCTTTTTGAGTCTGGGTTTCCATGTGCACACGCCTGGCTAGAAACAAGTCCTGGCTGAGATCTGCAGCAGGCAGGGTGAACAGAGCAGGAAACAGACAGAATTCTGCTACTGACTTCTAGGCTTGGTAAAGTCAATTTGACTTCCTGCCCAGAGAACGATGTGCTTCCAAACAACAACAACAAAGGCAACCAACAAAAACAACGTGTTCAGGGAATTCCCTGGCAGTCCAGTGGTTAGAACTCGGCGCTTTCACTGCCTTGAGCCCGGGTTTGATGGGGAACAAAGATCACGCAAGCCCAGCAGCATGGCCAAAAAAAAAAAAAAAAAAAAAAGTGTCAATCTAGTTTGTTCATTCATTCATTCATTCATCACTCACTCACTCACTCAGAAAATACCACGTGTGCACAGTCAGCATAACTCAGAGAAGCCTGGGCCAGGGAACCTCTAGTCTACTCAGAGCCCACAGCAGTCCATGCCGGCTGCTGGCTGTGTGACAATAAAAGGAATTGTGTGGCCTGGCCCAGAGCAGCGCAGCTATGCCCTAGGCCAAAGGCCCTAGGCCCCTGGACAGCCGTATCCAGCAGGAGCTCTGCTGCTAGGACAGATGAAGCATTTCCACGTAAGCTTCCAGCCAGGTCCTTGGTGGGTCAACTCCGGGAAGTCTTACTCCTCTCTCACCAAGCGAAACGCAGCACACTTTGGTGCCTCACCCCGTGCCCACAAACGCCCTCTGTCACTGCACCTCCAGCATACCCCGTTCACAGGCTCACCCGTCTCCAATGAGCTCCTGAGGGAAGGGACATCTCTTCTCAAATCCTCAGCGTGTGGCACACTCACGTGAGAAATGTGTATGAATGAATGAATGACCAACTGAGTCACAGACTGTATCCTCTGAACTGTGCTTGTTGTTCAATAAATATTTAACTTAATTAACTGATTGATTGACTAAGGTAATAGTTTTCAAATTTTTTAAAGCAGTAGAACCCCTCTTATAAACTAAATATTACAAGAGACCCTAGTACATAAAACACATACAAGAACGAGTTCCTCTGGTTGAAGCCCCACCCTCTGCCCCCCTGCCTCACCCACCGCAGGAGTCCTTCAGGACCCCGAGGCCCCCCAGCCTTTCACAGCAATGAAGATGAGCTGCTGATGTAACTGACAACGGGGATGGATTTCACAGACACATGGCTAAGCAAAGAGGCCAGACACAAAAGGGCGGATGCACAGTGTACGATTCCTTTTCTATACAGTTCAAAACCAGGCAGAACTAAGCAATGCGGATGCTAGCGGTGAGCAGTGGTTATCTTTGAGGGAGAAGGGTAAGTTCTGGGAGCGCAAAGGAAGCGTCCGGGGGGGCTGGTGATGTTCTGGTTTCTGATCTGGAAGGTGGCCCACAGCTGTGCCTGCTTTGTGAAAATCATCATGCTGTATGTACACTTACGATCAGTTCATCTTCCTGTAAGTATGTTACATTTTAAAAGTTTGTTGAAAAATAATTAAATAAAAATGTAAATTTCCTCGCGGTCCTCAGAGCCCCGCTGGAGAAGAACTGGCTTAGAAACACAAGGTTCTCTTGTACCGACGCACCCAGCCTCCACCACCAGAACCCTGGGCGACCTGTGAGCTCGCGGCAGGGGGACAGGTACTCACGAGGCTTTGATGAGCAGCCGCTCTCTCTCCTGGAGCTCCAGCTTCAGACTCTCTACTTCCACCTTGAGCTCGATGTTCTTCCAGACAAGATTAGGAAAGAAAAGAAACAGTGTGAAGCACAGGACATCCGAATGCCTATAGTGGGAAACCTGCTTTCAGCACGGACTGGCTCCGTGATGCTCATAATAGACAGATATTAGATTCAAACCCTCATTAGCCTCAGGGAACAGGGAAAAGGGAATTACTGAACACTGGTGGGCTCCAAAGAAGGCCCTGGATTTCTCAAGGCTTGGAACAATTGTGTAAATTTTCCAAGCTTCTAAGAGCCAGAGCATTCAAACATTCAGGCATAAATGTCATACAAGTGAGGCTGATTTAAAAATTGTTTGCCCTCCACCAGGCAAATTTACAATCAATTCTGCAGCTTGCTTTTACCATTCCAAGGTAATTACTTCTGGTTGTTTGCAATCACGCATGTGGTGGTGTAGCAGTGGGAATGTGTTACAGCGTCAAAAAAATAAAACCTGTGGATGGATAAGCAGGAAGCCACATCACTGCCTGTCTCATTTCAATGTAAGATTTCAGGGTGCTCCCTTCCCAAAGAGCCATGACCACATAGGGCCAGCTGTCTATAGGGGACACCACAGTGTTCCCCAGCCGTCTTCCTCTTAAGTGACTGGAACAAAGGGAGACACACATGGTCCTGGGCTTGTAACTCACGTGAGAATCCAAAGACAGACTCTTTGGCACACGGGTCACAACATGAGGCAGCGGGGAGAGATCAGCTTCGCAAACCAGTCCACAGATGTACCCCCGGCGGAATATTAGGTGAATTCATGCAGTAAAGAGGAAGGTCTGAGTGCGCAGCCTGCAGGGGACTGCTGTAAGTCCAAGATTTCTCTAACCTTGCTCCTGCTTTATTTTAATATTTTATGCCAACTTTACATTTTATTCCATACTACATGTGTATTATTTTAAATAAAAATAACATTTCCGGTAAAATTTACAATCTCCGAGGACAGGTCTACCTCCGTTTTAGCCAAGGAGCCCTGGGGGGAAGAGCACCCCTGACTGAGAAGTCAGCCAGAATGGAAAGGCCACAGCCTTGGGACTAGACGGACCCGGCTTCAAATTCTGCCTCCACTCCTTCCCAGGAGGAAACCG
Source organism: Monodon monoceros (assembly GCF_005190385.1). Classification (NCBI taxonomy): domain Eukaryota; kingdom Metazoa; phylum Chordata; class Mammalia; order Artiodactyla; family Monodontidae; genus Monodon; species Monodon monoceros. The sequence continues at coordinate 99,449,064 of NW_021703782.1, forward strand.
TAGCAAGTCAGTGGATGCTCGTTTATTTACTCATTCCTTCACTTCACAGACATACACCAACCCCTGTGACAGGCCAAGCACAGGCTAAGCACCAAGGCCACCACAGTAGACGAGGCAGACGCAGGCCCTGCCTTCCTGCTCACATCCAATATGAAAGTGCAAGTGCAAGCCTGTAACTGTCCTTAGAAACACAAGCCCAGGAGGTCAGAGAGCAAGGTGTCTCCTTTCGGATCCCTCAGTGTCACACGAAAAACATAAGCCCACCTGACATGGTGGATTTGAGGATTGAATGAACTAACAAATGAGAAGAGGCTACGAGACAAGGCTCAGACTGTGTTATTTTTTTCACTGTCAAACAACAGGAACTAAAGAAGTCATCTCTGCAGCAGAACTTTTTCTAGAAGAAACTGATCTTGGCATAAAGGACACTGAGTGACAGTGCACAATGTCTTCAACTGTGGTTTTGTGAAAACTGCAGAAACACCCTTCAAAGAGAAGATTCCTGTTCCAGCTCTCTGAAGGGCAGAGAGCTTCTATGTAACAGCTGATATCATATGTTCTAAGTGCTTTGCTTTCTGATGAACCAACTGGCACCCCAGCCCAGCAAATTTAAAAGAATGGACTGCTAACATGTCCACTAGACTTTTTTCTGCAACCTCAATACTTCAAGCTATAAACTTATATACATGGCGACCGTAATGTCTAAACCAAAAATCAAGACACCTTATAAGCATAAAATGGAATATCACTATAAAAAAGAATGAAGAAGCTCTTAAACCACTATTAAGGAAAGATATTCAAGATATTGTTAAGGAAAAATGCGAGGTACAAAGCAGAACATGCTCGCATTTATGTAAAAAGGGGGTTTGTACACATATACGTACACACACAATGCTTGCTTGTGTACACATAAAACTTCTCTGCCTGAGGAATTAATGATATTGGTTAGATCCAGGGAATCTAGGAGACAAGGGCGGAAGAAAGTCTTTCCAGTGTATACCTTTTATGCTTTTTGATTTTGAACCATGTACGCCTATCCAAAAAATTAAAATTTAAATAAAAGTGCAATTAAATCAAGTCATCTAGCCAAACAGTGGAAAAGAAGAGCTGAAACTGTGTAGTAGAATGAGGTAGGCAGACCCGGGGCCAAAACCCATCTCACAGAGCAGCTATACAACATGGAGCAAGTTGCTGATCTTCCCTGAGCTTCAGCTGCCTCTCCGGCAAGGTGAGGACCACCTCCATCGTACAGGACTGTCTTAATTAAAACAAGCTGATGAACGCACACATGCCCAGGACAGGTGCCCGACCAGGAGTAGGCAGTTAACTTACTTTGATGTCCTAACACCCATATTCGTTCTGAGATACATGATAATCACACTTGCATACAAAATATTTTCGGTTACTGGGTTTTCTTTAAAATTCCGATTGCACCACCCCTTCCCTCCAGAGAAGGGGAGACCCTCACTGTCCTTCTCTCGTGTCTTGAGGGACAAGGAAGCTTTTCAATGGTTGAAAAGGCTCAGAAGTACAGTACAATCCCTCTTCAAGACAAGCCCATTTAAGTCCATCCGCTAAAACTCAAGGAGAGTTCTTTTTCCTCCTTCAAAAGATTCCACTGGTGCAAACTTTCGAATAGAAAAAATGGAAGAATTCTCAGGCCAAGGGCTAATCTCCTAGAGAAAGTCAAGAAACGGGCACTAAAATATTGTTTGTACTCATGTCTCTTCAAGAAAGCCAAGTTCTTTTTTCAACTTTCAGAACCAAGGTTTGTTTTCAGGCAGAGACCTCCAGGTCAAGACTTGAGATAGGAATAGACTCTTTCTTCTGACAGTGATAAGCAAGCACACCAGGAATACAGAAGAGTCAGATCACAGGAAAAATGACAAGCCTACCTTCGGGCCGCCCACGGAAGCCCCAAGAAGACAATGATGATCATTGTCAAGCGCTGACTTGGTGCTGAGGCTTTTCATCTGTCAACTCATTTTAATCCACACAAATAACCCCAAGACAGAGGGATTATCACTTAACTCTGGAAGTAAGCCCAGAGAGCTGAAGTGACTTGCCTATAGTTACACAAGTTAGTCAGTAACAATAGGATTCAATTCCAAAGACATTCTACCATTTCACTGTCTTTGTCTAAATTATAAATAATGAGAAAAAGGCAATTGAGATATGGTAAATCAGAATTCCCACTTTAAGAAGAGAGAAGGACTCCCTTAAAATTAATCTTGTATCGCCTTTTGCTTAATATTAAGGTCATCCTATTATCTCTTCATTCTTGCTGTAATCAATTCAAATGAAGTGAAAGCAGTGCTCTCTACTCATGCCAACTCTGAGAACAAATATTAATCAAACTTCTGCTTGGAATGACTGTTAGAAAAGACACTGGGAATGGCGGCAAGAAGCAGGGCACTCACAGTTTTGTAGACGTGTTCAGTGGGGCCATCCAATTCCTGCTGCATCCTTTCCTCGAGGAAATAGATGCGGAGCTTTAGGTTAAAGTTTTCTTTCTTCAATTCAGTGATTTGCTAGAAAATAAGAACAGATGGTCATCAAAAGTAAGATCTAAGGGACAATACCTGCATGAATCCCCATAGCTTCCAAGGCTACAAATGGAGTAAAAGCTTACCTTTGCTATAACTGTACTAACCCAGAAGTAAGGGCCAAACTCAGGACCATCTGAGCACTGAAATGAATGATGACTGAGTGGAGAGAGAATTCATGACTCCACACTGACAGTGAGTAAACAGGAAAAGAAAGAAAAGGAAAGGAAAAGGGGAAGCTCTTCTTTACAAAAGAAATCCAGTTAATAAATGTAGAAGAATAACAGGAAGAGAAAATCACCCTTATACAACTGCTATGGTAATGACTGACTCAGGCAGGAATCTTCAATGCGTAAAGCATCAGGTGAAAGAACACTGGAAGACACGATATTCCCACTGTCTCGAGACATCACCCCACAGATGGCTTGTTATTTACAAAAGGAGAGTATCTTCACAGTTTAGAAACCTACTAGACACCACCCTAATCGAGAGAATATATTTAATACCACCTCCTGGTGGAACAAAATGACATCTCGTGCCTCCTGAACTAAATCACTGAAAGCAAGCAATTGCGTTTAAAATGTTAAAACACCTACAATCTTTTTGTTTTTTCTTTTTGCACCTCACCATTTGCAGGATCTTAGTTCCCCGATCAGGGGTCAAACCCAGGCCCGGCAGTGAAAGCACCGAGTCCTAACCACTGGACCACCAGGGAACTCCCAAAATGCCTAAAACCTTTAACTTGCGTCTAATCAAGAGTTGTCAATCAGACAAATCCAAATTGAAAGACATTCTACAAACAACGGGGCTGGACTCTCAAAAATTTTAATGACAATCTTAAGGCAAAAATGGCTGGGGGACTCTTCTAAATAAGTGGAAGTAACAGAGGCCTCACTACTAAGTACAGTGAAATCATACAGTGAACCTTGAAATTGTTTTAAGCTCTATGGAGATAACTGGGGGAATGTGAATAACAATTTTATATAAGGTAAGAGTATTATGATTTTGTAGGAGAATATCCTAAGTAAGAGATACGTGCTGAAGTACTTAAGGGTGCTGTCACATGCCTGCAACTAGCTCTCTAATAAGTGGGGAGGGAGGGAAAAAAAAGAGATATAGCAGATGTAGCAAAATATTAATTGATAAATCTAGATGAAGAATATATGGTTGTTTGTTGTACTATTTTGCAACTTTTCCATAAGTTTAAGATTTGTTAAAATTAAAAGTTGGAAATTAAAAAAAAACAGATTAAGAAAACTAGTATTTACCAAGACCCGACTATGTAAGAGACACTGAGCTTAGGTAATTTAACTACAGTATCTGCACCCTTAAAACAACTCCGAGAGCAGATTACCCCCGCTATACACATGATCAAAAATCACATAACCAGTGGAAAAGCTGAGATTCATATCCTGCTCTGTCTGGCTCTAGTGACTATGATGTGTCAAGTAAACCTCACTGCCTATAGAGAACACCTGATTTATTTGTTTGTAACATCCAGCAAGCTTTCTGAAGCAGGTTAACCTAACTCCAAGAACAGAAATTAGCATACACACTAAAGCTACTTATATGTTCACTTTATTTTTTTTTGCGTTACGCGGGCCTGTCACTGTTGTGGCCTCTCCCGTTGCGGGGTACAGGCTCCGGACGCGCAGGCTCAGCGGCCATGGCTCACGGGCCCAGCCGCTCCGCGGCATGTGGGATCTTCCCGGACCGGGGCACGAACCTGCGTCCCCTGCATCGGCAGGCAGACTCTCAACCACTGCGCCACCAGGGAAGCCCTATGTTCACTTTTTTGATAATTTATTGAACCGTTCTCACGTGATTTAAACGTGCTCCTACATGTACGTTACAGTTCATTTTTCACATTTTTGAAAGTCAACAGTCCATAGTTATAAGTAAATTATGATATGGCCACTCAACAGAATCTTATGGAGCCACTAAAAAGAATAAGAGATCACTCTGTGTACTCAAAGGAAGTTATCAAGACACACTGTTAAACAAAAACACTATGGTATAGAATATTACATGTGGCAGGCTACCATTTTAAAAAGTAAGGGGAAGATATGCTTACTTGCTTGATATAAATGGTATGTATCTGGAAGTATATGCTATATAACCTTTTTACCTTTTGAATTTTTTTAGTATAAATTTCCTAACAAAAAATAACTTAAAAATAATATTAGATGAAGGCATCCTTTTTAAAGACTATTTGAACTGTGAAGAGACTGCTGCTGATGTTTTATTAAACCCAGTGTGTCTGCCCAGGCCATAACTCATGCATCTGTTGTTCCCCTTCCATTCTCCAAGTCACTACTCCAGCTCAGTGCTCAAAGGCAAAGCAGAAAGATCAGGGGCTTTGGAGACAACACTAAGTTCAATCCTAACTCTTCTCATAGAGTAACCCTAGATTTGTTACCTTTCAGAGCCTCAGTTTCTTCACTTATAATATAGAGATAATACGCTTTTGTCAGTACTAAATGAAATAAAATACAGTATAGAGGATGCCTAAGACAGGGTCAACAAAATGCACAAAGAATGAAGAATAAATTATATGATTTGATTATATCAAAATGTAAGACTTCTAACTACAAAAAGACTCATAAACATGGTTTAAAGTCCAGTGATTAAGATGTTGGCAAAATACCAAGACATAGGGTGAACTGTCTTGAAATGAATGGCAAAATAAAGTCTCAGCAGAGAAACAGAAAACGTAGAAAAGAACCAAATAAAAATTTTAGAAACGGAAAATACAAAAACCAAATAAAAATGGACTGGATGGGCTCAACAAATGGTGATGACAGAATACTCAGTGAACTTGAAGACAGATCAACAAAAATTATCCAATATGAAAACAGGGGGGAAAAAACTTAGAAAAGAAAAAATTAAGAGAGCCTCAGGGACCTCTGAGCCGATACCAAAAGGTCTTTCATCAGAGTCCCAGAAAAATAGGAGAAAATTAGGAGAGTGTAGTATAAAAAAAAAATTGAAGAAATACAACTTAGAACTTTCCAACTTTTGAAAAAGGCATAAAACATAAAGACTAAAGAGGCTTATCAAACACCAAACAGGATAAGTTCAAAGAAATTCACACCTAGCAACCACTGAAAAATAAAGACAAAAAACATAAAACAAAAACAAACAAACAAAAACTCTTGAAAGCAACCAGAGAAAAATGACACATTTATGAGGAACAAAGATTCAAATAACAGCAGATTTCTCAGTCAAAACCATAGAGGCCAGAGGGCAGTGGAACAATATTATTAAAATGCTGAAAGAAACTGTCATGCTAGAATTCTTAAGCAGTGAAGGTAAAATGAAGACATTCTCAAATGAAGGAGAACCAAGTGAATCCACTGCCAAAAGATCTGCTCTAAAAGAAATGCTAAAGGAAGTTCTTCAGACCAAAGGGAAATGATACTACAGAGAAAGGTGGAAACTTCAGAAATGAAGGAAGAAGGAAGAGAGAAGGAAGGAAGAGAAAAGCAAATGGTAGTAAATCAACTATACTTCAATTTTTAAAAAATGATAAATATCTAGATAACTATCTAGAAGAACAGTAGAAATGAAAACACCTCAAGTTCTTTAAAACATTTATGACAGTAAAGCAAAAGTTAAAACATAGTCTGGTGGTATTTTCAATGTTTTTGGATATAAAATATACTGGGGATAGGTGTGGCAACGTTTTTACATTTCACTTATGGTGAAATGAAAAGTTCCTATAATCTCTAAAGCAACCACTAAAAATTCTTTAATGTTTTAAAATAAACTATACAAAGAGATATGTTCAAAAACTCAATAGATAAATTTAGATGAAACAGTAAAATAATTCTAATAATCCAAAAGAAGATTTAAAAGGGGAAACAGAAGAATCAAAAACAGAAGAAGCAGGGCTTCCCTGGTGGCGCGGTGGTTGCGAGTCCGCCTGGCGATGCAGGGGACACGGGTTCGTGCCCCAGTCCGGGAAAATCCCACATGCCACGGAGCGGCTGGCCCCGTGAGCCATGGCCGCTGAGCCTGCGCGTCCGGAGCCTGTGCTCCGCAATGGGAGAGGCCACAACAGTGAGAGGCCCGCGTACCTCAAAAAAAAACAGAAGAAACAACAGAAAACAAGTAAGAAAATGGTGGGCCTAAATTAAAATGCATTGATATATGTTAAATGTAAATGATATACACAACAATTAAAATACAGAGGTTATGAGAATGGATAAAAAACCCAAAGCTGTATTCAAGAAACCCACTTCAAATATAATGATAGAGGTAGATTAAAAATAAAAGTTAGAAAAAGATGTACCATGCAAACACTAATTAAAAGAAAGCTGGAATGGTTATTCATATCTGAGAAAAGTATTCAGGCATAAAAGGGACATTACATAATAATGAAAAATAACAATCCTAATTGTGTATGTACCTAACATTACAGCCTCAAATTCATGAAGCAAAAACTGATAGAATTGAAAGGAGAAATGAACAAATCCACAATTATTGTTTGAGACATCAATACTCATCTCTCAAAGAAAAAACAGACCAAAAAAATAAAACAAAATATAAAAATGCTGAGCAACACCATCAACCAACTAGATCTGATTTACACTTATAAAATACTCTAGGGATTCCCCTGGTGGCTCAGTGGTTAAGAATCCACCTGCCAACGCAGGGGACACAGGTTCAAGCCCTGGTCCAGGAAGATCCCACATGCTGCGGAGCAACTAAGCCCGTGCGCCACAACTACTGAGCCTGTGCTCCAGAGCGCATGAGCCACAGCTACTGAGCCCATGTGCCACAACTACTGAAGCCCACGTGCCTACAGCCCGTGCTCCACAACGAGAAGCCACCACAATGAGAAGCCCACGCACCGCAACGAAGAGTAGCCCCCACTCACCGCAACTAGAGAAAGCCCGTGCGCAGCGACAAAGACCCAACACAGCCAAAAATAAATAAATTTATAAAAATACTCTACCCAACAACTCAACTGAACATGGAACAGTTCCCAAGATATCCTGGCTCATAAAACAAACCTTAACAAATTTAAAAGAACTAAAATCAAACTATATTCCCTGACCATAATGGACATAAACTAGAAATCAATAACAGAAAGAAAACTGGAAAATTCCCAAGTACTTAGAAATTAAATAGCACATTTCTAAACAATCCATGGGTAAAAGAGAAAAATCAAAAGATATTTTGAATAAATGAAAATGAAAATAAATCAAAATTTGTAGGATGCAGTTAGAGTAATATTTAGAGGGAAATTTATATTATTAAATGCTTTGGAAAAGAAGAAATATATACCTATTATATATAAAGTAGATAACTAATAAGGACATACTGTATAGCACAGGGAACTCTACTCAATACTCTGTATTCCTATATGGGAAAAGAATCTAAAAGAGTGGATATATGTATATGTATAACTTTGCTGTACAGCGGAAACTAACCCAACATTGTAAATCAACTATACTCCAATAAAAATTTTTTTAAAAAGGAAGAAATATCTCAAATCAATAATCTAAGCTTCTATTTTAAGAAACCATGAAGAGAGCAAAATAAACCCAAAGCAAAAAGAATGAAGGATATAATAAACATAAAGCAGAAATCAATGAAATGGAAAAGAGAAAAACAATAGAGAAAAATCAATTTAAAAAGGAGATATGGGGATATATGTATATGTAGAGCTGATTCATTTTGTTATAAAGCAGAAACTAACACACCACTGCAAAGCAATTATACTCCAATAAAGATGTTTAAAAAAAAAAAGATAGCTCTTTTCAAATGATCAATGAAACTCATACCTCTAGCAAGACTGGCAAAGAAAAAAAAAAAAAAAAAAAGAGAAAACATAAATTACCAATATCAAGAATGAAAGAGGAGTTATCATTACAGATCCCACAGTAATTAAAAGGATAATATGAAAATAACGCATACAAATCTATGCGTGTAAATTGGAGAACTCAGATGAAATAACACAATTCCTTCAAAGGTACAAATTATCAAAATTCACCAAAGAAGAAATAAGAGAAACTGAATAGTCCTATAGCTACTTAAAAACTTAAATCTGTAATAAAAAACTTTCCAAAAAAGAAAATTCCAAATCAAGATGATTTCAGTAGCAATTTCCACCAAATACCTAAATTTCTACCAATTTTACACAATCTCTTCCAGAAAAATAGAAGATGAGGGAACTTTCCCACTTCATTTTGTCAGGGCAGCGTTACCCTCATAAAATGAGACCAAAATATTACAAGAAAACTACAGACTAAATCCTTCAGGAATGATAGACACAAAATCCTCAACTAAATTTTTACGAGTTGGGAAAACATATTAACACATCATGAGTGGGATTTATCCCAGGAATGTAAGGTTACTTCAGTATTCCAAAGTCAATCCATGTAATCCACCAAACTAAAAGACTAAAGAAGAAAAAATACATACGATCACATCAACAGAGGCTGGAAAAAGCATTTGACACTCAACAGCCTCTCAGGATAAAAATTCAGCAAACTAGGAATTAAAGGAAACTTCCTTTATCTGCTAAAGGATGTCTACAAAAAAACACACATCTACAAAAAACATATTTACTTAAAGATGAAGAATTGAATGTTATTCCCCTAACATCAAGAATAAGGAAAGGATATCGGCTCTCACAGTTCCTATTCAACACTGTATCTGAAGTCCCAGACAGCGCAGTAAGGCAAGGGAAGAAAACAAAAGGCATCCAGATTGGAAAGGAAGAAATAAAACAATCTTTATTTGCATATAATGGCCATACATATTAAAAAATCCCAAGGAATCTACAAAAACAGCTCCCAGAATTCATTGAGTTTAGCAAAGTCAACTTGCAGATATCAATCATATTTCAATATACTAGCAATGAACAATCAGAAACTGAAAATTTTTTAAATACCATTTACAATATCTCCAAAAAATGAAATTTTTAAGTATAAACCTAATAAGACATTATATATGCTTAAGAGCACAAAATGCTGATGAAATCAAGACCCTAAATAAGTGAGGAGACTTACTTACCAAATTCATGGATTGGAAACCTCAATATAATAAAGTTGTCAATTCTCTCCAAATTGATCTATAGATTTAACACAATCCCAATCAAAAGCCCAAGAGTTCTTATAGATAAAGACATGCTGATTATGAAATTTATTTGGAACGGTAAAAGAGTTAGGTGAGTGAAAACAATTTTGAAAAAGAATCCAGTGAAACAATACAGAAATAGACCCATACAACTATGGCCAATTGATTTTTGACAAAGGTGCAACGACAATTCAATAAAGGATAGTGTTTTCATTTTCAACACATGACATCGGAACAATCAAACATCTATCTACAAAAAAATGAACCCTGATCTATCATACTTTAAACAAGCATTAAGTCAAATTAGATCACAGATCTAAATGTAAAACGTAAAATTGTACCTGTAAGGCCAACTGGCCCGAGGCAGGGGAACACAATCAGATTCACAGGTTGCATCAGACCGAAATTCTCCGGACCACCCAGTTCCAGAAACTGCCCTGGAGACATTCCGGACCACCCAGTTCCAGGAACTGACCTGGGGACTCTGAACCCAGCCCAGCCTTCCCGCCTTTCGAGGGGCGGGACTAACGGTCCCCCAGGATACCCGAAAAGACCACCAAATAAGGAATACCCTGCGCCCTCCCAGATTCACCACACCCCTTTCCCTTCTTCCCCTATAAAATCTTGCCCAACCCTCGCCCGGGTGCGACTTCTCTGGCCCCCTTTCTCTCGGACCAGTGAACCTCGCCCGGGAGCGCTCCCTAATAAAGCTCACTTGAAGCTTTCCTCTGTTTCATGGTGCCGTTTGTTAAGATCCGACCTTACAGTACCTTTTAGAAGAACACACAGGGAAAAATCTTCGGGACCTACAGCGAGGCAGAGTTCTTAGCTATAACATGATCCATAAAAAACTTTTTTTTAAATCAATAAACTGAGCTTCATCAAAATCTAAATAAAACGTTTGCTTTGGAAAGCACAGTGTTAAGAGAATGAAAAGACAAGCTACACACTGAGAGAAAACATTTGCAAATCACAAATCCAAGACAGGAACTGCATCTAGAATACATAAATAACTCCCAAGATGTAATTGTTAGAAAACAACTGAATTAAAAGAAAAACAAAAAACAGGCAAAAGATTTGAAAAGAAACTTCACAGGAGAAGATATACAGATGACAAATAAGCACAAGAAAAGATCTTTAACATCTTCAGCCATTAGGAAAGAGCAAATTAAAACTACAGTGAGATACCACTACACAGCTATTAGAATGACTAAAAAAATTTTTTTAATTGACAGTACCAAATGCTGATAAAGATGTGGAACAAATGGAATTCTCATACTCTGCTGATGGGAACGCAAAATGGCACAATCACTCTGGATGACAGTTTGGCGGTTTCTTACCAAAAAAAAAAAACTACACTTACCATATGACTCAGCAATTCCAGTCCTAGGTATTTTCCCTAGAGAAACAAAAACCTATGTCCACACAAAAAAAACTTACACAGGAATGTTTACTGCAGCTTTATTAATAACCACCAAAACATGGAAAGAACCTGAATGTTCTTCAAAGGGTGAATGAATAAAGTGTACATCCATATGATGGAAAAATATTCAACTACAGTGATAAACGACAACATGAATGAATTTCAAAGATATTATGGTGAGGAAAAGAAGCTAGCCTCAAAGATTACATACTGTATGCTTCCATTTATATCATATCTGGAAAAAGCAAAATTATAGGGACTAAGAACAGAGGATTAGCTGCCAGAGGTCTGGGGTGAACAGTCTGACCACAAAGAGGCAACACATGGGCATTTTTTGGCATTACGGAACATTCTGATTGTGGTTGACAGTCACATGAGCCTAAAACCGTATACACATATACCAAAACAATTAAAAATAAATATATATATATTTTTTCGATTATGACGAAAGTTACAAGGGACTATACATATGTCAAAACTCAGCCAACATTTAGGGCTTCCCTGGTGGTGCAGTGGTTGAGAGTCCGACTGCCGATGCAGGGGACGCGGGTTTGTGCCCCAGTCCGGGAAGATCCCACGTACCGCGGCTGGGCCCGTGAGCCATGGCCGCTGAGCCTGCGCGTCCAGAGCCTGTGCTCCGCAACGGGAGAGGCCACAACAGTGAGAGGCCCGCGTACCACAAAAAAAATAATAAAATAAATAAAAAATTTAAAAAATTAAACGGGTGAGTTTTATTTCATGTAAATTATATCTCAATAAAGTTGATTTTAAAATAAGTAAAATAAAATATAGCAAAATATTAATAGCCATACTTGAATGCCAATACATCACCATAAACATACGTTCATTGGCATTTTTCTTCAGCATTTTTAAAAATAATTGGTAATAGTATATAATACTCTTTCTAATAAACTTTTTAATACTTTTATGACTGATAAAAGAAAGTGATTAACATATTCTACATTAAGTATATTTCAAACTCTCTGCCCCTGGCCCCTTGTTAACACTTAAGATTTCAATTTTGTGGCTAAGAAGAACAGCGCAAGAAACAATTGGTAGGTTCATTAAAGCCTCCTTTTAAATGTTTTAAGGAAACAGCACATAAAACATTCATTCAAACAAAAAAGTCTACCCCGCCAGATGCTTCCTATAAAGAGAAACCTTATTCTATTACTCGGCTACCAATAAATTATTTATGGAGTGGGCTTAGAATGCCCACATTGTGCGCACTGCTAGAATTCTTAGCAACACTTGAAAGAATATTTGTCCTATTTATAGGTAAAGAAGTTGTTTTGTTTTTTTTTTAATGAGAGGAAGGTAAATAAGCCTTCAGAAGGTCACTGCAAATGCCAGACAAGCCCAAATGAATACAATGAAATACAGGCAACATCTTTTCTGCAACAACGTCAGCCTCATTTCTCTGCTTAATACCACTGCCCTCATGAAGTTTCCTCTGACTACCCCATCAGGCTGTACTGGGGTCCTTCTAAATGTTGCCACACACCCTCTAATTTCTTTATTATGGCAACTATCACACTGCATTGTACCAGTTGGGTTATTTGCCTTTCTACCCAATCCATCTCTAAGAGATGGGGAACCATATCTTTGTGTGTATTCTAGTCTAAAACATAAGAGATGGTCGCTAAATACCCAATGGCCGGATGAATGGACACATTTAAGAATTTCCTGAAGGCAAAGTGAGGCAAGGAGAGACCCATAGGCTTCAGAGTCAGACAAATCTGGTTAACATCACTCCATTGCTTTTTTTCTATCACTCTTGGAATAAAGCTTCCTGCCGTGGCCCCAGGGTTGTGTGATCTGGCTCCGCTATCGGCCTCGGGTAGAGCCCTCACCCTCACCGCAATGCTCCAGCCTCCCTGGCCTCCCTTCCGGTCCTCACATAAGCCACCCTGTCTGCCTGCACAGCTCTTCCTGCAGCACTTCCCAGGGTGGCTCAGTCTCAGCCTTTCCATCTCAGCTCAAATGTCAACACCTCAGAGACGCCCTTCCTAGCCACCTGCTCTAAAGCAGACCTGTCTCCACCACCTCCACCAAGTTACTCTCTAACACAGACCTCTTGTCTTCTTGCTAGAGGTTGTCACAATCTGTATTCATACTATTTATTTACACGTGCGTTATTTACTATCATGCTTGTCATATGAATATAATCCACTTCTAGAGGGCAGGGACCTTATTATCTATCTGCTCATGGCTATTTCCCCTGAGGTTTTAGCACAGTGTCTGGAAAACAGCAGACATTTGTTGAATTTGTTGACATTCAACATTTGTTGAACGAATGAATAAATTAATGAATGAATACAGTCCAGACTACCTTACTAGCCATATGACCTTAGTCAAGTTCATTTTTCTGTGTGCCTCAGTTCCTTTATCTATAAAAATGGGATTATAATAATGCCTGTTTCAGAGAGCTATTATAAGGATTAAAGGAAATTAATTGGGGTGTTTAGTATTGTGCCTGGCACAGCATAAGAACTTAAAATATTAATATTCTTTTCATTTGTACTTTTCATCTGTACTTGAAACAAGTTCAAGAAATGAAAAAAAAAAAAAATTGAGTTGGAAACACTGGAAACAGCTTACCATACAGCAGTTATAAATACCTCAAAATATAAAACCCACCAAATATGACAGAAACTCAATGCTCAAAAGTAAGCTAGGGACTTCCCTGGTGGCGCAGTGGTTAAGAATCCGCCTGCCAATGAAGGAGACAAGGGTTTGAACCCTGGTCCGGGAAGATCCCACATGCCGCGGAGCAACTCAGCCCGTGCGCCACAACTACTGAGCCTGCGCTCTAGAGCCCGTGAGCCACAACTACTGAGCCCGCATGCCACAACTACTGAAGCCTGCGTGCCTAGAGCCCATGCTCCACAACAAGAGAAGCCACCACAAGGAGAAGCCCGTGCACCACAACGAAGAGTAGCCCCCGCTCCCTGCAACTAGAGAAAGCCCGTGTGCAGTAACGAAGACCCAACACAGCCAAAAATAAATAAATAAATAAAATAATAAATTAAAAAAATAAAAATAGTACTTTAAAAAAAAAAAAAGTAAGCTAACGCAAGACTGTACCCGCCACATTCCGGCTCCTGCAACTCAAGTGTGACTGTGGAGCTGCAACATCTGAAATGGGAACCATCCCAACTTGATCATGGGGTGGAGCTTTCAGAAGCTGGAGCAGCCGCAGCTCAGCAGCGGGACAGACCCTGAAGGAGCTACTAGTTGGTCATTATGGCTTCCTCCCATTCCCACTTCCAACCCCACCCCCTATCAAAGGCCTTCCTAGCCCACAGCACATCAAAAAGGGAAGAAAAACAAAAGCCAACAACATAAAAAAGAATCAGGACAACTCCAACCAACTGAACTCTCAGCGAGGTGCCTAACTCTGGCAATCAGTTTCAATGGCTTGCAAGAGCCTGGGCCTCCAAAGCTGAAGCTCACCCACCAGATCACCTTTCAATTCAAGGCACAAGGAATAAGAGCAAGGGCCCTGGGGTCAGCAGAATAGGAAACGGATGAACTCCCAATGCTGTCACTTGTAAGCCGCGTAACCTTGGGAAAACTAACACCTTTGAGTCACTGTTGGCTCATCTATAAAATGAGGATAAAAATCAATTACCTCACAGGGGTGTTGTGACAACTAAATGAGCTAAAGTACCTGGCAGAGCCTGGCACGGAGCAAGCAGAAAACACAGGATAGCTTTCAAAAGGAATCCAGTTCTCACTAAGCCCTCAATACGCAGATCTTCGGGCCACTGTCAATTTTTTATCCTCTTTGAAAGTCCAAAAACTGTTAGACCATTCACCTAGACAACACAAAAACCATGAAATCTTGCTGCCCAGAGTTCATCTCCGGTAAACAATACCGCATGTAAGGCAATTCTGCCAGCAGCAACTAAGTGAGGTTAGTACAATGAGGAAGACACTTTGGAATTAGTTTCTGATTCCAGTACTCTCCCGGTGTCCTCAAATCATCCAGAAAACTGTGACTAGGCAAACATCTACTTATTAACAAACAATACTGTAGCAATGACAGAATTTTAAAACCCAAATAACACTTGGAATACAACTATCTTACGAAAGCAACTCTATTTATGTTCTTTTCAGCCTTTGCTCATGAATACACATCTTTTTGTAAAATTATAACATAAGTGAATTTGTATAATCCATTGCTTTCCCCTAACATATCTTAAATATTTTCATGTTGCTGCACAATTCACATAATTATCACTTAAAATGACTGCACTAAATTCCACTGAATTGATTCATAGTCCATTACTTAACCTTTTCTCTCTTGCCCACTTATGGATCCAGTGTGCTCTAGGAGAAGCCTACAGACTTTACAACCAGAAAGACCAGGTCTGAATTTTGCCTTCTCTTTTTAAATGTTTTATTTTATTTATTTATTTATTTATTTAGCTGCACCGGGTCTTAGTTGGGGCATGTGGGATCTAGCTTCCTGATCAGGGATCAAACCTGGGCCCCCTGCATTGGGAGCGCAGTCTTAACCACTGGACCACCAAGGAAGTCCCAATTTTGCCTTCTTTTTGTTTCTCAATCACGCTAAACTCATGGGCAAGTCATTAATCTCTCCAACCTCCACTTCCTCACCTGTGAAATACCTTCATCACAAGCTTGCTGCAATAAGCCAAAGAGATAACAAACGTAAACTATAATTCCCTTGTTCCCAATTTTTCCCAATTACATACAATGTGGCAACAAACACCGTCATGCCCAGAGCTTTCTTCCTTTCACTGGGTTGTCTCCTCAGGACAAATTTTCCCAAAATGGATTATCGGGCTCAAGAGTAATATTATTTGTATGACCATCAAAATCTCTTTTCAAATGGCCTTCAAAAAGATTGTAAAGATTTCCTGTTATTGTGTAATGCTTAAGTTGTATGTCACTGTTTGAAAATTTTAAAACCTATAGTAGCTTGCTTAAAATTACAAAAGAGAAAAAAGCGTTCACACAAAAATAATTTTAAAATAGTGGATTTTGAATATTATGTCATTTTAGGAAATAGCAATAAAATTGCAACATCATTTTTTTGGACCACATTTATAGACAAAATTCATCACTTTGGATCATTTCCACAAATCTTTTAACTTGTTACTTGTA
Organism: Monodon monoceros; assembly: GCF_005190385.1. NCBI lineage: Eukaryota > Metazoa > Chordata > Mammalia > Artiodactyla > Monodontidae > Monodon > Monodon monoceros. The sequence goes on from NW_021703782.1 coordinate 99,465,258, forward strand.
AAAAGTTACAAATAAAAGTTGAGTTTTGCTTCATAAAAAAAAAAAAAGATTGTAAAAATTTACACCGCCCAGCCCGCCATCTGGCCAGGTCTTTGGACGTGCAGAGGTCCGAGAACTCACAGCATTCGATCCAACACACAGGAGGCCATCCTACCGCACAAGTGAACCTCTGCACGGAGCACAGACATCCCACAGCCAGAAGCCCAACTTGATTCCCAAGGCCCCAGGCACTGACAGGCCCCATCTCCTGCAGAGCCAGCACCCCAGGGTGGCGGCGACACCCACTCTGTCAGCTCCAGACTTGGCCTCAACCACGTCCACCGGCCTGCACCCCACGCGATTCTTGCTCTCCTGCCTGGTTCTAAAGGCGTCCCTGTTCTCCTTTTCAGCCTCCCCTCGCCCTCATCACTGCCTGCTCTCCTAAGACTGGGGCGTCTGCGTGCTCCCTCCCTGCTGCTACACCGCTCCAGCCACTTGATTCCCAGGAACGTGGCAGCCACCCGCATCTGCTTAAGACCCGGGGTACCAGGCACTGTCCTGGCATATGTTACTTCATCCTCACCACGGCCCTAGGAGTTAAGTATTACTTTTCCCATTTCACAGATAAGGCAACCAAAGTTTACAGCTTTAGTATCTTATACAAGGTCACACATTCATCTCATCAACAAGAATTTATTAAGTGACTACCATCTTGTTCAGTTGGGTGCTGAGCACTAGGGACGAAGCAGAGGAGACACATGTCAAGCACCCACACCAATAAAATACACCGTTACAAACAGTCATGGGACTCATGGTGGGAAAGACTGGGTCCCGAGGGCTGGCTGGGTCCCGAGGGCTGGCTGGGTCCCGAGCGAGCTGGGGAAGGGAGTGAGGGGCGGCCTCTCGAACAAGGTCACATTAAGGCTGAGACGTGAAGGTCAAGGGGCCTGCCCCTCGGGAGGAGGAGAAAGGGCGGTCCCAGCAGAGGGAGGAGACGCGGGAAGGCCCAGCTGCGCGGCTGAGAGCAGCCTGCGTGCTGCAGCACAAAGCGTACCGCCGATGACACAGCGCAGGGTGTCAGGGACCGTGGCAAGAAGTTAGGGATTTCATTCCAAAGCCAAAGAAACATCACAGAAGGATCAGCCGAAACTGACAACTGATGGGGCAGAACCGAGGGAGCTGTGATAGAACCCTCAGATCAGAGGGCACACCAGCAGGCACTGGGCACCCACTGTGTGCCAGGCATCACGCTAGGTGCTTTCCACACCAGAACTCATATAACCCCCATGACAATTCTGAATGAAAGACCGTATCAGCCCCCAGGTCAGTTAGTGACAGGGCCAAGACCTAAAACCCAATTCTGGTCATCTCCAAGTGCGTGTCATGTCCCCGTACCACCGTGCTTCTGAAGCTTCAAGGGCCGTGCGGACCGGGTGGGGCTGGAGAGTGAAGGGGGCTACTCTCTGTGAGGAAGTAACCCACCACATGGAGGTTACAGAGCAAATCTGAAGATGCAAATCTCCTGGCCATACCACAGATAAAACATTAAACTTGACCAACTGCCTCGGCTCAGACCAAGACTTTTCCACAAAAAGGAGTAAGGGCCTTGAAACAAGAACACCAGCACCTCAGGGCAGGTGGATTTGAAACAAGAGCAGCAGAGTCTATCCTAAGGAAATAACCACATAACTGTACAAAGACACATGCACCAGGATATTCACCACAGCTTTGTTTATAACAGTGAAGAATTAGAAACAATCTGAACGTCGCACAGGAAGAGATTACGTAAATTATGGTTCAATCCATCCCTTTGAAAACAAGTCTTTATGAACTTAAGACAGTCATTAAATAATACTAGCCACTTGTATCAACAGAGGTGGAAAGCTACACGTGTCACTCTGTCACAGTAAAAGCCAGAATTAAACGCTTCTACATACGGATAAAGATAGCTACCCGGGGCTTCCCTGGTGGCGCAGTGGTTGAGAGTCCGCCTGCCGATGCAGGGGACGCGGGTTCGTGCCCCGGTCCGGGAGGATCCCACATGCCGCGGAGCGGCTGGGCCCGTGAGCCATGGCCACTGAGCCTGCGCGTCCGGAGCCTGTGCTCCGTAACGGGAGAGGCCACAACCGTGAGAGGCCCGCATACCGCCAAAAAAAAAAACACACAAAAAAAGATAGCTACCCAGACTGGACACGATGAACCAGATTCTGGGTCTCCCCACTTGCTCAAAACATTTTGAAAGAAACAAAGGGAGAGAGAGACAGAGAGAAACTGCAGTCTCTGAAACAGATCACACCAGGTAAGCACAGTCCTTTACAAAACACATCTCAGCCAAGCCTCGTCTGGTCCGGGGAGCTCCCCACTATAGTGGGGAGCTAGAAAGGCTCCCACTGAAGACCAAACTGATAACTAATCTGATAACTAATCTGCCAACCTCCTGCTATGAGGCTGCCGTGCAGGTGACTACACCTCAGCTGACGTGGGCACTAGACAACGGATCACCAGTTTAAAGGCCCACAAGAAGGCGTGTGGCTTTTACATGTCAGAAGAGGACTCAGAGTGTAACAGAAAGACCTCCTGTGCCAGAGGCCTGCGGTCAGAACCCAAAGAAGTCCCTCTGCCTCTCTGGGCTTGAGTCCCCGTGTGTCAGATGTAGGGCCTGGGTGAGCCGACAATGCCGGCAGACTTTCTTCCCAACACCTCCGGACCCCTCCCCTTAGCTCAGGCATCATCCCTCCCCCCCACCACCACTCACTGTAGTCTTTCAACCCATCACAGCGCCACCAGCCTCGCTCCCTCCTCCGTCCATGTAGTCACCAGCCTGGCCGATCTTTTGAAGCAGGATTCTGGTCACTTCCCTCCCCAGATTAAAATCCACCACTGGCTCCCCTTCATCTTCAGGAAAAAACTAAAAAGAAGCAGTGTAGCATACAGGAGCCTGCAGAATCTGACCCCTGCCTGCTTCAGTGGCCTCACTTCTCTCAGGCCCTCCATCCTACCGCCTCCTTCCAGCCAAAGGGAACTTAGGCTCCCAACCTCCTCACACGCCGTCATGCCTCTCTCTACGTCGTCACATGTGAGCCCTTGTGCCTGGGGTGCTCTCCCAGTCCTCTCACCTTGGCTAACCCTAATCCCCACTTTTCCTGATGACCCTCCTCCAGGGAGGCTGCCCTAAGTCCCCTGGGCCAGGTTCGGGGCCCCTGCTCTGTGCCCCAGAGCACCCCGTACTTAACCCCTAGCACTGCACTATTTTCCTATCCATCTCCCTAACTAGACTGTGAGCCTCTTGACAGGGAGACTTACAGGGTCTTAATTTACTGCCAATTCCCTAGCCCCTGGCACAGCCTGGCGCAGGACATATAGTTGAAAATATTCACTGATGAATGGATGAACTCCAAGCAAAACCAGGAGGCCCGTATTGTGCTAGAGCCTTGCTAGTAGACTCTGATGTTCAGATAGCTGCCATCCAAGACCAGAATAAAAGAAACCACGAGTTTCCCCTTTAAATCAAAAGTATTCTAGTCCCCTCTTTAATATGCACGCGGACTTTAAAATTAGCATCAGATGCCAAGAGCATTTCCTATAAGCATCCCAACACAGAGATCATGCATTTAGTAGCTCAGGCCAGAGGAAAATTTTCAGTGTTTTATAAAGACCTGAAAGCGAGACACTGAGAACAGTGTGGTCATTTCAATTTCAACTGCAGAATTTGCTCTTGAAAATGCTACAATAAAGAATATCAATGCCATAAAAAACCTAACAGCAGCCAAAGGACCACAGTCATGAAGAAAAAACATAAATCCTAAAACATACTGGCAGAGAAGGCTCTCCCTCACCTTTAAGAAAATCAGTATTTGGGTCATCAAGAACACATCTGAGCAAGGGAAACGTGAATCACATGGCAGAGTAGACAAAAATAACAGCAATAAATAGAACAGTAAGAAGGAGAAATAGGTAACACACAAAATGAACTCTGTGCTAGGCATATGTGTTTCACATATATTTACTCGTGAATCCACACAACAGCCCTATGAAGTAGGAACTTGTAACATGTCCATTTTAAAGACAAAGAAAGTACAGAGAGGTTAAGTGACTGGCCCAAGGTCACCCAGCAGAAGCGGATGAGCAGGCAGTCTGGCTCCAGAGGCCGTGGTCCTCAGGCAGCACAGACTGCCTCTGAAAACAGCTTTGCCATGTTGTATCCCTCAGCCTCTGTTTCTCCTACATATAATAAAGAGGGTTGGATTCAATTCAGAGATTTCTCCCAGTTCAAAAGGCAGACAACAAAACGTGAAGCCAAAATTCTGAGATTCTGTTCAATTTTTCCATCTAGAAATAAAAATCAAAACTGTGCCCTTCAAAACTTAAATAACTCTGTATCTTGCAGAGCTGCTTCAATATTAAAGTAATATATATGAAGAGCTTAACGCTTCAAGTTCCCAGCTCAGAGCAAGAGCTCAATAAACAGTAGCTATTATTACTCTTATGATAAAACAGGAACAACCATTTAATAGTAGAGCACATTTTAATTATACACGATGTGGAATAATCAAATCTCATCTGCTTCAGGCCCCAGGCCCCAGGCCCCACAGCATAGATCGGGTTGTAGAGTTGAAATTGTAACAACTCAAAGCTCAGAAATTACTTGTTTCCATTAGAGATCTGACAAGTCATTTCTTCAATTGGTCACTGGTGGTTTGCAGATAACTGATAGCAGTAATGAGTATTCTAAATTAAATCCAGAGACAGTATCACTCTTTTCAGGAAAGACAACTGGAGAGAGAGAAACATGATGGTGGTATGTCCTTCCCTCTGTGTCCTCCATCTTCTCTCTGATAAATATCTCCCGTGTCCTGCATAGTATGGATTTCATTTGGTTACAAATGAAGAAGAGTCTAGATCTTCCCATGACAAATGAGAGCGTTGAGCAGGTAACTTGTTAAGGAGAACTGGAATTGGGAAAATAACCTTCTTTTCTTGTTACTTGACAAAAAACCCCGTCCACTAACAAATGAAACACACAATGCTGGAAGACAGTAAGCACTGAAGCCAAATCATCACTGAGCAATCCATTCTTAGACAATCACCACACAGCAATGGGAACAGGCCGCTCATGTTTCATTCGACAGCAACAAAGATGGAGCCTGCAAAATGCAAGGAGGCCACACAGCGCAGCAAAAAGAATAATGGCTTTGGAGTCATTAAAAACCTGGATTCAAACCCCAGCTCTGTCACTCAAGTATGATGTGACCGTAAGCGAGCCTCCCCTAGTCTTAAGATTCTTTACCTGTAAAATGCGGATAATACAAAATACCTCCGTCACAGCGAGGATTCAATGGGGACCATAAATAACACGGCTTACATCACAGGAAAGCCCTTAATACATGTTAGTGCCTCTCAGCTGTGCTACATGGTGACATCCTCTTATTTGGGACACCAGAAATACACCAAACTCCCCAAGGCTGGAAACCACTGATCCTGTTGGAACCCGTAACTGGCCTGTGTACAAAGGGCCGCCTGTGTAGGAATGTGAAGGTCACCCAGAGAGCACCCACGAGCTCTGGCATTCCTCCCAACCCTGGCCTTATCCAGTCTGGATGCTTCTTAAGAAATACAGCTCCCTCCTGGGTCTGGCTGGACAGTGGCTGCAGACGTGATTTGTGAGGGATGGTAATTTGGTATGTCCACTTACGTTTTCAAAGTCCTTCATGTTCCGGGCTCTGGTGGGAGACACCGTTTCTTCCGACACATGTGGGAGCACTATAAAAAGGTAAAACAGACACAGGAAAACGTCACGGTATGCAGACTGCCCAGCATCCCCATTAGGGAAGAAAAATAAAAATGACTAGCTTCCACGATATATTCTGTCTTGTGATTTGAGTCTACAGAAAGCTCTAAGCCATTGTATTTCAAATATTTACGAACTACTTGAACTAGCCCCAACGTAACAATGTAAATGTCAGAAGATGAATCCAAAGAATGCATGGGGCAAACAAAGGAGAACTGCCCCGCTATGTACTTCCTTACTGCTTGTCATAAAATTATTTTGCTGAACAGGATATCATCTTCACGTGTCAGCAATTAAAACAAACCATATCTGACTGACTTAGCAGAGGTTGGCAAACTTTTTCTTAAAATGCCTTATTTTAGGCTTTGCAGGCCATACACAAAGCCTCAAATCTGTCACAACCACTCAACACAAAAATAGGCACGGACAATTCAAAAACAAAGAAGCTGTGATCCAATAAAAGTCTATTTTCAAAAGCAGGCAGTGGGTCAGAAACTGGCAAATCCTGCTTCAGAGTGATTCAAGACTTTGCCAGTACCCAGATCTTTCCACAGCTTCTTTAATTCAACAAACATGTATTACACCCCTCCTCTGCGCCAAGCACCACGCGAGGTGCTGGGGAAGCAACGGTGAGAGAGACATTGATCCTGCACCCAAGAGGATCCCGATCCCGTGGGCAAGACGGAGATGTAAGCAAACTGCTCCAGGCTGCACAAGTGCGTGGCGCTTTTCAGGTGTTGAGGAAATGTGTGCTGAGTGAATGAATGGATTCACTCTTCCCACAAGAATGCACTGAGGGCCTACTCTCTGCTTGGCACCATTCTAGAAACAAAACAAACAGAAGGAGCTGACACTCTAGAAAGAGGAGACAGACAATAAACAAAACAATAGGTAGTTACAGAGTATGTTCAAAGGTGATAAATGCTACGGAGAAAAATACAGTGGGCAAGGATAGGAAATACCAACAGCAAGGGTGGGGGGAGGACTTGCAGTTTCGAATAAGGTGGTTAAATTCAGGAACGGCTCACTGCGGAGGTGACCTCTGGGCAAACTTGGAGAAGGCACAGGGGAAAGGCCTGGGGTGGGAGATGCCCAGTGGATCTGAGGGCCAGCCACGAGGCCGATGGACGCGAGAGCAATAAAGGGGCATGTGTGGGTGAGCCAGGTGGGTGAGCCAGGTGCTGGCGGACGGGCTGTGTATGGCCTCACTGGCTCCTCTCAGGACGCCGAGGATTCTGAGCTCAGGAGTAGCGTTACGGGACTTGGGTTTCCACAGGCTCCCTCTGCCTGCCTCGCTGAGAACAGATTAAAAGGCGCTTTGAGAGGAACAAGGAGACCAGTTAGGAGAACACTGGGAGAATCCAGGCCAGAGGTCCTGATGGCTTAGACCAGGGAGGGGGGGTGAGAAGGGGTCTGATTCTGGGTACTTGTTAAGTAGCCAACGGGAACAGATGAAACGAAATGCAGTGAAATACATACGGTTCAGAGAGGAAAGCACACCTAAGGCAGCCTAGGGAGAGCCAAGGAGGCGGTGGGCTTGAGCTGAGTCGTAAAGACTCAGGCAGGCAGCAGGCAGATGAGGACAAAGGCCCAGAGGAGGGAGCGGGCGTGGCGCTCAGCATTCAGCCGACAAGCGGCTCAGGAGCGGGGCAGTGGGGGACTGTGCAGAGCCCGGTGCGCCAGACCGGGGGCACGCGGGTTGCCTTCCTGTTTCTCAGACGGGCTGTGCTCTGTCACCCGTGTCTGTGTCCCCACCTAGGTCCCACTCATTCTTCAAGTCTTGGCTCCAGTTCAGCTTCTTGGGAAACTCCGGCCCACCCCCCCTCCTTCATCTGAGGGTAAATCTCCTTCTCATCCCCTCTCCCAGCTCCTTTCACTTCTTCGCTCGTTACACTGACTGTGTGATCTATCCTGATCATTCTCTAGCTGTCTGCCCTCTAGGCTTGATCAGAACCACGATCGGAATCCCAGGACTGAGCCCAGAACCTGGCGTGAAGCAGATATATAACATGGGCTGAATTAAGGAGGAGGCCTTATGAATTTTCTGCTCCTAACTGCCTGGGCAGGAAAAAGACAAACCAGAACTGCGGGATTGTACGTTTGAAGTAAAAGTTAATAGGTTCTAAAGGAAAACCTGAGGGTGGCCTGTAAGTTAAAAGAGTCTCCAGCAATAAACCTTGTGAAACTTACATCATTGTGTGCTCTAAAACCTTCTTCCTTTCGCACATAATCTCATCATTTTGGGGGGTGGGGGGGAACAAGTCAAAATTATCTCTAAGATATTTCAACGTGGCAAATTATTAGCACTTCCCACAGATACTTAGGATAGCATCCACTTTTTTCGGAAACAAATATTACGAAGAACGCTTAGCAAAACCCAAACTGCAAAACAGAAAGTCTCCTCATGGTCCAGCTTCAACACAGCAGACTGCCTATTTCCTCAGCGCTGTCTCCTGTGGTCTAACCAACTATCTGTCTCCAAAGGGCAGGCCCGTGTAGGAATGCTGGGCCTCAGCGGGCAACTGGAATCCAGCAGCCTGCCAGGAAGGCCTCTGCACACTGAAGTTTGGACAGCAGCCCTCAGGGGCCTCCAGCCACTCGGCAGCAGGGACCAACAGATCCTCCGAACCTGACCGAGTCACCGATTCAACATCCAGCCTCCACTGGTCATTCAGTTCAGCAAACACCGGCTGAACCCCTATAAGCGTGGTAGCAAGAAATGAAACTCATGAAATATGGCCCAAAGGACATCAATTCCTCTAGTCCAGTGTTTATGAAAGGACTAAGTAGCAGGTCAATATGTATACAAAATACTGTGTACCTCCTGGGAGCACCAAGCCATGCCAGGCTAACTCTGGGCCCTGGAACCATCAAAGCTCAGGCCCAGGCTCAAGGCCTGAAGGCCCTCGTGGCCTCGCGTCTACTTCCCTTGTTCTTACTTTGTGTACTTACCACCATTTCCCAAACCAGCAATGGGGCTGATGCCATCCAGGTCATCTGGTAAATTGGGAACAAGGCCACTAGGAGAGAACACGTGTGATAAAAGAAGAGTCAGTGTTTGAACAGCAGAGACTATCAGACGGACTGTCCATCATCAGGTCACAGCCAGCCAGCTACCTGTGAGGCATGCAGTGCAGAGGTTAAGAACTCAGGCTTTAGGGCAGAGGTCTGGCTCTAACACTTAACAACTGAGTAAGGTCCGTCATTCATTCACACGTCAAGGGTTCTGTGGGCCACAGATGGGCTAGGTGCAGAGGCACCATGCCAAATATAAGCTACTGATGTTCCTGAGTCTTACTTTGTTAATTCGTTACATGGGGATACCACCCTCTACCTGTAAAGATTAAATGAGTTAATGTATCAATATATAAACGCTCAGCACACAGTAAGTGCTCGCTAAATGGCATCTAGCGTTGTTTTTGTCATTACTATTATTATCATTATTAGTATGCCTATCACAACCAAAAATTAAGCTTCCAAGAATCAGGCACCAATTCGGATGCTTTAAGAATATCAAACAAAAATGCAAAACTCACTGATTCAAGAAGTTTTACTGGTTGAATTATAAAAACAGGTTCAGTGAGGATCTGGAGGCACTGACAGAAAACTAAACCGTAATAGGAGGCGTGGTTCAACACAAAACACACCTCCCTGGATTCTGTTCTAAGCTCTGCCGCATACCTCTCCCAGCCTCGCTTCCTTCGTCTGTAAAAGGAGAACAGCAGCTACTTGATAGAGCAACTGGCAATTAAATGAGACAACAAGTGTCCGGCAAGTACCTGGCCTATTGTGAGTATTCCATAAATGGGAGCAAAACACCCGGTCACCTTGAAACATACAATGCTCTATAACTTACAAAAGATTTACCGTCATGAGAATTGCCCAATTCCCTGAGGGTCTATGCATTTCTCAAAGGAAGGTGCTAAAGCCCAGATAATTTCAGCAGCCTCTACTCAGTCGTGGCAGTTAAGTAGAGAACCAAGGCCAGAATCCGAGCCCTTTACGTCTAACCCCCAATAATGCTTCCCTGTCCCAAGCTGTAAACTAAGAGTTGATGGACGTGCAGCTTGAGTTCTTGGCAATTTGCTCTTTCCATGCCTCTAAATTCAGATCCGTTCTGTTCCTAGGACAATTTTGCCTGATAACCAAACTCTGGAGTTGGAATGAACCTTCAAGATCAGAACCAAGCCAAAAACTGGATGTCGTAATATTCCAACATCAAGAAAATGATTACATTAAAAGTGTCTGCTATGAGGATAACTGGAAAAAAAAAACAAAACCTAAGTAGAATACGCCTTCAATTATTGAAAAACAAAATACACGTACACGGAAGACACCTCAAATCCTTGGAAACTAGGTGGGCTTTAAATATATATAACAAGACAACTGAAATATTAAAAATCATAATTTGCAGGGAAATGAGAGATATTTTCCTCCATTTTAATTTTACAATTCTCAATTTCCTCCAGTAAGTACCACGAGAAGGACAAACTCCATTTTCTAAACTGAATTGTAAAAATTAAAATCAAGTTCGATCACCACCCTTTGCAGATGGTGGCCCAGTGGCCCAAGATCACAAACCAGGTTACTGGTCAAGCTTAGCCTACAGTCTGGTCTCTACATTCCCAAGTTTGGGGTTCTCTCCACCACGGCCATTAATTTACTACTATCGGAGGAAATGGCCCATCAGTTACTCAAGCCAAGATCAATCACCGTTGTAGACCACGTGGCAGGCAAAGCCAAAGAATTTGGTCTTAGGCAAATTTCCAACAGGCAACCAGCGAAGTCTGAAAAATGACATTTGACACCGCAACTCAGAAGAAACCACTATTTAATGCAGCAATTCCGGCCTGGTTCCTGCCAAATTTCCATCTGGACTTTACCTGCCCACTTTTTAAATGCCGTGAACCTCTGTCATGCGCAGTCTCAGTCAGTTCCAGCCACACCTCCACCTTTAAGAATTCACCTTTCTGTATCCCATTCTGATCATTCACTCTAGGCCTGAGAACTAAAGTTGGGGCTTCATGGGGCCCCACCTGTAGTCAAAACTAGGCAAGCAAAGGAAAAGGGTTTAGACATGATTTTGTCATGGTATGGATGAGGGAGACTAAGGCCCAGAAAGGGAAGGAACATATTTGCTCAAAATCACAAGCGGGGCCTTCCCTGGTGGCGCAGTGGTTGAGAGTCCGCCTGCCGATGCAGGGGACACGGGTTCGTGCCCCGGTCTGGGAAGATCCCACATGCCGCGGAGCGGCTGGGCCCGTGAGCCATGGCCGCTGAGCCTGCGCGTCCGGAGCCTGTGCTCCACAACGGGAGAGGCCACAACCGTGAGAGGCCCACGCACCGGGAGAAAAAAAAAAAAAAATCACAAGCGGTTGGTAGTAAAGCTGAGACCAAAATCCAGGTGTCTCTGTGTCCTTGACACTCGCTAACCAGCGTCCGGGCTGCCCAAAGCTCCTACTCAATGGGGCACATAGTCAGGGCCAGTTTCCTCACATGCAAAACACAGCATAAGCGTAACCACTACCCTGCAGGGGCACCGCGCTGAACAGACCCCACGCTCAGCGACAAGCAGCCTCCCGCCTACTACTCACCACAGCCCTTCAGTGGTAGGTGGTAGTTTTTAGATGTTGCCATTTTTTTTTAATGAGGAAAAGGGAGGCCCAGGAAAGTTAATAAGCTGAAAGACCAAGCTGGCCTGACTTCAAAGCCCGTGCTCTTAGCCTCTACACCACCCTGGCCCCCGCCAGCACCTTCCTCAAGGGACTGTGGCGAGGTCCCCATGAATCGAGGCAGGGCCTTCCAGAGTCTGCACAGCGCACGGCCATGTGGCTGCTTCCTGTCCACTATGTGTCGGGTAAATGAACGAACGCTCACCTGCGCTTCACCAACCACTTCATCCTCCTAGCTCGCTCCACCGCCACCCAAAAGGGGCGATCTCCTGAGCCTGTACATGGCAGCCAACAACTGTCCATCCTCGCAAGGTCCAACAAGGATGGAACGTTTCACGGACAAAGTGTTACGAGAGCCGTGGACGGACTGGACATCACATTCAGAAAACAACTATACCAAGTACAGTCTTGTCTGTCTTTCAACAACTTGTTTTTCATTCTGTGTCATGTATTCTTAATGAGAGAAAAATATATATAAATACAAAATAGACAAGTTTCAAGTTCTCCTTGACTACTCACTCCCATCTTGGTCTCCTCCTAAGAGGTAACCACTCTTGTCAGCAAGACATTCCAAACCTTTCCCTATGTATGTAATTGTGTATGCAGCATCTTTTCTTCACTAACGTGTCCTAAAGATGTTTTCATGACAGTACAGATCTACCTCAGTGTTTTTAACTCCTACAAAGCAATGTACAGCAGTGTCTGCAAATTTTATTGACCCCAACCCATAGAAGGAAATATATTACCCTTCATTCTTGAAATTCTTTCTATTCTGTTCTACTCATTTTTTTTTTTTTAATTCTGGTTGCAACCTACTACATTCAGTTTCATGAGTTGCCAATGGGTCACAGTCTGAAAGACACTTGAGAAAAGATGTGTATTTACCAGGTCTCCTGATGGTAATTCAATGTTTCTAAACTGTTCCTTTTACAAACAATGCTGGATCTCCTTATACAGGTCTCATTGTGCACATGTGTGAGGATTTCTCTAGTCAGATAGATAGCAAGAAGTGGAATTCCTGGATCTAAACACATTCACATTTTTTTAATGGGCAAAGGATTTGAAAATATACAAAAGGCTAATAAGCACATGAAAAAATGTTCAACATCATTAGTCATTAGGGAAATGCAAATCAATACCACAATGAGATACCCTGTCACATCCCCAAGGATAGCTATAAGCAAAGACAAACAATAACAAGTGTTGACATGGCAATGGAGAAATAAGAACCCTCATATACTGCTGGTGAGCATGTAAGATGGTGCAGCCACCTTGGAAGAGAGTTGGGCAGTTCCTCAGAATGTTAAACATACAGAGTTACCATATGACCCAGCAACCCTACTGCCAGAGAAACAAAAATTTATGTCCACACAAAAACTTGTACCCAAATAAGTGTTTATAGCAACATATTCATAACAGCCAAAAAAGCAGAAACAACCCAAATGTCATCAACCAATGAATGAATAAACAAAATATGGCATCAATACATGTATATAATGGAATACTATTCAGGCACAGAAAGGAATGAAATACTAATACATGCTACAACATGGATGAACCTCACTAAAGACCACATACAGTAAAATCCCATTTATATGAAATGTCTGGAATAGGCAAATCTATAGACAAAAAGTAGATAGTGCTTGCCTAGGGCTGGGGGGAGGGGAAGGAGGAGAAATGTGGAATGTTATAGACTAAATGTTTGTGGCCCCCCAGAATTCATATGGTGAAACCCTACCCACCCCCCCCAAGTGATGGTATTAGGAGGTGGGCCTTTGGGAGGTAGTTAAGTCTAGATGAGGTAATGAGGGTGGAACCCTTGGGAATGGGATTAGTGCCCTTAAGGGTTCCCAGAGCTCTTGCTTCCTCTCTCTGCTCTCCACCATGTGAGGATACAATGAGAAGTATCAATAGGTAGTCTGCAACCCAGAAGAGGGTCCCCACTAGAACCTGACCATGCTGGCACCCTGATCCTGGACTTCCAGTCTCTAGAACTGTGAGAAATAAACTTCTGTTGTCTATAAGTCACCCAGTCTATAGTTTTTTTGTTACAGCAGCCCAAGCTAAGACAGGGAACGAATGTTAATGGGCACAGGGTTTCTTTTTTGGATGATGAAAATGTTCTAAAATTAAGATTATGGTGATGACTGCACAACTCTGTAAATATACTAAAAAAAAAAAACATTGAATAGTATATTGCAAATGGGTGAGCTTTACGGCATATAAATTAGATTTATATCTGTTAAAAAAGCTGTTAAAAAAAAAACACACAAGGCACATTTTTAACGCCAAACTGTGTTCCACGAAGACTGTATCAGTTGACACTCTGTTGTGCACTTTTCCACACAGTGATTACAAAGCAGCATTTTACTACTAAATATGGAGCCTACATTCATGGTATTTATCTTTTCAAACGGAGACTGAACAAAATTGATTCATTCAACAAATATTTGTTGAGCCTCTACCATGTGCCAGACACAGTCCTAGGGCAGATACAGTGGGGAAGAAGCCAGACGTGCTGCCTGCGCTCCCTGAGCTAACACTGGCGATGGAGAGCACCTCCTCAAACCTCACAGCCTAGGGGTACCTCTGGTCCAAGGTCGGCCTTGGATTAAGCTTTCAAGCCTTCACCAGAAATTTCATTCCACCATCCTCTTTCTCAACCTCCTTCTACAAAATCCATAAAGGCACTCTTTGCCTGAGAAAGTACAAACTGTGTACCAAGCTATAAGAAACATGTCTTTGTGGTCTGCCCCTAACTGGGCAGCAAGCACTTAATGGCCATGTACTTGAGGAACCCATAGATGTACAAGCCTGGGCCAGGCCTTAGGAAGCTCACAGGGAGAGGCAGAATCCTGGGCATGAAAACAAACGGGTGAACCCAGGGGTGTGGGCACAGAGGACTTTGTCCAGGAAACAGTACAACATGGTAACGGTGAAACAAAAACAGCCAACATTTAATGTACTCCCCAGTCGGTGCTAGGTACTTAATACATACAATCTTGCTTCATCCACAAAGTCACCCAACAAAACAGATGTTATCACTGAAGAGAAGCTGAGGTTTAGGAGGGTGAAGCGAACTACTCAAGCAGCACAGCTAGTGACTGGCTGAGGCAGGATGCAGACGCAGACATCCTGCGTACAAAGCGCAGGTTCCTTCGACACCATCAGGCAGGCCCTAATGAAGGCCCTTAGCTCAGGTGAGGCTCCAGGGGCCGGAGCTCTTGGGGCACCCACAGGTGGTCAGGTTTGGAGAGAATAACACACACTGACCTAATTCAAAAGAAGTCCAAGGACAAACTGGACTCTGGTCTAGTCTCTAAAACTGGGGCTTGGATGTTAGCAAGCAGAAGAGTACTCATGTTAGCATCAAAAGAGATTGTACTGCAGGGATTTTTCTCATCCACTGTGACCACCTGACAGACAAGCTGACTCTCTCAGGACGTTTCTGCCACTTTTTGAGGGCCAGTTCAAGCACCAGCAGCTCCAAAAATCCTCCCAGAATCCTCTCAGAATTGGTTCAGAGAACTGGCTGGAAGGCAAGACATGGTACTGATAGCCAGGATTTGGAGTCTGTAGGCCTGGATTTAAATCCTGGCTTGATCATGTACTTTTTGTGGGACCCCAGACCGTTCATTTCACCTCTCTGAACCCCAGTGTCCTCACCTGTAAAAGGGGGATAAAACTGTCACCCCACCAGATCATTGTTTATTCAGTGATTTACCAAATGGTTACTGAGCCCCTACTATGAGCCAGATACCACATTAGGAAGTCGGGTTACAAAGATGATCAACATGCAGCCCCTGCTCTCACGTAGGTCAGAGTCTAATCTGGGAGACAGACAAGTTAACAGTCATACCTGCAGTGGCCAGTACAGGAGCCACCAGCCACCTGGACCTACTGAGCACCTGAAACGTGGCTCATTCAAGTTGAGAAGGGCTGTAAGTGTAAAACACATACTGGACTTCAAAGACTTAGTAAGATCAAAAAGAAGATAAAATATCTCATTAATAATTTTTTTCACAAGTTAGAATGATAATATATGGAAATACTGGGTTAAATAAAACATTATTAACATTAATTTCACCAGTCTCTTTTTACTTTTTTAATGCGGTTATTAGAAAGTTTTAAATTACATACGTGGCTCAAATTATATGCTGACTGGACCACACTAGTTAATAAAATTCAGTGAAGTCATGGGACTTCCCTGGCAGCCCAGTGGTTAAGACTCTGAGCTTCCAGTGCAGGAGGTGTGGGTTCAATCCCTGGTCGGGGAACTAAGATCCTGCATGCGGCGTAGTGGGGCCAAAAAAAACAAAAAAATTCAGTGAAGTCAATGAGGGCTGTGAACAGGTCAGTGATGGGGGGACTAGAGGAGAACAGAGGGCCCAGGTGGCGATAGGGGGATATCAGTGAAGACTTCCTGGCAGTACCATCTAAACTGAGACCTGAAAAATAATAAGGCAAGGGGGGGGGCAATCCAGGCCGCAGGGACAGTGAGTACACAGGCCCAGCTGTAAGAAAGAACAAGGCAGATCATTCATAACAGTTTGGCAGCCAGCAAGAGTGACGGGAGGAGACAGGGAAGGAAGAGGGAGGACAGGAGGTTAGTGAGGTAGATGTGCCAGAGTATAAAGAGCTCAGAAACCATATTAAAGAACTTCATCTTGAGGGCAGAGAGGAGCCAGGGAGGGTATGAAGCAGGTGAGTAAGAGATTAGTTACCAGGAGTGTATGCAGCACCAGGATCACCAGCAAAGGCAGGGAGAGGAGGGAAAGGAGAATATCTGATGCTCTGTTGAGCTGCTACTCTGGGTCAGACATTAGGCTAAACCCTTTTAGACTCACCCATGTTACAGATAATGAAAACTGAGGCTCACAGAGGGTGACTTGCCCAAGGTCACAGGACTGTTAAGTGTAAGAATTGGGATTGAAACCCAGTTAGGTCTAGGTCCCAAAACCCAAGTGCTTGGCCAACTGGTGCTGAGATGTGAAAAGCTGTCTGAGAGAATAACAATGGACTTTACCTTAACGGCAATGAAAAGCATTAAACACGTAAAGCAGCAGACTGTGACAATCAGGTTTATATTTTAAAAAGAGCTTTGAAGCTGTAGTACAAAAGGCTATCAGAGGGCTTCCCTGGTGGCGCAGTGGCTGAGAGTCCGCCTGCCGATGCAGGGGACACGGGTTCGTGCCCCGGTCCAAGAAGATCCCACATGCCGCGGAGCTGCTAGGCCCGTGAGCCATGGCCGCTGAGCCTGCGCGTCCGGAGCCTGTGCTCCGCAACGGGAGAGACCCCAGCAGTGAGAGGCCCGCGTACCGCAAAAAAAAAAAAAAAAAAAAAGGCTATCAGAGGTGTGAAGGAAACCACGACAATCCAGATGAGAGGTCATACTGCAATATACTGGGGCAGTGGCAGAAAGATGAAGAGAAAGGGACATGATGCAGGAGCTGCAAAGGGCCTTGCTCTGTGCCTGATAACTAGTAGGTCCTCAATAAACAGAGTAACCATTTGTCCAAGGTCTGCCCAAGACAGGACCTGTTTATGCCTGCTGCTCAGGCATAAATTAACTGTGCCCATTTTACTCTTAAAACCGTCCAGATTTGCACAACAAATAACATGTCACCGTTTCAGTTAGGATCTGTTGACTAAAAGCAGCAGCCTGTCCCTAGAAGAGCTGGATAAACACTGCAGATTCTCAGTTAGGGATCACCTCTGAGACCTTCTACCCTCTCCCCAACCAGGAGCCCAGGACAACCAAAGGGCCCCAACCCTGCAGCAGTGCAGGGCTTTGTCAGGCCTTCCTACCAGGAGAGCCCCCTGCCGCACCAGCAATGTGGACTCCAACTGCCTCTTGGGACAGGTGCATGGGGATGCCACTCTCAGACATTATTCCCCAATTTGTATTACTGTTGATGATGATAATGACAACACCGAATCTCTTTTTTCTTTTTTTATCTTTTGGCCTCGCCCCGTGGCATGTGGAATACTAGCTCTCCCACCAAGGATCAAACCCGCACCCCTTGCATTGGTGTCGTCGAGTCTTAACCACTGGGCCGCCAGGAAAGTCCTCCGAATCATTTTTTAAGCACTGATTATATGGCAGGCACTACTCCTGCCAAGCAAATTGCTGGGTGGGCATCTTCTCTTTTGATCCTCACCCCAACTCTGTTGGGTGGATATTACTGCCAGCCTCCTTTTACAGATGGGAAAGTAGATTAAACCATTTTATCAAGGTCGTACAGCTAGTTAGTTTAAAGGGCTGGATTTGAATCCAGTTCTGTTCAACTCCAGCCAAGGTTCCTAACCGCTTCACTCCATAGGCCGAGTTTTGGTGGCCACTATGTGACCCCATAAGCAAAGCCTGGACAGACCAAGTGCACTCCCCATAATGAAAGCAAATCCCCAAACCAGCATGAACCATCAAGTACCCTCAAGGTCCCCGCCCCTCAACTAGCCCCCACTAATTGCACACTCCAAGAGATCCCCATCTCCCACCCTTTCACAGAACCCTTTACCTGTCCCTCACCGCCTCTTCAAAGTATGTCCCGAAATGCGAGAGGCGGGCGTGGGACAGGTCGGGACCGCTCAACCACCTACACTCAGTATCAGTGGGCGGGTGCCCAAAGAGATTCCCCCCCCCGCAAGAAACCCATCCCACATACCGCCCACGTCCAGAACCCTCAAACACCCAAAGAGCAAACCCCAAGTCTCGGATGCAGCAAACCCCCATCAGCGGGAACCCCGGCCTGGTTACCGCGAACCCCCGAAGGCCAGGCCGCACCTGCAGCCGCTGCGTATCCCGGGGAGGGTGACGTCCTCTTCCAACACCGAGTCCATCATGGACACAGAGGAGGTGGCGGCGTTGGTATCTGGCGGCGTCGCCACTGGTTTCCCTCCCCCCCTCCCGCCCCCGGTCGCGACCCGCCTGGCTCCCGAGGTCCCCGCCCCCTCCAATCCAGGTCTCGTTCGGACTCCGGCGGCGCCGCTGGAATTCAAACCGCAGCCGCTGCCATCTTTCCCGGCGCTTCTTCCTACGGAAACGAGGCGGGGTCACCGAGTCGCGCGCTGTGAAGCCGAGGCCGGGCCGGGCAGCAAGGGCGGGCGCCATCTTAACTAATGGCAGGGGGGGCGGGGGTTCTGCACTTGCGCCAGCAAGACTTAAGGAAAGAGAGGCAGGATGCCATTTTTAGTGAGGGCACTCGGGCCGAGGCCAGGGCAGGTGCCATCTTTGTTGAGGGCTGAATCGGCCTTGGGCCGTTAATTTAAGCGGGAGATGGAAATCCAGCACCTCTTGGCACCCGCAGAGTACCTAACCAGGTATGTACTTTTCTAGAATAATGACTGCGAACCTTAGGGTCTGGGCATCCCAAAATCTTCCGCCTTGAGTTGAAACTCAGATAATCCGGTGCTGCCTCGCTTTAGAAAAATCCTACCTACAGAATCCTGACTTAAGCAGTAATTTGCACACTTAGTTTGAAACGAAGAAGCTCATCCCTATGAGCCTAGTGGTCAGGGACTCTCCCTCTCCAATCTCTCACCTGGTGAGCCTTTATTACCGTTAGGGCTCAAATGCACCTGAGATCAGTAAACTGAGGCCAAAAGAGAGGAAAGCCTCACCGAAGGTCATGTACCATAAGTCGGTCAACTGGAGCCAGACCCGTGGTTCCTGCCAACTATATCCGAGCACTCTGCATAACCCTGGCTGCCTTTCTGAAAGCAAATAGCAATCACCAAACACTTAGATAATCTGGCAGAGCTTGGCCAGTGAAATCGACCTTCCTCTCTTCACTCAGTGTTGCTACCCTTTCTCTGCAGACTGTCAGGACTGTTCTCAGTCCTGCCCGAAAATAACTTGAAAAGATGAGTGACTGGGTAGATGTACCTGTCCTCCGTCAGCCTCAGTTTCCTCGTTCTTTCCAAAAGAGGCCTTCTTTAATCCTCTAATCTACATCAAGCCCTTTCTTGTATTCTTAGCAATCTGTATTTTTCCTCTGTGGCGCTTACCACATTTTGCAGTTCTATACTTCCGTATATAATTTTTTTAACTTTATCCCTTTTGCAGTAGACTGAAAGCTCGGTGAGGGCAAAGACTGTGTTCTGAATTGTTCACGGCTGTATCCCCAATACTTAGCACTGTGCCTGCCACCCAGCAGGTGTTTAAATATATATGTTGAGTGAATGATTCAATCAATCTGGAAAATGGGGCTAATACCTATCCTGCAAGGTTTTTTTTTTAATCCATTTTATTGAAGAATTATTGATTTACAATGTTGTGTTAGTTTCTGCTGTACAGCAAAGTGATTCAGTTACATGTATATACATATATTTTTTTCATATTCTTTTCCATAAGTTTATTACAGAATATTGAATATAGTTCCCAGTGCTATACAGTAGGACCTTGTTGTTTATCCATTCTATATATAATAGCTTGCATATTATCCTGCAAGGTTTTTATGACAATGTGGAGATGACCTAAGATACCTTTAGTAGCTCAGTCAATGGTAATCCCATCTCTCTCTCTCTCTCTCTCTCTCTCTCTCTCTCTCTCATACACACACACACACACACACACACACACACACACACACACACCCCTTTAGTGAAGGCTACAAGGCTCATGGTCCTGCGCCTGTCCCTCTTCCATTCCCAGATCTTCAACCACCCCCAGAATCAGCGATAAAATAACAGCCTGAAAGACAGTGGGCAGGAACCAGCTGGCACACAGGGAAGGGGCAGTCCCTGAATCCCTGGAACCAACAGTCCTTGCCAGTGCTAAGTTCAGCCAATGAGATGAGTGTGTCCAAAAGCAGGGAAGCTGGCGTGTCAGGATTCCTGCCCTGGTTCTGCCACTGACTCTCTCTGATCTTTGCCAGACTGCTCCTTTTCTCTGGGCCTCAGTTTCCACAGCTGTAAAATAAGAGGGTGGGACTGGATGGATGTCTCCGGACCTCACAGCTCTGGAGCAGATTTCTTTGTGTTGATTTCAAAGCTACTAACGCACAACCAGCTCTATTCTGATGAGGGAGTCTGAGTTACAAATCATCACTTCCCAGATGAAGGAACTAACTTTCCATCCAGCAGATGAAAGCTCTTGAGAAAGGACACAAGGAAGAGGATGTGCACAGTTTGACATTCCTTACGTGACACTTGTACCGGGTATATCACAGGCACCACCGCATCTAACCCTCACAACCACCCTCAGCATAGGTGTTACTGTTATCCCCATTTCTCTTACAGATGAGAAGACTGAGGCTGAAAGAGGTAAAAATAATTTATGGTCTCCCTGCTGCTAAGTGGCAGAGCTGGAATTTGAGCCTAGGTCCCTCTGAACCCCAAAACCCTAATTGTTTCAGGAAGCCTGTCTTCTCTATTTGTTTTTCTCCACTTTAGAATTTAGGATTAAGGGGTGAGGTCTACATTCAGACAACGGTATTTCAGGGATGTGTTCACCAGACTCTACTCCTTGGGCATGTGCTTCAAGGTGGCCATGAGATGAATCTGAGTGTGGGCAATATAATTTCAGGACTGGAAGTCTGGGCGCCTGGATTCTGACTTTGGAAGGTCCTCCAGCTTATCCTGGGACCTGGCGTCTCTTCCCCTTGCTCCTCCTTGGTTTTTCCTGTGTAAAATGGGACAGACAATGCTGAGCTCACTCGGTTACATTAGATACTTTGGAATCTATAAAGAAGGAAGAGCCGGGGAGGAATTCTCCTTATGAGTAATCCATTGCCCATTCGGTGTATGGCCATATTCCTGGTTTGTGTGCTAAACATTTTAGTGAACCAGGAAACTGAAAATAGAATCAATTGCACAAAAGATGGGCTATTTGGGAAGTTGTTTTCCTGTTTTCATGGTCAGGGACGAAGCCCTTTGCCCTGTCTCTGTCTCACCATGGCCTTTCTTTCTGCCAAGCCTGGAGGTGACGTCACTACCACCAGCTGTTTGGGCTATCTGGCGCCATCCCCTTGACGACAGCCACCCAGCCACAAAGCTGGCATTATTATTTCCTTGGGCAAGGTCATATTGAATGGCTGGGAGGAAGTCGCTTGCAGCCAGATGTTTCTCATTAGGGTAGAACCCTCAAGACACAGAAGCTGCCATTACTAACGGCAAGAATAGCTTATTATAGAATCAATACATACACACTGCTACTTTGCACTATTTCATTTTATCCTTAGAACACTGTGAAGTAGATTGGGATGACTGCCCTGCGCTTCAGGTCAGGAAACAAGACTCAGGGAGGGGAAGAGATTTGCCCAAGGCCACACTTCCTTCCTTCCTTTCTCTCTCTCTCTTTCTCTCTTTCTTCCTTAGCTTTTTGTTTAGAAATAATTTCAGGCTTAGAAAAAAGTTGCAAAAGTGTGCAAAGATTTCCTTGTATAGCCTTCACCCAGCTTCCTAAATTACTAACGTTTTGGGGTTGGCCAAAAAGTTCGTTCGGATTTTTCCATGCCATCTTACAGAAAAACCCGAATGAACTTTTTGGCCAACCCAATACATAACAATAGCACAATTGTCAAAAATAAGAAATTACATTGAAAGGATACGATTCACTACAGACATTTTTAAATTTAATCAATTTTCCCATTAATGCCATTTTTCTGGCTCAGGAGGCAATCCAGGATTTGACATTGCATTTAGCTGTTATGTCTCCTCACCTCCCTCCAATCTGTGGCAATTCCTCTGTCCATGCCTTTCATGATGTTGACACTTCAGAAAAGGTCTTGCCAGTTATTTGATAGAATGTTCCTATTTTGGGGTTCATGTGGTGTTTCCTCGTGATAAAACTGAGGTTGTGCACTTTTGGCAAAAGTGCCACAAAAGTGATGCTGTGCCTTTCTCAGGTACCAGGACGCAGATGGTATTAATATGTCTCATTAATTGGTGCTGGTAACTCTGTTTTCTTGCGTAAGGTAGTATCTGCCAAGGTTCTCCGTGGTAAAATTACTATTTTTATAATTAATAAAAATCTTGTGTTGATATTTGAAACTATGTAAATATCCTGTTTTTCATCAAATTTTCACCCACTTATTTTAGCATCCATTGATAATTTTTTTTTTTTTTTTTTTTTGGCTGCATTGGGTCTTCATTGCTGTGCGCAGGCTTTCTCTAGTTGCAGTGAGCGGGGGCTACTCTTCCTTGCGGTGTGCGAGCTTCTCTTTGCGTTGGCTTCTCTTGTTGCTGAGCACGGGCTCTAGGCGCACGGGCTTCAGTAGTTGTGGCACGCAGGCTCAGTAGTTGTGGCTTGCAGGCTCTAGAGCGCAGGCTCAGTAGTCGTAGCCCACAGGCTTAGTTGTTCCCCAGCACGTGGGATCTTCCTGGACCAGGGCTTAAACCCCTGTCCCTTGCATTGGCAGGCAGATCCTTAACCACTGCACCACGAGGGAAGCCCCCATTGATAATTCTTACCCAAAACAATTATCACAGGGCTGTTTGCCAGCTGACGATGTCCTGTTTTCATCATTCCTTCTATCTTTATTAATTGGAACTCTACTGTAAGGAAGAGCTTTCTCTTCTCCCCCATTTATTCAGTTGTTTATTTAACCCAGTATGAACTCGTGGATATTTGCTTTATTTTGTGAGTTAAAATACATTACTATCATTATTTCTCTTGTTGCCCAAATTGTCCTAGATTTGGCCAAGTCATCCTTTGAATACATAGGTGTGCCAAGATTCAGACCCAGGTCTGTCTGGTCCCAAGGTCAGCAGTATTTCTGGCTTGTCACCTGCCCCCTTGCTCACAGGAACTCTTCCCAGCCAACGCTCACCACCTGCAGTCCCTGACCAGTTCCCAGTTGTTACCCACTGTCTTCCCCATAGTGTGCTTGGTCACTAAGCCAGTGATGCCTTCTAGGACCAGCATCTAGCCCCAGGCTGTGCACATAGCTCAATGCCAGTTTGCCAAATTAACTCAAGTCGTAACTTCTCAAGATGGGAAGAAAACTGAGAAATACTGCATATCAAGGGAAGAGCATATAGATCATTAGGCTAGAGAGAGTAATACACATCAACACCATATGATCTCAGACCTGCCAATTCTACTTTCTCAGCTTCTTTTCTTACCTGTAAACTCAGTACATTAAACAAAAACATGGAGGCTCCCTTCAGCTCTGACATTCCATGAATAACTGATACCAGTTACCACGTACTGAGTGCTTTCTATGTGCCAGGCGCTATGTTAAAACCTTACATTCAATCCTCACAGTAACCATTTGAAACAGGGACTGATTATGCTCCAATTTTACAGTTGACAAAACTGAGGCTTAGAGAGGAGAGGGATTTGCCTGACCATCCAGCTGCTAAATGTTGGAGCTGGGAGCTGAACCCAAATTTTATTCTGAATCCCAGGCTCTTACTCACTATGCCATTTGCCTTTCACTGAATTACTAGTATCCCTGCAGTCACCAGCTGGTTAAAATGCAGATAAGTAATTATAAATAAAAGTAAAACATTTGAAATACTTTGTTAGTATAAGAAAAATCAGTGTAAGATTCTAGGGACACAACGAAAAGAGATGAGTCATTCCGACTGAGAGGTTGGGGGAAGGTGTTTTATAAGCAAGATCTATGCCCTGCAGAAGCAGGGTAGAAACCTGTATATGCCATATGGGCCCCAGCTGTTCACTTTTTAATGCCAGCAGAAATAAAATAAAATTGCTATTTGATGCAACGCCATTTACAAAGCCCATGTCACTTTCTTTGATGCTGTCTCATAATTCAGACGTTTGTTATCCTTTATGAATAAGGAAACTGATTCTCAAGAGACATGAACTGATTTTCCCAAAGTCACACAATAAGCTAGTGACAGAGAAAGAAACTTGGACCTCAGTTTTCTAATTCCCAAAAGGTGGTGCTCCTGAATTTTTTTTTTTTTTGAAACTTCCAGAAGGTGTCCCAAATCAAGATCTCCCTGCCTGAATTGATCTTGCTGAGTACCATGGCCAGATCCCCATGCAGCTAAACCCAGAGGCTTGGCTGTAAGAGAGTCAAAGACTTCTGGGAAAACTGTCCTAAGGTACCAGGGAAAGCTTTCAAGCACCCTTCCCAGCTGCACACTTGAATATGGAAAACAGCAACAGCTGTAGGCAAAGAAGGATAATTGAACTAATCAACGGTCTGGACATTTTGCAGGTTAAAAGAATCTTGATGTCTTAATAGTGATTAAATGTGGTGAATTCCTAATAAAAGAACAGACCAGGACCTAGTGAAGGTGGACCGCAAAGAGGTGGCTACAGCACCTATTTCCTCAAAGGAATCAATGTAAAAGGCCCTTTGCCTTTGCGTATGCCTTCCCCTCTGTGTGGCAAGCCACCAGGTACACTGCATAGGTTGTGCCCTGTTGAGGACACCCAGCCAAGGACGGGCGGAGGCTTGAAATCCAGTCCATGCTCTGCTTGCCAAGCTGTGGGCTCTGCTTCCCAAGCTGAGTCCATACCAAAGCAGGGGCATCTCTTCCTAACTCTCCCAAAGGAACTCTTTGTGCTAGTGGTTCTTTTTTTTTTTTTTTAAATATTTATTTATTTGGCTGCACCAGGTCTTAGTTACGGCACGCGGGATCTTTGTTGCCATGTGTGGGATCTTTAGTTGCGGCATGTGGTATCTAGTTCTGTGACCAGGGATTGAACCTGGGCCCCCTGCATTGGGAGCATGGAATCCCAGCCACTGGACCACCAGGGATGTCCCTGTGCTAGTGGTTCTTAAGGGTCTAGAATACCTTTCCTTCCTCTTCTCTGCCTAATTCCCAGAGTTTCCCCAACCATAGTTTAAGAGAATGTCCTGGGCCACAATCTGTATAGCTGCCCCACCTCTGAACTTGCAGAACACCCTGGTCTTATTTATGGCACTTACACAGCTCTGTAACTGTCCATTAACTTGCCTGTCTCCTCTATTAGACTGAGGTCCCTGAGAACAGGACTTTATTTTAAATCTATTTTATTGAGATATAATTTATATGCAGTAAAATGCACCCAATTTAAGTATACATTCTGATGTGTTTTGACAAATGTGTACACCCATGTAACCACCACCACAGCCAAGGTATAGAACAGTGCTCTCCAAAAGGACTTTCTGGGTTGATGGAGGTGTTCTGAATTAGCACTGTCCAATAGGGTAGCCACTGGCCACATGTGGCTATTGAACCCTGGAATTGTGGTTATGGGAATGAGGAACTTAAGTCTTTTAACTTTTGGGGAGGGGAGGGCCTCACCTCGTAGCATGTGGGATCTTAGTTCCCCGACCAGGGATGGAATCCACGCCCCCTCCGGTGGAAGCACACAGTCTTAACCACTGGACCGCCACGGAAGTCCCAGTTTTTATCTTTTTTTGAAGTGTAGTTGATTTACAATATTGGGTTAGTTTCAGGTGTACAACATAGTAATTCGTATTTTGCTTTGTTTTTTTGCAGATTATATTCCGTTATAGGTTATTACAAGATATTGGGTATAATTCCCTGTGCTATACAGGAAATCCTTTTTGCTTCTCTATTTTATGTATTTTACTTTGAATCTGTTAATCCCATACTCCTAATTTGTCCCTCCCCCATCCCTCTCTCCTTTGGTAACCATAAGTCTGTTTTCTAGGACTGAGAGTCTGTTTCCGTTTTGTATATGGATTTATTTGTATTATTTTTTAGATTCTACATATAAGTGATATCATTAAGTATTTGTAAAATTTTTATCTTAAATTTAAATAGCCACACGAGGCTAGTGGCAACTGTATTAGCATTGATATAAAACATTTCCATCACCCCAAAAAGTTCCCATGTGATCCAGTCCCAACCAATCTCCCTTCCCCTTCAGGAAACCATGATCTACTTTCTATCATTAAAGATTTGCCTTTTCTAGAGTTTCAGGTACCTGGCGTCATACAGTATGTACACTTTCTGTGCCTGGCTTCTTTTGAAAACAGGTACTTTTTTTGTTTTTTTGCGGTACTGCGGGCTTCTCACTGCTGTGGCCTCTCCCGTTGCGGAGCACAGGCTCTGGACGCGTAGGGTCAGCGGCCATGGCTCACGGGCCCAGCCGCTCCGCGGCATGTGGGATCTTCCCGGACCGGGGCACGAACCTGCGTCCCCTGCATCAGCAGGCGGACTCTCAACCACTGAGCCACCAGGGAAGCCCAAAACAGGCACTTTTAATTCTATATCCTAAAGCCTATCATAGTGCCTGGCAGATAATAGGTGTTTAATAAATGTTGGTGAAAGAGTGAATTATAAACCTTAATTAGAATTAATGATCTTATCCCAAACACTCTTTTTTCCCCACCTAATAGAATACAAGAGTGAAAAAGGCACTCACAGAGACCATTTAACTAAATCTCTTGGATGTACCAATGGAAATACTGAGACCCAGATGGGTTCCATGGCCTGTCCCAGTTCACTCTGTAAACTTAGAGCGAAGGTTACAGCCTACATGTGCAGACACCAAGGCTTGTACTCTTCTCACTTTGCAATACCCACCTGCCATCCATTTCCCATAGGCCAACATGGCAACTCTGTGAATCCCTGTGGGACCACAGGGATGCCTTCAAGATGCCATGCTGCCTACTTCAGCCTCCTGTGGATGCCATCCTGGCCCTAGATCACCTACCGAACCACAGAAACAGCAGCAATTAAACTCAGAAAAGTATCTCATTTCATTCCAAGCATACCTAAAACCTAGGAGTGACCTTCCTCCAATACTGGGCTGTGGGTTGGTTTTCTGCTCAGAAAACAAGCCACCCAGTACCGCTCAATAGAGAAAGAATAACACTGCATTTATTGAAGACCTCCTAAATAAAAGGGAGAGAGGAAAGGACCTACCATTCATTATAGATGTGGCATGTGCTGGGGTGCTTCACATACGATTTCATTTAACCTCAGTGCAACCTTAAGAGGTCAGCATCATTATTCCTTCTACAGGTGAGGACAGTAGGATTAAGAGCCATCAGTTATCTTGCCCAGGATACTACAGTGTGGAGCCTGCACCGGAATCCTCTCTGCTTCCAAAGCTGACACTGTTTATACTACAACCTATTGTGTTTTAGAACTCAGTTAAAGAGCTTTTCTACTGATGTTCCAGGATGCATCCTTTCATTAGTAAAAGCTAAGTAATCTATATTGTTGTTTGCTGGGAAACTCAGCTAAATTAGGTGCCAATTGCTAATGTAGCCTTAGCCTAGCTTTGCTGGTATACTTCTATCTCCTCTTTGGTATACTAAACTGGTACTTTTATCCTTTATTTAGTGGTTTAATGATCTCTGTCTTTTAATACAAAAGGTGAGGTACAGATTATAAGTAAATGAAGTTCATTCTTTACTCAGGACCAATAACCTGTTAACACTGCTACCTTTTCATTTTAACTGAAGGAGATTCAAAATGTAACTGTTGCCAAACTCTGATCCTTGCTCCGGCATATAAAGGCCTATCCATTTCAGACAATTGCTTTGGAGATTAATGGCCCATTGGAGTCTATACAATTTGCTTAATTGCCCCCAAATTATTATCTCAACTAAAACAGAATCTTAAGAGACAACCATTAATGTCTTTATCCTTGTCTGGAAGAATCTCATCTCTTGGCAAAAATAGCTTCTTCAAATGAAACTGGATAATCCCCTGGCCATGGTTATTAAAGATAACAATGGCTCATTTTAAAAATGTTTTGGGGGAATTAAAAAGCTGAGATTTAGCCTGTTCTGCAAGCTATTGAAAATAAAGGCAGGAAGGGGAGGACAACAAAAGCATCCACATATCAGACTAAGTTTGCTTCCTACCCAGTCAGCACAGGCCACAATGTTTGAGGATATGCAATCCAGTCTGTGGGGGAGATCTGTCTCTGCCCTATAGGAGTGAGCTTCATCGGCACCATTCCACTGAAGGAAATTTTGTGCTGTTTGTTCCCAGTGCCACTCAGAAACGTCCCTATTTACAAATGACTTGGTTCTGCCCCAGATAACAGTCTATTTGGTTTTTGGTTTAGGCTTGCATTACTTTAAAGCTTACGAACTGCAGTTCATACATGCCTTTACCGTATTTACCAGTGTAAACCCTGCAGTACATTACCGTATTTACCAGTGTAAACCCTGCAGTACAGCAGATTCCATCACTCATTCATTCACTAACATTTATTGAGCACCTTTTGGTACCAGGGCCATGCTTGTTTACATATACATTAATGTATATATATACATTATATATATAAATGTATGTATATATTATATATATATACATTATATATATAAATGTATGTATATATATACATACATTTAATGTATATATATACATTAAAAGATGTATACAGGGGTTTCCCTGGTGGCGCAGTGGTTGAGAGTCCGCCTGCCGATGCAGGGGACACGGGTTCGTGCCCCGGTCCGGGAGGATCCCACATGCCGCGGAGCGGCTGGGCCCATGAGCCATGGCCGCTGAGCCTGTGCATCCAGAGCCTGTGCTCCGCAGTGGGAGAGGCCACAGTAGTGAGAGGCCAGCGTACCGCAAAAAAAAAAAAGATGTATACAGTCCCAGCTCTCAAACTGAACAGATAATTTGATAGTAGAGAGTATCATCATCATCTTCTTCTTCTTTATCATGTTATTATCATGAATGAATGTTGGATTTTGTCAAATACTTTTTCTGCATCTATTGAGATGATCCTCTTAAGATTTTTTTCAGTTTGTGTGAATTTCATTGATTTTCAAGTATCACACCAACTGTGCATTTATGGAATAAATTCCAGTTGGTCGTGAAATACTATCTTTTTATATATATATAATTATTAAATTATATACTAAATATATTTTATATATTGCTGTATTTAATTTGCTTAAGTTTTCTTAGAAATATTTGTGTCTGTGTTCTGTCTGTAGTTTTTCTTTTCTTGTGATGTTTGTCTGGTTTTGGCATCAGGGTAACGCTAGTCTAACAGAATGAATTGGGAAGTATTATCTCCTTTTTAATTTTCCGGGCCAAGTTTGTGCGGAATTGATATTATGTTTCATGGAATTCACCAGCGAAGCTATCTAGGCCTGGAGTTTCCTTTGTGGAAGGTTGTTAAATATAAATTCAATGTCTTTAATAGTTATAGGCCTCCTTAGGTTATCTGTGAGTGAGCTTTGGTAATCTGTGTCTTTCAACGAATCTGTACATTTCACCTGTCATCAAATTTATTGGCATAAACTCCTCTTATTATCCTTTTAATGTCTGTAGGATCTATAGTGACATCCCTTTATTACTGGGTTTTTTGTGTCTTTTAAAAAAATTTTCATGATCATTCTGGCTGGAAATTTATCAATTTTATGGAATTTCTCAACTTCTAGTTCATTGATCTTCTCTTTTGTTTTCTTTTATATTTATTTTTGCCCTTATTTTTATTCTTTCTTATCTTCTGCTTACTTGGGGTTTATTTTTCTCTTCCTTTTCTAGTTTAAGATAGAATCTTAGGTCACTGATTCGAGATCCTTCTTTTCTAATATAAACAGTGCTTTGAACTTCCCACTAAGCACTGCTTCAGCTGCATCCCACAAATTTGAAATGTTGTGTTTTCATTTTCATTCAGTTCAAAATACTTTCTATTTTATTCATTTCTTCTTTGACCCGTGTGTTATTTACAGGCATGTTAGTTTTTAAGTATTTCAGAATTTTCCAGATATATGTCTGTTACTAATTTTTAATTCCATGCAGAGAACATATTTTGTATGATTTAATATTTTTTAATTTAAGACTTATTTTATGGCCCAGTGTATGGTCTTTCTTGGTAAATGTTCCATGTACAGTTGAAAGGAATGTATATCCTGCTATTGTTGAGTGAGTGTTCCATGTAAATTAGGTCAAGTTGGTGACAAGTACTCTGTATCCTTACTACTCTTCTGTCTACTTGTTCTATATGTTATTGAGAGAAGGGTTGCAATCTCCAACTGTAATTGTGCTTTTTCCTATTTCTCTTTTCAGTACTATCAGTTTTGCTTCATGTGTGCTGAAGCTCTGTTCTTAAGTGCATAAATATTTAGGATTTTTATACCCTCCTGATGAATTTATTCTTTTAGTATTATGAAATAAAATGTAGTGGATTTGCTTTCTTTTTTTTTTTTTTTTTTTTTTTTGCGGTACGTGGGCCTCTCACTGCTGTGGCCCCTCCTGCCGCGGAGCACAGGCTCCGTAGGCGCAGGCCCAGCGGCCATGGCTCACGGGCCCAGCCGCTCCGCGGCATGTGGGATCCTCCCAGACCAGGGCACGAACCCGTGTCCCCTGCATCGGCAGGCAGACTCTCAACCACTGCGCCACCAGGGAAGCCCAACACATAATGTATTTTTAAACAACATATTCCATTTCCCATTTTTGGCCATTATATAAAAGAAATTATATTGTATATATTCTATGACTAGCTTTTTTTGCTTGACATTATGTTTTGAGACTCATCCATGATGTATATAGCTGTACTTCATTCATTCATTTTC
This sequence comes from Monodon monoceros, assembly GCF_005190385.1. Taxonomy (NCBI): domain Eukaryota; kingdom Metazoa; phylum Chordata; class Mammalia; order Artiodactyla; family Monodontidae; genus Monodon; species Monodon monoceros. The sequence goes on from NW_021703782.1 coordinate 99,496,124, forward strand.
AACTACTGTATAAAATTCTCTTCACAGTATATGGATAGACCACAATTTATCCATTCTTCTACTGACAAACAGTAGGGATATTTCCGGTTATTTTGCTATAACAAATGATACTGCAATGAAGAGTTTGAAACGCGGGTCCTGGTACACATACATAAGAGCTTCTCTAAACTGTATACCAGAAGTAGAATTGCATGCACATTTTCAAAATATTCTGTATTTTTCACTTAATTTTATTGTTTTTAATCATTCTTCCTTAGTCTTTTTTTTTTTAATAAAATTATTTATTTGTTTATTTTTGGCTGTGTTGGGTCTTTGTTGCTGCATGCAGGCTTTCTCTAGTTACGGCAGGCGGGAGCTACTCTTCATTGCGGTGCACGGGCTTCTCATTGCGGTGGCTTCTCTTGTTGTGGAGCATGGGCTCTAGGCACGCGGGCTTCAGTAGTTGTGGCTCGCAGGCTCTAGAGCTCAGGCTTAGTAGTTGTGGCGCACGGGCTTAACTGCTCCCCAGCATGTGGGATCTTCCCAGACCAGGGATCAAACCCACGTCCCCTGCATTGGCATGCGGATTCTTAACCACTGCACCACGAGAGAAGACCCCCTTCTTCCTTATTATTAATGACAATATGTTAATTCAGCAGGTGTATGCACTAAGCCATGTCTCTGTTGTTGAACATCTAGAGTTTGTCTCCATTTTTTTGAATTTTATACACGACTCTGGGGGAAAAAAAAATTGGGGGGTGGGGCACAGAAGTCTCTGCTTTTCAGGTCATTTCCTTATGAGAGATTCCCAGAAGTGGATTCCTTGCATCAAGGCTGTACCAATTTACATTCAGTGGGGGAGGGGATTATTGCTGAAATACATAAAGTAATCCCCATCCTAATAGCTGTTAATCCTTTCGGGATCATAGATCCTTTAGATACTGTGATTAAGGGTATGGACCTTTTCTCCAGGAAAAAAACCCACACACAAATTGTTTATATTCACAAGTAAGCATACAATCTCAAGAGTTTCTCAGACCCTCTGAACCCTGTATGCTGACATATCTATTAAATAGAAACACTGTCTTACCCACTGAATATAAAATTTCTTATAATACCTCACCAAATAAGTTCACAGACCAACTGTTGTATCTGTCAAATACTTTTTGTTTTAAACCACCATTTACTGAGTACCCATAACATGCCAGCACTGTGCCAGATACAAGAGACAGAAGAGGAAATGCTCCTGGCTTCAAGGAATGCAGTCTACTGAGGAAGACATAATATAACAAGTATTTGTAATAAAATATGTGCAATAAGAGAGGTCTTCATTAGGCAAATGGAGATATAAATTAAGGACTTACCAACCTTCTTTTATCAAGGGTTTGCAAAGAATGAATAAACATTCTCAAGGATGTTATAGATAGAAGAAACAGTACCAGCAAAGTGAGAAAGACATCATATAACCCGACATATATAGGAAATTATACATGAGTTTATACAGTTGGGTTAGAATGGTAGTGAGCATAAGGAGGGGCTAAGACTCTTCCTTATTTGGAGCAGAGATTAAGAAAAACCTATTGACATTACAGGACTTTAGCAACTGGTCTGACAACACAAAGGAAACCACAAAAGAAGATCTCCTCCCAAACACTTCATTACCCAAACCTACTCTTATTACATACAAAGAAAACATTTTGCCTGCTTTCTCTGCAACTGTCTGAAGTTCAGTGTTCAGCACACAACACGTGTATTATTCTTTTATTTATTTATTTATTTAATTAATTTATTTATTTTTGGCTGCATTGGGTCTTCGTTGCTGTGCGCAGGCTTTCTCTAGCTGCGGAGAGCGGGGGCTACTCTTGCGGTGCACGGGCTTCTCCCTGAGGTGGCTTCTCTTGTTGCGGAGCACGGGCTCTAGAGCACAGGCTCAGTTAGTTGTAGCACACGGGCTCAGTAGTTGTGGCTCGCGGGCTTAGTTGCTCCGCGGCATGCTGGATCCTCCCGGGCCAGGGTTCGAACCCGTGTCCCCTGCATCGGCAGGCGGACTCTCAACCACTGCGCCACCAAGGAAGCCCCAAAAACAGGATTTTAAAGTTCAAATATCAACCAGCTGAAGCTGAATAAACCAACTGAAGTTTATAAAGCTCTCAGGACAAACAAAGGCCTGACTTATTTTTTCTTCTTTTTCAGGGTACCCCTTGGATCTCTAGATGGCATCCTTTGAGCTTTGTCAAAATAGAGGATCTCCAAGGGTACCTCAAAAGAGTAAAAAAAGCACTCTCATTACAGGTTATCTAACAAACACATAGAACATGGTTCCCTTCATATTCTAAAGAAAGGACATTTTTTACATGCATGAAAAAGAAATCCAAAAGGAGCAAGTTTCTTCTGTAATATTTTCATGGAAAACCCAATGGATCTCATTGGAGACAAGTAAAAGCACCAACAAGAATATATGTTAATATATGCTTTTTTCTCAGGGTGTTTTGTTTTGTTCTGAGAGGGGGAAATCTTCGTGTGGCATTTCTTTTCCTAAGTGGAAAACATTCTTTAAAGGAACTTCCTAAAACAGAAAGCATGGTCAGTAAATGAAGGGTTCAAAGACTTTCATGAAGTGGTTTGAAAATAAGTGATCTGTGACATATATTAAAAGACTTCCAAAAACTCTGACCACATAAAAAAGTAAAACAACAAATCTACAATAGGTACAAATTATATACATTTATTTTTTAATAATTTTAAATAATACTCTTGTATAAATTCTTTCATATATTCAAATCATACACAAATTTAGAAATGCATCATGAAGCCTAGTACAGCATATGCATGAGACATGTTTTTAAAATTTGTGTTAGAATTTTAGCGACATAAATACAAGTTTAATGTTTCAGAAACACTCCCCAGTTGCTTGGGCTGAAATTTAACGTAGTACAGAGTGCTTGTGCCTAGCATGAAAACGTCACTGTAAATCAGTTAGCTCTTGGACTAGTGCAGACCTAAAGCCTGGGCTCACGTTCTAGGGCTGCTGGTTCAGTTACTGCGTATGCATGATAAGTAAGAAAGGTTCCCAATGGCCTTTGAAAAAGCATCATTCAACCACTGACACTGTGATGATCCAGAACTGTTCTAGTCCACGTGATGTCATTTGACTTCTTCCGATGAATCAGTGTGTTCTTCCTGCTTCTCCCCTTGGCATAATCACTGGCTCGGGGCTGAAGGGAAAGCTTGCATTAACCTTCCGTTACTCCCCTGCACACACCAGACCCATTTTAGCTTCCAAATTCCTATCAAGATGATCATAATAGACCAAAGGTTCTTCGTGGATGAGGCCAGAAATGCTTTCTTTGCTCTAACAGATTACATTGGGTTGCTTTTTACTTCTCTGACATTTCTGTCAGAGAGCTTTCCTTGAGATATATAAATTCAACTCCTTCCCACATACCTCAAAATATAAGAACCTGGGAATGTTCATGATAAGTGGTGCTATGTTCACCATATGCGCTACAGAAAATACAGGTCCAAGGTGAATGATTTAATGACCCAGTCCAAACTGAGGCTGTCGGGAAGCAGTACTGTTGCTTCAGCTCTCTGGCTCCAGAATAGCACAAGAAGGACTAAGTGTCCTCAAGGCACTCAGCTGACCAAAATGAACTAGTGGGTCAGTGAGTATTGCTTTAATGGTCAATTTTCTGGGAATATTGGGGCTAGAGAGTAGACATATAATTTGATGCTTCCACAAATCCTCTGCCCCCACATCTCTCTCCTCCCATTCCACGTCCGCTCTGTTCTCCTCTCTTAAAATCCAGGTATCCCTAAGAGTAACACACTAGATCCATAGGACCTTAGTATAAATGAGGTTTAGTTTTTATTATCATTTTTCTCTATAACTGGAGAAATTCCATTAGAAGAGACCTCTGGGAGGTAGAGGATGGAGGGAGGGAGGGAGGGAGGGGAAAGTAAGGGAGGATAGACATACTTAGCAACACTACCGAGGGCATCTGTCAGAAATGCGGAAGGGCTTACTAAAACGAATTAATGAAGATAAAAGTATCACTTAATAGCAATACCTGTCATTCATCAATAAGATTCATACTAGTCTTATCTCATTTGAAAATAAACGCATTCCTAATCCTTAGACAAGAATTCTTCCAATATTAGTCTTTCTAAAGGACGTATGGGATCCTGGTGCTAAATGCCATAGTTCATGGGGATCATGCCTTTAGAGAAATGACTATTGTGCAATGCATTCCATACTGGTTTCCCAGTCTGATTTTGGTGGTAGATCACTTCATGATTGATTTCATTTTAGAGCAAAATTATTTCCACCAGCAGAAGCATGGGACACTAAAGAATATTATTTAAAACAGATTTTAAGACCTTAATTTTTTCCATCAGGACAAATTGAGAACATGACCTAGGAACTGTTCATAAATATTCAAAGGTAAACGTTCTTTGTGATTCAGTTTTTGCAATATCTTTTAAAGTGTGTTTCATGGAATCTCTACATGGCCAGAATCCAGACTATTTGGCTTTGGCTCTTAGACCCCAACAAACTCTTTCTTTCTCTATTCGGTTAACTTCTGTTTAACAAACGCTTATTTCTCACCATCCTCAATCCCTGGCTTGAGGAGGTAGTAATCTGGGGGAAAGGCAGGTATGTCACTTTACACAATTCCTTGGAACTATGCACTGCACAGTCTATACACGCGTATGTGGCAGCTGCTGGGGAAATCAGGTTTCCTTTCCCTGCTTGGAAGGATTAGTTCACTTTAATGAAGCACAAACTGGTATTTTAATTTTCTTGTCACCAATACTGGCTTCAGAGAGTAATCCTCCTGTGTTCTTTCCACAAAGTCCTTCATGGCTGTATGGCCCTGGATTGTACCTCGTACTTAGAAAAATTAGAAACGTTCACAGATGGGCTCTTCCTCCCAGCCTTCTTGTGTTCATGGCTGGGCAATTTCTGCACAAGCATATGGTTGAAAGAACATGTGCTTCAGAGTTAGGAGTCCTGATCCCGAGCCTAATAATGACATATTATATAGCTTTGAACAAGACATTTAACCTCACCTATAAAATGGGAACAACAATTATTCCTCAGGGGCCTATGGTGAGGAACAAAGGACACATATATAGAAAGATGCTTTGCAAACTGCAAAGGGCTATAGAAATAGTAACTAATTTTAATGTAATATAATCTTTACTTTCACGAACCATGGCCAAATATTCGGAGCACCTAAGGTTAATAGAAGTAGATTACCTGCCTGTGCATCCTCCAGAGCATCATCTCCAAACCCTGAGAACAACTACAGAGGGATGTGACCACATTCCAGGTTCTTCTCGGGGGAAGTTAGGCAGAGTTACCAACTTGGATTTCCGAGGTCTAATCTTTGTTTTTTTTTCTAACCACTTGACAGTTTGCTCTCCTTCCTAATAAATATCTATATTTGACTTCTGGCTGCTTTCCTGGCTTGCTTAATCTACAATCTGTCAATATCATAATTAGATGAGAGCAAAGGTAGAGATAGCCTCTAAGAAAAAACTGCATCTAAAAGCAAGGACCAACTATAGCCACTCAATTACAGAGCTACCCTCTAACCAGACAAGAAGATACAAGAACTGTAGCACTGCAGAGAGATGGTACACACCTCATGGCATGTGAGTGACAGGCTACGTTCAAATGTAGGAAGTATTTTGGGGTGGGGGGGAGAATATAAATATTTCACAGGCATGATATTTCACAGGGGATCCCAAGTAATAATGATGGCTTTTCTTTTGGAACTAAAATATTTCTAATTCCTTTGGAAGACTATGTTTTACATTTTAAAAAATTCTTTAATGAGAATATATTCTACATTAATCTATGTAAAATATATAGAGGCTAATGTCTAATCAGGTGAGTAGTTTGGAGAGTGCAGCCTGTGTCCCAGCTTAACAAACACTGTCTGCAAAGTCTATTGCTTGAATCTATAGGAAGCCAAGACCATAGAACTCTACTTTTAGATTGAAAAGGGAAAGAAAAATTAGAAACATCCAACCTCTTATGAATTTCAACAGTGTCCAAAGAGGGACTAAAAATGACTGGTGCTCACCAGAGTCCCAGCTCTAGCAATATTGCCATCTATTTTACAGTATTTTAACCCCATATTTTCTTTTTACAACTCCATTAACTGCTGTACAAATAAATTCTAGATGATAAAATATGACATGATTTTTTTTACAAATAGATACAAATACAATGCTGACCAGATATTCTACATTAACTATATACACCTTATTTCTCTAGAGGCAGGAATATTCCTTATTTTTAGGCAATTTATCATTTACACTGAGACCCCAAGGAGGGACCATCAGCTTCCTGCTCCCAGATGTTGCCTCCCTCTCTCTACCATTAGAAGCTTATCCTGTGCTTTAATCTTATCATTGAGCAAGAATTCTGGAAGGAAAAATCAAACCCTTCTAAAGATCTTCTTGGGACTTTTCTGCCCCTATTCTGGAAATAATCAAGGTTGTTTATTGTGATACAGCCCAAACATCAGCTTTTCCTCAATGAATATCACCCCTGACCCCTCCTTTAAAAAAATGTGTTTCAGGAATGGAGATGAAGTCTTCTGGCAGTCCTTTCCCCCTCCACATCCATCATCCTGTTTCCGCTGGTCTGATAAACACTTCCCCAGAAGTCTGTTTGGAGGTCAAAGTGGATTTGGGCTGAACTCTGCGGTTCCGCCTTTCTATACTCCCATGTGGTTTGGTACAAAAATAGACTTTACTTCAAGTCCTTATTGTCAGTGACTGCTTCAGATCTTCATGGGAAATCTAAGAGTAATAGGCTAAGTACATTATAAATTTGTACCTGAAAATTTCAGATGCACTATACGCCTTTGCTTTCTCATCTCAGTGACTCTACCCAGGCTTTGTTCGGCCCAGGCACTGATGCTGTTTTAGTAAGCACTGTGGTCTCACAATCCAGGAGAACAGCTCTAGCTCCTTAGGCTTTATAGTTATGTATTGGTGTCGTCAGGGTCAGTTGCCCATTGGGAGCCACTTCATTGCCATCATCTTCCAACAGTCCTGACACATCTGCATTGGGAATGCTGTCATGGTAGCTGCTGAAACTGATATTGTCTTCTTTCAGCTCAATGGTCCAAAAGGGGGCGTTGAGTTTCCGGTTTTGGTACTCCCGGTACATATATACGGCCCCCACAAAACCCATCAGCAGCACCACCACGATGATGATGACTGTCAAAATGATGATGTTAAACTGGGTCCATGATACATCAGCTAAAGCTGATGTGCTATTTTCAGCAGAGCTTACTGAAAAGATAGTCTGCAGGGCTGTAGGGGTAAATGTACTATTTATAACAGGGGTGGGCACTGATGTGGTCAAAGAGGAATTGGAAACCAAAATGGTAGAACCTTCAGGTGTTGGAACAATAACTTCTGAAAATAAAAACAGAGAATGAAATGTAAAAGACAAAATATCTTGTTTTAAGAAACCATAAAAGAAATACACATGGGAGTGGAAATTGATATGGGATGCTGACATGATACTCTGCTTTACGGTAACGCAAGTTAAAAATAACTTTTTAAGAAATATCATGAAAAGAATCAGGGTCTAGAAAGCTAGATTATTACATCCATGGCTGTTATCCAAAGTGTATAATATCTATGCTAAAATCTTTGGGAAAATTCTAATGTTGGAGTTTTCCAACCTTCTGTACTCTTGAATAGATTCATACAAATTCCTAAAAAGGTAGTAAATATGTCACTAGAGACTTCTAAATCACTTGGTTAAAAGTGATTTAGATAATAATCATTTGAACTAAGTTCAACATGTCTGATGGCATTTCATAAAGGTAAAATTCTCTTCAATGGAGGCAAAAACAAAATAGGAAAAATTGTATTTCTAGTTACTTCTGAAAAACACATTTTAAATATCCAAAGTTGGTATCAGCCAAGACAGAAAACAGCCATTGCAAGCGTAGTGATTCCTCCTTTATGTATGTTATAGCTATTTTATAACTAAGGTACTATACTTTGTACTTTTAATGCAGCATAGCTCAGTAGAAATACCAAAAGCTTTGGAATCAAGTAGAACCATGTGGCAATAAATAAGTCAGTTAATCTTTTTTAAACTGAGGTTCCTCATCAATAAAATGGGAATAATGATATCTACTTTGCAGAGTTCTTGGGAAGGATTAAATTAGATAAGGTACTATATGACATTATCACATTTAATGTTTACAGTGCTTGGCACATAGTAGGCACTCAACAAAATGATTACTATTATCATTACAATTCACTAAAGTCAGACACATCAATCTATCCTAAAAAGAGGCATGTTTTACATTTCCTAATAACTAATAAGAAAAATCATCCCAGTCCTGTCAGCTAAGTATGGACAAGGTATGCCTCTAGTGGGAAAAAGAATTGAGTGACAGGACCTCCAGGCTAATGATAGGGTTCAATCTGAGCTTTTTAGCCTCGATAACAGCAAAATAAGGATATCAAGAAAGTGGCAGAAGGATAACCCTTGCCACAGACCAACTGCCTATCAACCCAGTATTCAGCATCTGTCAGAATATCAAAGAATGGTTTATGGAAGACCATGGCCTAATCTCTATGACCTAATAAAGCCTGAATATCCCTAATTCATCCTAAATTTCTAATCATTAATTTTCATCTAAACCCTTACTGAACTTCCCTGAAAGAAACATTTTGCCATATAAATAACTTTCTCTTTTAAAAATTGAGGAATATTTTTACTGTTTCCTCCATCACACCTGGGAAAACTTAAGCCCAAAGTTAGGACAGAAGTTAGAATAAACCCTTGTTTCTCAGCTGGAACTTCTAACCAGATATAGGTTTCTACTTAAAAAGACCTTTGATGATCACTGGAAGTGATGAGAATACAGGAAGCAAAGGATAAAAGAAATGACAGGACTTTTAAAATATTTTTTTAAAAAACAGATGAAGAGAAAATATGAGAACACTGCAATGACTTTGTCTTGGTCCTCAGATTTCTAGAGTTGACTCTGGAGTCTCAGGAGAGCAACAGCAATAGAAGGAAATCTCTTTAGGCAAATATCTATCAAAATCTATTTCCAGAAAACTTCTCTGGTAGGATTGGAAGCTTTTACAAAGCTAAAAGTAGCTGTCCTGAAATTTTCACTGCTAGGTTTAAGTATTAAATTTACAACCTTAGGTGAAGTTTTACCTTTCTTGATGCAATTTCCCTCGAGGTCTTGAACATAACCTTCTAGGCAGTTCTCACACCAAAACCCAGTGGTGTTATGGAGGCAGTTGATGCACTCACCACTCTCAGGCTTACAAATCTTTGGAGTTTTAACTGGGTCCACGTGGCCATGACACTGGCACTCCATACAGATGCTGTCAGAATTGTAATAGCCATTGTCACATTCATTGCAGTTCTGGCCCATGTAACCATCTTTACACCGGACACATTCAGGTTCCAATTCACCGAGTTCTGACAGAGAACATCAAAATAATTTAGTAAAATTTCAAGCTACAATTGAAAATGCAAAACTACTACTAGTCCCCCCACCAAAACAGTTTACACACCCTGCCTACTATCTCCTCTCAAACTTAAGAAACACATGGAATTCAAACTAATAATTTACACCTTATTTATTAATTGTCCAGTTTGTTGTGAGAATGATAGGGCCACCCAGAAAATCTATTTAGGTAGAGAAGGAAAGAAGTGTGCTCACATAAAGAATCTGAGTAATTGAGATGGATAGGCAGTCAAAATATTTTTATTCCTTCCTCTTTAGTCATGTCAGATGGAACAAAATACAGTTTTAACAAAAACTTCCTCATCCCTCCCTCATGTCTCATTTTACATATGTATTTGGATTTGACTGCAAATTCCTAGAAAGGAAAACCTATACAATTTTTATAACTCCCTTTCACCTACAGCATCTAGAACTTTATCAACACACTTTCTACCTATTGATAATTGATTCACTGATTTTTCCTCTAAAAATGAAGATTTAGGGAAAGGCCTTACTTATGATACAACTGCCTGTAGATGTCACTGCTGAACAAGGGCAGCGAAGACATTCTTTAGTGGCATCAGGACTCTGATAAAATCCTTCTTTGCATTCTTCACAATGATCCCCTCTGCTATTATCCTGGCAATTTAAACAAGCACCTAAAAGAAGCAAATCATTTCAAGAAGTTAAAGATTTACTCTGAAAGCACAGTAACTTTAAATAAATCATACCTGCAACCAAAAAACCTTAAGAGTTAACCAGAAAAAGTTATCCAACAGAGACTGCACAGAGTTCAGTTTCTACCCCATCTTATTTCTATACTAAACAGGCATATCAGTTCTGTGTCCCCTACTAGATTGTAAACTCTGTAGGGAAAGGCTAGGTACTTGACTAGAGTCGCAATAAACCCTTGTTGATTGACTGACTACATACCAAAAGCAGGCCAACAATTTGCAAAGAAAAAATAAAAACAACCTAAAGACCTATTAAAAGAAGAATAGATAAATTGTATTATTTTAATAGTTGGGATACTGTAGTTAAATTAGTGAACTACACCATATGTATGAACACACATAAATCCTAAAAACAACGTTGGTTGAAAAAAGCAAATTGTAGAATGATACATAAAGAAGGAGAGTGCTTACTTATTTTGTAAAAATTGATTGATTGAAATAAAAATTTTAAAAACCACACTAACTAATACTAAGCAAATGGATACATAATACTCTGGGCAGATGGATACATACATATGCAGTAAAAATTAAATCCAGACTAAGAGGGTATAGGCAAGTTATATGCTGTTTGTCTCTGTAGAGGGAGGGAGAAAAACGAGAGCAGGGAAGAAAACAAAGAGGAAGAATTCCAGCTCTATTTCAAATTTTCTATTTCAAATATATAACTACAAATATGTATAAATATTAAGCAAAATACCAAAGTGTTAATATTTATTAATTCTTTGTTATATTATTCTCCATATTTTTTTAAGATTTTTTTTTGATGTGGACCATTTTTAAAGTCTTTATTGAATTTGTTAAAATATTGCTTCTGTTTTTTATGTTTTTGGTTTTTTGGCCCCAAGCCATATGAGATCTTAGCTCCCCAACCAGGGATCAAAACAACACACCACCCCCTGCATTGGAAGGCAAAGTCTTAACCACTGGACCACCAGGGAAGTCCCTCTCCATATGGTTTTATATTTAAAAATTCAAAATAAAAATGAAAACAATTAATAAAGAAAATGAAAAGGAAGGAGGCAAGCAAAGTTATGTGTTTCTTAATAATACTCCTTTGGTTCCCTACTAGTAAGGACATTCTACAGGTACTGAAGCAGCATAACATCTGCAAACAGGAAACAAAAATGTGTAGAGTAATTTACATTCCACAAAGAGTCAAAGGGACACTCAAAACTCCTATTACAGAAATAAATGAGTAAACTCTACAAAGAAATCTAGGAAGACAATGAAATTTTTACATGATAAGCTAAATATAGTTCAGTGCAAAAGTATCATAAGTAATTTTATTTGATTTCTTTTCCTTACTAGTGAAATATTTACAAAAAAGGGGAGCAAGAATGAGGCTGTGGAATAAAATGGTCTGACAACTGGAACAAGATTTGAAAAACCAAAAGAATGAAAATTATTAACATACATCTCAATTCTTATGTGATTACAGCAAAGTTCCTTGAAACTTCATGAACTTATTCAGAAAGACATTTTTTTATTATATGAACACTTAACTCTGAATTAAATCAAATTTGCATGTAAATATCACTTTTAATCATATAATTTGTTAAGGCCTGATAGTGTTAATGATGTATTTCATATATGTAACAAAGTAGTATATCCTCATACGTTGATAAACACTTAAGGTACTGGTTTCTTCACAGATCTTCTTATATCCTGATCCCTCTTTAGCAATGTATTTCATATATGTAACAAAGTAGTATATCCTCATATGTTGATAAACACTTAAGGTACTGGTTTCTTCACAGATCTTCTTATATCCTGATCCCTCTTTAGCAATGTATTTCATATATGTAACAAAGTAGTATATCCTCATACGCTGATAAACACTTAAGGTACTGGTTTCTTCGCAGATCTTCTTATATCCTGATCCCTCTTTAGCTGTGTATCACTGTGACAATAAAAATAGCTGAAAAATACATACTAGGAAACTGTAGATTTTGGCTCTAAAAATAAAATAAATGTCAAAGTGTTCTGCAGGTTGGAAAAGTCAAAACCTGCTTTATGTATAAAATCTGTCTACCTGCTCTCCCCCTATTAAAAATGTCCAACGGAAATAATTTTCAAGAAAAATTTCTGATAACGTCCTAAACTTTAATACAAAAATATCTCAAAAATTAATAGTTCTGAAACAGAATAAGGATGTATTCCAATAACATGCCATTTGCAATGTGTCAAGAAAAGGTCTTATTAAAAAACAGTATATATATATGCTTTTAATACTTTGCTCCTACAATGTTACTGGACCTACATGCTTATTATTTTGGGGCTCTCTACTATTCTAGGTAAGACCTTCAAATGTTTGTCGTTGTGCTTATCACAATACAGCTTCACTCTCCTAAACCATTTATATTAGAATATTTAATATTTTTTCCAGAAGAATTTCTTATTTCAATTTGTTTTATGTCACAAGCCGCAATGAGAAATCAATAAGAAAAAATAAGCCTACATGGTAAACATGTTATCTGAAAAGTAAAGGAGGAAACAAGTATAACAATAAAACTCATCAGTTTTTAAAAACAGCATGCACATGGAACACAGCTATAGAAAAAGAAAATTAATAAATTAAAGACAGATAAGACATAAATACACCAGAATGCTACCAATAGTTGTGAGGGGCAACAGTCCTTTAAGTGATTTTTTCCCCTCTAATTTTTAAATTGTCTCTAGTATGCACTTATCACTTTTATTTTTACTATCTTAATTTTTTTCTGATTACAAAATTAATACATTGTAAAATGTACCAAATGCATATTGTAAAGTATTTCAAAAGCTCAAGCAATTTAAAAACATTTCATGTACAAAACTGAAGATTGATTTTTACAATAAAAATAAAGATCATAACTTTTAAAGTCCATATAGAGCAGGAACGAATAATATGAATTTGCTTTTCTAACAGCTTACAACTCCTCTTTGGGAGGCAACATAACATAAGAAAAATGGTATGTATTTCATGTCAGATACGAGTTCCATTCTCAGCTGAACCTCTTACAGCTATGTGATCTTCAGCAAATAGCTTCTCTGAGTTTCACTTTTTTAATATGTAAAATGGGATAATAATTCCTTGCCCAATGATTTAATGTAATGTAAACATTTCAGAGGGTATATGTAGATATTCCATAGGATATAATGCTTCAAATTCCTCCTCTACAAACTAGGAAAGCTTAACTAGATGAGATCTAAATTCCCTTTAAAATCTGAAATTTGAGAATCTTTCTTTTATGATAAATGACATATAAAAATTAGCTGAAGCGTAACTTTGTTCATTATGCTCTGCCTGGAACCTCCCAAATATAACAATACTGCCTTAAAATTCACATTTTCTTTGCTGAAAGATGGCCAAAGGAGCTAACCCAAAAAAAAGAATAAGTGTTTCCTGAAGATGATCTCATGCTCCTTGGCTAAGCATCAAAAAAATCTGGTGGGGGTAACCAAGAAAATAACTGGTCAAAGAAAGAATGTAGGGTTCTTTTCCAACCAAATTCAGTGAAAAAGCTTTGAAACCATAAATTGCCACCTGTAAAAAGCCTTTTCCTTATTTATTTCGTCACCTCTAGTTCACATATAAACCTGTCAGAAATGCAGCAAGGTACTTTGTTATAAAAAGAAATGCCTAATCTTCTCTATGCAACAGAAGACAAACTTCAACCTGTTAAACAGAAAGGCCAGCCTAATCAAACAAGGGAGAGGGTAACAGAAGATAAGGTCAGAGAGAAAGGCAGAGGCCCAAAACATGTAGTCATGGGAGGAAGTTTGAATTTTATTCCAAGAGGGATAGGAAGACTTTGGAGCGTCTGAGCATGCGAATGACATGATCTGGTTTTACATTTTTAAAAGATCACGCTGGTTGTTATGTGAGACTGGACTGTGGTGGGGTGGGGGTCAGAGGATAAGAGGACAAGAGAGAAGGCAGAATGGTCAGATGAGAGCGTGTCAAAGTAATTCAGAGAGATGACAGTTGCTTAGACAAGGATGATAGCGATGAAGGTCATGTTGAATGTCAGGCTGACAGAACTTGCTGACAGCCTGCATCTGCAGTAAGGAAAAGAAGCAAATGTGACTCCTATGGTGCCAGTCACCAAAATGATGAACACTAGGAGTAAAGTGGGCTTAGCTTATATAGTAAAACAAAGAGTTGTTTTGGATGTGTTAAGGCTACCTTGCCACTTAGAGCAGCGGTCCCCAACCTTCTGGCACCAGGGACTGGTTTCATGGAAGACAACTTTGCCATGGACAGGGGTGGGGGAGTGCGGGGATGGTTCAGGCAGTAATGTGAGCGATGGGGAGCGGCAGACGAAGCTTCACTTGCTCGTCTGCTGCTCACCTCCTGCTGTGAGGCCTGGTTCCTAACAGGTGGCGGACTGGTACCGGTCCACTGCCTGAGGGTTGGGGATCCCTGACTTAGAGCATTCAAATGAAGATGTCAAGTGCACTGTTAGATCTTTGAGTGTAGAGATCAAGGGAGAAATGTAACTCTGGTAATTAGCTCATTTGTAGATGGCATTTAAATTAAATCCAAGGGACTGAATGAGATCATTTAGGGAGAGTATAAATGCAGAAGACAAATGTGTCAAGACAAACAAACCTCTGAGGCACTCCAGTGCTTATAGGTGAAAAGAAGAAGATCTAGCAGAGCTGACTGAGGAGGAAAAAAAAAAAAAACAAAACAGGAAAGTGTGATATCTTAAAGCTAATTCTTTTTTTTTTTTTTTTTTTTTTTTAGCAGTACGCAGGCCTCTCACTTTTGTGGCCTCTCCCATTGCGGAGCACAGGCTCCGGACGTGCAGGCTCAGTGGCCATGGCTCAGGGGCCCAGCCGCTCCGCAGCATGTGGGATCTTCCCGGAAGGGGGCACGAACCCGTGTCCCCTGCATCGGCAGGCGGACTCTCAACCACTGCGCCACCAGGGAAGTCCCGTGTGTGATATCTTAAAGTGAAGAAAGTCACTGAGGAATGAAGGATGAAGGAGTGGTCAACTCAGTCAAGCTACTGACAAGTCAGGGTACTCACCATGAGACACTATGAATACACGAAGTCAGTCACCTTAAATTCTTAAAAAGAAGTACACTATGTGAACATAAAGTTTTAGCTTAAAAATGACAGTCCCTTCCACCTCCATTTTAAGGGAAGTATGTGTTCAATAAAGAAAATCTAGAAAAATACAGGAGAATAGAAATAAGATAAAAATCACCCAAAGAAATCTGTTATTAAGATTTTGAATACTTTTCCTTGCATCTCTCCTTATATAGAGTAGTTTGGGTTTTGCTTTTTAAATAGTCTAAACATCTGGCACATGTCATTGTATACCCTGCTTCTTTCACTCTCTCATGTCGTTATATTTCATTCTTTAAAACATTTTCATGGCAACATAACAATAGTTGCCATTTACTGACTGCTTGTAATTAGCCAGGCACTGTATAAACATATAGCACTGAATCTTCACAACATCCCATTAGGCAGTTACTGTTATAATCCCAAATTTCTAAGTGAAAAAACAAGGCTAAGTAATTTGTACAAGGTAAGTCAAGATTTCACTTTCTGTGCTCTTATCATGTATTGCCTAGATAACATAATTTGCTTCATTCCCCACTGTTAGAAATAGAGTTGTCTTATTTTTTAGAATTATAACTGCCACTGTGGTGAGCATCTTTGAACATAAAGCTTTTTATGAATTTCAAATTATTTCCTAAGAATTGATTCCTGGAAACAGAATTACTGGACCAGGGAAATATTTTTAAGACATATTTCTTTCCAAAATATTTTTCTCAATATACTGTATCATGAAAAGGTTACTTTAAAAATCTACTTCAATCTAAAACACAAGGTATAGATAAAGACTAGGCAGGTGGGGGAAATAAGAACTGCAAAAACAAAGTAAGTGGCCACCAGAGGGCAACCGTATCACAACACTGTTGAAAAAAAATCTTTTCAAAGTTTGAGACAAAAGGAAAGACTGATTTTCTATTAAGCTGGCAGTTTTATATTATTTGCACTCTTTCACATTAGATTCCACCTTTATTATATTTCCAGAGAAACCATTTATTTCTTATTACTAGCTGCTTTAGAAATCATAACCATGAAAAGGATTTCTTTTGCCTTAAATTATCTCCTGAGCAAAAACAGGTTGGGATTTATGTGACACTAAAGAAAGCTACCTCGCTGCTGCAAGGAAAATTAGAAATGAGAACCAGCAATGTAGACTGCTTCCTGGTACCATAAATGACCTAGGGAGCAATTTAAATCAACTCAGCATGGTGAAGCATTTCTGTTGTTATCCA
Organism: Monodon monoceros; assembly: GCF_005190385.1. Taxonomy (NCBI): domain Eukaryota; kingdom Metazoa; phylum Chordata; class Mammalia; order Artiodactyla; family Monodontidae; genus Monodon; species Monodon monoceros. The sequence continues at coordinate 99,512,641 of NW_021703782.1, forward strand.
GGATTGAAACTCATCTTTGCTCTGTAAGTTTCTCCATTCATTTGTTCATTTATGCAACAAAACTTTAGCAAATACTTATTATGTGCAAATATCTTTACTAAATATTGTATAAAATGGTGAACAAAGCTGGTATGAAACTTACAATGTAGTGAATAAACCATATATGACTCATAATCACAAATAAATATATAATTACAAACTGTGATATGTGCTATGAAAAAAATACAAGTGTATATGAGAGTGTATAATTGGGAATTATCATTTAGCCTGGAGCATGAACTGCTTTCTAATGAAGTCACTTTTAACTGAAGGCCTGAAGGAAGGATATGGTTTAATAAGGCAAAGGGGCCAGGGGTGGGGGTACAGGTATATTAGAAAGACCATTCTAGGCAGAGGAAAGATCATGTATGAGAATCTTGGGACAGCGGAACATAACACGTTTTAGGAGTAGAAGCCAGTATGACTGGATCACAAACAGTAAAGAAAAAGAATAGCACAAAATAGAACTGGCAAGTAGGCAGGGACCAGATCACATAACTGAAAAAAAAACAACACAATTTCTTCTAAATCAATTTGTTTCACCACAGACTACAGGATTAGAATGAAGAATAAGATTTCAACACATTTTTCCCGGGTACTTTCTTTTCAAATATTCTGCTACCTTGGTCTCATAAAAACACTTGTACTTGTCAGACTAGTATGTTCTGATTTTTTTTGTTGGGGAAAAAAAGATTTCCAAGGAAGTATCTCTAATCCTTACATTTAGGAAAACTGAAGAGCAGAAAAGCTAATTGTCTTTAGTTTTAAATGTTTAACTAAGTAAGCCTAGATGTGATTTTCTTTGTTTTTATACTGCCTACGGTTTGCTGAGCTGTTTGAATCTGTGGGTTGATGTCTTTCATTAATTTGGAAAACTCTTGGACATTATCTCTTTAGATATTTGCTTCTGTCCCAATATCTCTCCCCTTTCATTCTGAGCCTTCAAGTACATTTATGTGAGACCTTTTGGCTATTTCCCATATGTCTTTCCTGCTGTTCTTTCCATTGCATTCTTTTCCTCCATGCTGCAGTTTGGATATTTCAAATTGAGCTGTATTTAAATCTACTAACCTTGTCTTCACTGTATACAATGGTATAATAACCTTGCCTTCACAGTATATACTGTATACTTCTGTTAAGTCCATGCAATGAGGTATTAATTTCAGACATACTTTTCAGTTCTAGATTATTCTTTTGATTATTTTTTATAGATTCCAAATCTCTTGAAATTTTGCCTCTTTTCATCTATTTTGTCTGTTTTTTCCTCTATTTTCTTAAAATATTAATTTTAGTTATTTTAAAGTCATTTTATGCTACCTCTAACACTTGGGTCATCTGTGGGTCTGCTTCCATTGTTTTTCTCTTTATTATTGGTCACATTTTTCCTACCTGAGCATTGTCTAGTGTTTTGATTGCCAGACACAATGTACAAAGAACCACAGATGATTCCCCTTTCCTCTGTTAGACAGATATAATGAGAGGGTCACCTCAGTTCAATCAGAAATTGAGATAGGTGGAGGATGGACTGCAATATTAGTATGAATCAGTTCACCTATGGTTCATCACTACTTCTTGGTCATGACCCTCTAAGGCTTTTGACTGAAAACCTAGCAGGCATGTGTCTCCTCAGCTCTGAAAGACTGCAACAGATTAGTACTTCCCTTAAGTAATGTGAGCCTAAGTCCCACTCCACACACCTCTGAATCTGGCAATGTCTTGAGAGAGAGATGGTTGTATGTTGTAGCAGGTCCTCTCTTTCTAAAGAGATTTTGTCTCCTAAGCACCACAAGACTGAGAAATTTCTTTCTACCTTTTGGGACAGCCTTCCATCTCCTGCACAGTCAGCTTATGTCCTGTGGGAAAATTGGCCTTGTGTTTAGGGCTCCTCTAGTTTCCAATTCATCACGCGAGCCCCAAATGACTGCCAGAAGCTCTTCTTGTATCTCTTTCCTCAAGAAGAATTCTTTTACTTGGACCAAGCCTGCTCCTTAGTCTGTGCCCAGAATCAGCAATGTCCCTTGAAAGGAAAAAGGCTGGGTGATCATCAGCTTACTTAGGAATACCCTGTCTGGAATTTTAGTTCATATAGTTTTCCTTTCTTCCATGGATCTCCAACCAATATGATTTTTGAAATTTATATATCTTTTTAAAGTTGTTGTAGCAGGAGTTTGGCTTGCTATGACCTATTACATGCTACTTAGAAGAGAAAGACCCTTACAAACTATTTGGGAGAATCAACTCATAGATGAAGGACTTCAAAGTGAAAAGAACAGTGGACTCATTATATAAAAAGGTAAGGAAAGTGTGTACCTGTGAGGGCATCACAACTGGCAGACCGATTATTGCATTGGCAGGGCAAGCAGCCATTCTTATTAAAGTCATAATATCCATCTTGGCATCTATCACATGAAGAGCCGGTGACACCCACTTTGCACTGACATTTCCCAGAACTGCAAATAAAAGCAAAGACAATGAACAAAAGTAAATAAGTTTGAAAGTTTTGTTGCCTAACATCCCATCATAGATGATCTTGATGTAGAAATAGTTTCAACTAGATTCTATTCACTAGATGTACTGAGTGATTTTTATTTTGAATTGGAAGTTGAGCAGCTTCATGACTATATTAATTCAATTAACATAGTACTAACACTAATCATTTTTGACAATTTAATCCCCTGCACTTGGGTAGTTTAAAATAGATGATAAAGGAACCATGGCGAGTACAAGTCCCTGGTCCTTCAAAATCTTTATTTACTAAAAGCACTGGGGCAAAGAACTGGCACTACTGCTACATCTCATTCCTGAATCATTCCACAGTTCCCTCAGAATCCACACTGCCCAATCTGGAGAAGAAATACCACCCAGCCCTCATGCAATCTAGCTTTTGGCTGAAGAAGATGAAGGCCAGGACCTTAATGAATGTGCTGGAAACTCGACATGATTTTCTACTTTAGGTCAATGCTGTATTAAAATATTTCTGATAATTAACTGGAATTCACAACTAAGTAAATATGACTATAATGGGGACCTCTATTGGTTTCTGAATTAAAACCATATAAAAATTCTAGATTCTCGACCCAAAAAGAAGACTAAAAATCTAAAGTAAGAAAAATATTTTATTTAGTATCCCATCTCTATTAACCTGTTTTCTTAGATGTCAATTACATCAGTGACATCATCTCTCTCTAATCTGTGAAACTTACATCTTTGTTGTAATTTTCACCTCTCCTCTCTCTACCCCATGCTCTTCCAATCACTCCCTCAAATCCAATATCACCAATTTCAGTCAAATTTTCTTTCAAATTTTCTCTTCTTATTTGCTCTATAGTCACCCCTCTTAGAATATCTTTCCTCTTCTTCACCTCTCAAACTTTTTCCTGCTTTCATGCTCATCTTTTCCCATGAAACTCTTCCCTGACTGGTCGACAGAGATCTTTTGGCCTCCTGACATCACATACTCTATACCATACATTTTATTCCTAATTATGGACTTTTCTATACTCTTTCATATATGTACTCTTGTTTCTCTAGTTAGATTGGTAAAGACCTGAGGCAAAGGCCATATCATGCAGTTTTTTAAAAGGTTATCTTCAAGACTTAGCATGAGCCTAGGAATAGTGTACTCTAACTATTTTCATGTCATACATCTTACTCGGTAATTTTGCTGAGTTCAGGGACCATATCTTAGCCATCTTGGTATGCTCAGATTCTAGTATAGTTCCTGGTTTGCTGCAGGCACTTAATATATGCTTGATAAATAAATGCTCAATACACAAACTGAGTTTTAGAGTTAAGCACTGGAAGGGAAAAAGAAAGATGAAAGACTATACTAATTACTAGAGTTCTCAAAACAGCTAAAGTACTTTCCCTTTTTCAACCTTTCTTTATATGCTCATTCTGGACATCAGGTTTTTAGACTTCATCTCAGTAAAATTTTGGCACCAGTCATATTGGATGGGAGACAATATAAGGTAGAACTGCATTTCAATATAATTATTTTAGAGACTGAGCTCCTAATTATGAGCCCCTATGGGGTTGTTCATTTTAGTTCAGAAGACTAAGCTAAAATTATTAATACTTACACAGCTCTTACACATGTCAGCTAAAGTAATCCCCTACTGCTTCCCATATTCCTATTTCTGTAATAAAAATAGAAGTTCTAAATTTGAGTTATTGGAACTTTGGGTTGAACTTTGCAGAATGGAAGTAAAGCAATTTTCAGCTGTGTGTATTCTATTTGTAGCATACAAACCTAAGAATTATTTTTTTAATTTGAGATGTGCCTCTCTGTTTATCAGCATGCCCTGGGCTAAATAATGAGGCTTTTGCCTTCTATCCTAAAAAACTATTTTGAGCAGCTAGAGTTGAAGTTTACTTCTCTCTCCCACTTACTATGGTTCTTTGCAATATCCCAGGGTATGTCAAAAAGGAGTAGAAAAACAGTTGTACCTGGTATATTTTTAAGGCATAACTCAAAACCATTCCAGAAAGGAAAGAAAGCCAGGCTTTTGTAAATAATAAATACTTAATATATCTTAAAGCCTTATATCCTAAGAAGTCACCTATTAAACTCTGTATTTCTATCTTAAAGCTGCCTAATATACTTGGTTACGTAATTTCTTGACTTACAAATAATTTTACAGAAAGTGTAAAATGGAACAATGTCATCATTTATTGAGAGTCTATGTCAATAAATATATATTCTCTCTAATCCTCAAAATAACTCTACGAGGTGGCGGTCATAACCCTCATTTTACTACTGAGGGAATTCAGAGGGTTAAAGTTACTGTCCACACCTAGTAAAGGCAGGTTTATTTATACAAAGCCAGACTTTCCCACTCTGCTACCAACCCTTTCCTCAGTTTAACTCTATATTTGTACAGAAAATCTGACTGCCAAATAACCTGATACCCACTTACGTATCAAGCTTCATTCTGTAGATTCCAAGCACCAAAATTCACCATTTATTTAGGTTCTGACCCCAGTGAGCTGTTTCTGCCTTGCCCAGAATAAATCCCACTCTCTTTTCTCACTGCCAGTAAATTTCAGGTCTTCCTTAACAAAAGCTGAGAGTTCTTTCTGCTTGAAGAGACTGCAGCCTAACAAAGTCCAAGGTTCTCAGAGACACAAGCCCAGATATTTTGATGTTTAGTTAAAACTTAATTAAAGCTTGTATTGATCATACTATAGAAGATGATTATTCTCTTTAAAAATCCAACAGAAATATACATTTCCAAGTCTCTCAAGTAACTTTGCAAAAAAGAAAACAACTGAAAAAAAAAACCCCAAAAGCCCACCTGCATACATATATGCAGTCTTACACCAGAATACCCCAAGGTATTTAAAGATCTAGCAAAGTAAATCTGTATTCGTCAAATATGAAGTTCAGGATTATCTTATGACTCAACAAGAAGGAATCAGTCAACTTAAGTCTCACTATACTGTCAGAAAATTATAAAGGATATAATGTACCTTTTGGAGACTGGCCTTAGCCAATTTCCAAGGCTTTAAAAATGTTAATCAAAATATGCTTGCTCCCCATTCCCCATTTCTCTACAGATATTAGGTTATTTGGTATACAAAAGAATAAACAGTTACTTTTAATGGCAGTGTCTGCCCAATCCACCATCTATAAGAAAAAGGTATTACCTTGGAATACCTAATCACCTAATAATATCTCATAACCATAATATAGCCAGTGTTCCCAAAGTAGTTGCTATTCCTGTAAGTGACCTTTCTCTTCATAGTTCTGCTCTAGACACTCAGAAGACTGATATAAGCAGGCATCTTTCTCCCTGGAAAATATGCTCCTTAGTTCTTCATTTAAAAAAAAAAAAGTGGCTTTATGAATCTTGATGAGGTGGTTGACTAGTCTAGATACCATGCATCACTTTTCCTGGGTAGATTTTAAAACAACAAGAAAGGAGGTGTTTTTTCTCTATTTAAAAAATATATATAGAATGGAGTGGGGAAGTTTGGTTGTGAGCTTGCAACTAGTAGTGCTTTTCCATCATGTTACTCATGGCCCATGGCCAATTTCTGCATGTATAAGAATTAAATCACTCAGCAAATATAAAGCTTTCCCTGTGTGACTTCTTTTATAGAATAAAGCCTTTACAACACCGCTTTTCATGGTCTCCTTCTGTTAAAGACCGCTGAATGCTTTTTGAAGCAAAGGTCAATGATATAAATGCAATGAAATTTTTTAAAAAAAGAAAAGAAAAAAAAGGCCTGTTAACAGACCACTTATGCTTATCCATAGGTTTAAAATGAAAGAACCAAAGACTCACATCTTCATATCTGGAGAATAAGGGCACAGAGCTGGATTTTGAAAAGTCAGAAATCGATACTACTGAGATCAACTAACAAAGAATTTAAGATAGAATTTCCTCATCTGGCATCACTTTTTATAGACATGAGTTAGTTGCTAGTAAAGAACTAATGAAATATGGATAATTATATCAGAAAGAAGAATATGGAATTATTTATAAAGGAAGCACAAACATTGTGGAACTAAGCTACACTAAGTATACTAAACATATATTATACATTCTTAAATTACCCCAGAACGAATTATCAGATTTTCTTATGGTGTCAGTGCTTAGTTATAGAATTTATCACACTCACAGGTGTGAACAACTATTACAAGTTTTAAACACTTGAAAAATTCCCTCTTAAAATGTAAACAATGTATTTTCTGACATGAAGTTATTAGTTTTTCAAAAGGAAATTCAATGGTGTGTCATCTCAAGATATTGTACATATTTATGTCATACAAGTACTAACCAAAATATCATTTTAAAGGTTCTGTTTTAAGATGAGTGGGTGGAGAATCTTCAGAATTTCCATTATTTTACTAGGGTAGGAAGGGTGGAACACAGGAAGGGAGGTATCAGGGTCTATGGAAAATTCATAGCCTGAGGAGACAGAGAGAGCTTGGTTCAAATTCCAGCTCTGCTAGTAACTAGCTGGGACTAAGTTCTTATTCTATCTTGGACTCAGTATTCTCATTTGTAAAATGAAGATAATTATACCAAACTTTGTAAAGTTCTTGTGGGGATTAAAGATCACATATGCAGGGCACTTAGCACAGTGTCTGGCACATAATCAGTACTCAAAAATGAAAGAATTATGAAGATGATGACAATGGTCCTAGATCTTTAATTTTTTCTGTGAATTGTAAAGAGAATGTGTTAGAATCTCTACTAGGCAAAAACAGACAAGATTATTTACTTTTAAAATTCTGTTAACAAACCTAGAAAAATGGCAAGAATTTATGGGGTAATTACTAGTTTGGAGGAAAAATGTGGCTAGGAAAAGAGAGCACATTATGAACACATGGTAGAAACAGTTTTTGGAAAGAAAATTTAAAAATTGAGAAGGGAAAGAATCAGCAAAATCCTACATTAGGTGGGACCAAAGCCAGCAAGAACTGATATGCTCTTGTACCAACTAGCTAATTGATTTAACTTTTTTCTAAATTGCCAAATGTCTTGACATGTTATACATTATCAAAAACATTGTCTAGGGGCCTTCCCTGGTGGCGCAGTGGTTGGGAGTCCGCCTGCCGATGCAGGGGACGCGGGTTCGTGCCCCGGTCTGGGAAGATCCCACATGCCGCGGAGTGGCTGGGCCTGTGAGCCATGGCCGCTGAGCCTGCGCGTCTGGAGCCTGTGCTCCGCAAAGGGAGAGGCCACAACAGTGAGAGGCCCGCGTACCGCAAAAAAAAAAAAAAAAAAACATTGTCTATTTTCTTCCTAAGATTTACAAGGTATAAATTATGCGCATGGCATACCTTTATATATAATGTTATCAATTTTAATTCAAACAGTCACAGAGTAACTACAAAGGTATAGTTCTAATTAGGGGAAATTAATTTATTCAGAAGCCTTGCTTTTCCTCCTTCCTTCTTCCTGAGACAGCTTACATGTTGTCACTCTGACATGGAAAGAACGAGAAACAGAAAAAGAGAGATAATTAAATGTATCAATTTTCTTCTGCTGCCTCTTTTAATAACTAAAAGCAATTTAATTTAGGAAGAGACTTAAACTACTAGTTAAAACAGAGTCTGAAATTAGAAAATTGCTGATTGCAAGCTCTCCCAATATATTAAAAGTAATATTAAAAGGCAGCTAGCTTTTTCTAAACAGAAAAAGCTTTTACATGGGAAAATAAACAACATGAAAAGTTATTAACAATCCTTAATATCATGTTTGGCTCATGGTTTGTAAAGGTAATGAAAAAATAGTTTCTCCTTTTTGTGAAAGAAACTCAATAATCAGACATTTTGGCAAAAGACTATTTGCATTTAGTGTTCCTCTGTCTTTCTACCATCATGGAAAAGACCATTATGCAATGAGCAAAGCTCCTTTTCTGGAGGAAAAAAGAAGATAGCTTTATTGTTGAAAACATTGGGCTATTATACTAAACATTCCTTGTTTTTTCGAGTCTAAAATATGTTTAGAGGAAATTCATATTTGAACAGAAATTCTTAATACTCAAAAAGGGCACTGCCTAAGTGTAAAAATATTTTCTGATAGCTGGTCTTACCAAAATCAAATTTAAAAGTTTATTTGAAAAGCCAGAAGTAAAACTTAATGGTAAAAAAAATAAAAGTATCATATTTCCAGAGCCACAACTTGGGAGGGCAAACTTAAACTAGGAAAGTTATTTTTTATTTCCTTCACTTTTTTTTTAATGGAAGAAATATAGCCATAAGAATTTGCAAACCCACACAATTACTCCATTATTTGATAGTGATTTCTGCATTTCAGAAGTCATTTTGAAACAGAAAAAGCATGAAGTCCCAGTATCATCTTCTTGAAAAGATGATGCTTCTCACATGTTAACATTTGTATTCTTTTGTAACCACTGTAAAAGGTTTGCTTAGTAAAACAACAATTATTAATACTTAATTTGTTTTCACGCTGAGTTCTAAAAATTAACTTGTAGCGCTTAGAATTTAGAACTCATTTTCTCACAGAAATGACAGCATAAGTGGTGGCTTAGTTTCCAGATGAGCGAACAAAAACCTATTTAACTCAAAATGTTGATATCAACAGTACTGAGGACCAAGTAAGTCCTAACTAAGCCTTTGTGTTCTGATCCCTGTACGGGGTGGAGTGGTCAGGGGGCAATATTAACATTTATTGAATTCCTACTATGGGGTTATAAATAAAGTGCATAGAGCAATATTTATCTATGCATTACTTAATTTTGTCCTTACAATATGACATTCATTAGTTTCAGTTTTGTCACTTTCTTGCTGTTTGATTATTGGGCAAGTTAAGTTTCCACATCTGAAAAATAAGAATAATAAGCCCTGTTTCAAAAGATTGTAATCATTGGCTAAATTTACATATTTAAGTGTCTTCTGAATATTAGTAGCTCCATATATGGTAAAATACTAATATTGTCAACATCCCCAATTGTTAGAAAATCAGCAATGTGAATGACTCCATTTTCGAGGTCACACAGCCAGAGAATAATCAGAATCAGAGCCTAGGTCTTCTGTTTGCTAATACGATGTTTTTTTCTGTCTCTTGTATATTACAGATTACCTCTATGTACATAATGAAAGCAATTCAGAAGGATTTAATGTGCTCATCTCTATAGACTTGCAATACTCCTAGAAGAAGCTTTTATGTTGATCTTCTCCTGGCTCAGTCGTCAGTCATTTAAATATCTCCTCAGTTGAATGAGACTTTAAAACAATTGCCAAAGAAATAAGACATTGCTTCCGATCTGTCTCAATACAATTACAAGACTTAGGAGCTCGTTTCCTACCTGTATCTAGCACTATTTGCAAATGCCCCTATAACAGCCAGTTTCCTTGCAAAGCTTTCTTTTTCCCCCTACCAACTTTATTGATATAATTTTGCAAAAGTTTTTCAGTCTTCATTTTTAAATTATGAAATATTCTTTCAAAAGTAGACAAATTTAGGGCTTCCCTGGTGGTGCAGTGGTTAAGAATCTGCCTGCCAATGCAGGGGACATGGGTTCAAGCCCCGGTCCAGGAAGACCCTACATGCTGCAGAGCAACTAAGCCCGTGCGCCACAAGTACTGAGCCTGCACTCTACAGCCCGCGAGCCACAACTACTGAAGCCCACATGCCTAGAGCCTGTGCTCCTCAACAAGAGAAGCCACCGCAGTGAGAAGCCCACGCACCGCAACGAAGAGTAGCCCCCGCTCGTTGCAACTAGAGAAAGCCCACGCACAGCAACGAAGACCCAAAGCAGCTGAAAATAAATAAATAAAATAAATAAATTTATTTTTAAAAAAAAACAGAAGTAGACAAATTTAAAGACAATACAATCATCTTTGAGTTATTTAAAGAACAATAAACTCAAAACTTTGATACCCACTAGTGAGACATGTAAAGCCCCTAAAGTGGCCCTCCTCAACTGCACCCTTCCTCTTGCCCCAGAAGCAACTAAGTTTTAATCATTCTTTAGCTTTTTAAGAGGGCCACTTACTATGTATTACTAAATAATATATAGTTTTGCCTGCTCTTAAACTTCATTAATAAAAATAATTATGTATAGTTCGATTCACTATTTTCTTGCTCAGTAGAATATTACGTTTTTGAAATTCATCACTGTAAATTTGTATAGCTGTAGTCATTCATTTTTCTCTGCTGTATATTTCATCATATGAATATAACCCTATGTATTTATTCATTCTTCTAGACATTTGGGCTGTTTTCATTTGTTATTATGGATACCAAAGGCTTCTGTGAACCTTCTTGTATGTCCCTTCTGGTACACATGAGCATGCTTTTCTCTAGGGTATTTACCAAGGAATGGAAGAGCAAGGTAATAGTTTGTGCACGATCAACTTTACTAGGCAATGCCTAACTGTTTTCCAAAGTGTTAGCAACAATTTACACTCCCATTACTAGTGGAATAGTGGTCTCATTGCTCTGTATCCTCACCAATGCTTGATGTCATCAACTTTTTAAATTTTGGGCAATTTGGCAGCTTGAAGTGGTATCATGTTCTGGTTTTAAATTGCATTCTCCTGATTATTAATGAGATGGAACATGTTTTCTGGAACATGTTTTCATGTTTATTAGCCATTTAAGCTTCCTCTTCTATGAAGAGTCTGCCCAAGTATTTCTGACATTGATTTGTACACATTCTTTATGTATACCTGGAAAAGCAAACCTTTATCAGTATAATGTGCTACAATTATCTTCTCTCAGTTTGTGCCTTGTCTTTCCACTCTTTTCATAAGTTTCGTAGTTTAATGAAGTGTTAAGATATGAACTCTGGAGCTTAACCACCTGGATTCAAATCCTGGTTTTATCACCTACTAGCCATATGACCTTAGGTAAATCATTTAAACTCTTTGTGCCTCAGTTTCCTCACTTACAAAATGGAGAAAATAATAGTACCTCTCTAATAGGTTTGCTGTGACGATTAACTTAGTTAATGTGTCAAGCATATAGTACAGTGCCTGACACATAGTAAAGACTATGTAAGTACTGTCATAACATTAACGTTATTGCTTAGGAAATCCTTCCCCACCTCAAGGTCATTAAGACGCTTTATGTTTTGCCTTTCACATGTAGGTCTTTAATCCACCTGATCTTTATTTCTGCATATGAAGAAAGTTAGAGGTCCAATCTCATTTTCTTCCTTACAGATAATCAAAGCTCTAGTACAATTCATAGAAAAGTCCATCCTTTTATCCCTAAGCTTTAATACTTCCTATGCCATATGTCAAATGTCTTCACAATCATGGATTGTTTCTGAGCTTTCTTGTTTGTTCTATATATCTGTTTGTGTATTCCTGAACCAATACCACACTGTCTTAATTACTATAGCTTTATTTCCCTCCCCCCCCATTTTTCACATAAAATTTTTTGAAAATATAGATATATTGAAAGAACAGTATTTTGAGTATCTGTGTATATATTTTGCTTTACCTAGTACTCCCCTAACCCCTTCTCCCAACTCACATCACTTCAGCCACAATCACCCTGCTTTTGCTCAAATATGCTAGGCATATTCCTGTATCAGGAACCCTGTACTTGCTGTTCCCTCTATTAGCAATACCCTTTCCCTAGGGGATCCACATGGCATGCTCCCTAACTTCTTTTTGTTATTTATTCAAATGTCATATTCTCAAAAAGGCCTTGGCTAGCTACACTATCTAAAATTATAATATCTCTTACTATTTAACATATTTTTTATTTCCTTGTTTATTCTCTCTCTCCCCATTAAGACTGTCAGCTCTTAAAAAACAAAAGAATGTCAGCTCTATGAAATCAGGGTGTTTTATCTGTTTTTCTCCACTGCTGTATTCCCACGGCCTAGCACAGTGCCTGGCACATGATAGACACTCAAAGTTTTTTGTTTAATGATTATGTAATCTGGCTCCAAAATCTGTGTACCTTTCTTCATTAACTCTGATGCCTTCTGAGTGCACTATTCAGTGCACTATTCACTGTCTTCAATTTAGTCCGTTTAATATTTTCCAAGCACTTAATCCTGATGCTTTATATCACATTTAAATAAACCTCTTAGAATCTTAGAAATAGGATATTTATTCTAGGTGAGCAAAATGAGACATTTAATGACTGGTCCATGATGGGTCAATCAACCTTGGAAGACAGTGATCCCTTGGGTTTGTTCTTTAAAGCAGGACAAAGAAGAGCTGATAAAAATAAAATTACTAGCCCTCAAAGAAAATGCTATTTTACTTAACTTCAATATTCTATGATGACCCTGCTAAAAGGGCCTCTTTAATGTTTATAATCCTTATATAAACAAAGAACAGAGGCTAGAATGCCTTCTGGTTTTCTCCTGCATATAAGTTGACACTAGGTTTTAGGGGGCAACACTGTCCACTAGATCAGTGGTGCTCAAACTTAGGCATGCATCTGGAAAGCTTGTTATAACACTGACTGCCTGGCCCTATCCCAGAATTTGTGATTCAGATAGGTCTAGGGCTGGCCCCAAGAATTTTCGTTTCTAATTAATTCCTAGGTTATGCTGATACTGGTCTGAAGACCATACTCGGAGAACCACTGCACTAGATTAACTGGAAAAATGTCATTGTTCTTATTTCACCCCCTACTTTTAATACTCTTAGCCCTGACTTAATTTCCACCTCTAGGCTTAGTGCTGAACCCTTTATTTGGTATCAGTTCTGACCTAAGGAGAGGGTTCTTACAGCAATCAGCCTCAGTGATATCTGTCATCAAGTTCCATTTGCTTACTGGTTCCTTTGACCTCAGTCCCCTATATTCTCAATGACTGAATTACAACTATTGACCCTAGCTTCTCAATGGGACCCTGGCTCCTGGTCCCAGTTGCCCTGCCTCCCCACTTCCCACCTCAATGGCTAGGTCCATGACACTTGTTTTCAGATCTCCTGCATGTCAAATGCCTGCCATTTAGGCTCCAGCAAGTCAGGTGGACTCAGCTTTGATATTCATTAATATGCTAAATCCTACCTTTCAAATGATTCTCTACACATACTCTCATTATTTCAAATTGTCTTCTATGCAATATTTATTTTCATTGTGCCCAGATCTGACTTCTAGATTTATGTCTCCATGAGCCAGTTCCCAGGTGGATGAATCATGCTAACCACACCCAGAACCTCACTTACACTGAGCCGCTGCCATATCTAATCTTGCCCATTCTATTTTAGGGTACAGTGGGGAGAACTTTGGAGTCAGACAGACCTAGTCTCAAATCTAAGCTCTGCCGCTTATTAGTTATGCCATATTGCTAAGTAACTTAGCCTCTAAGAGCAAGATAGCTAAGTTGTTCTGAGAAGTCAGAGAGGTTATATGTGTAAAGCATCAAGCACAGAGGTTCAACAGTGTTCGTTAGATGTTAGTTTTCTTCTGATCCTCCTGCTAAATTATGCAGCTTCCTTAGGTAAACAGTTTAGTCAAGAAAGCTAAAACTATTTCCCTGCAAAAACCTTTCTTTCAAATACCTACAGTATCTGTTTTACTGGACATTCTATTTAACTGTAGAACTTATAAAAAAATCAACTCAAGACCAGGAAAAATAAAAATTAAAGAGATGGTTGTAGTGTATGTGTTGGGAATTGGCAGAAGAGACGAAGGGATTCCGGTACTGATAATATAAGCCATATTTTCATTACTGCTTTTGGCAAGGTGAGAAGAACATCTTTGCCCTTCCTGTATAGTATTCAGAAAACTTCTTACACTTGATGGTATCTCGGATCTCTTTGAGAATCGATTGAATGTTGCAGACCTTCTCCACAGAAAAATGCACAGATTCACCATTACATTTCATGTGCTTCCCCTCTTAGGTTAAGAACTCCTGACCTCGAGCACAGGGGGGTATACTTACCCAGAAGTGCAAGACATGGGAGTTTAATGCAACAGAAAGAACATGGGATATGGTGTCAGAAGACCTTGAGATGACTCTTCTCACTCTGGTATGTAATAGATATCCAACTTTGGGCTTATCATGTAACCTTTCAAATATTACTTCTCATCTGTAATTTGGTGGATAACAATTTTTACCTACCTCTCAGGGTTGTTGTTAGAATCAAATGAGAAAATGTACAGGAGAAAAGGACACTATTACTTGTAAATGACTTTACAGATATTAGTTATTAACATTCTCTGGAAACCTACTGAATTTATAAACACAGGGGCAAGCTTGAAAATCCCAAATTATTGAAACTAATGGAATATATCATAACAGAGAATTATCTTAATAAATAAAAAAGCATAATAATGATTTAATAATAATGAAATTAATAATTTTAAACTAGTCCTATATACGTTGAATGTCAAAATTATCATGGCTGAAGCACTTATGCTCCTTTTTAAAGGAAATCTTGAGAAATTTCAAGCCCAAATCTCTAACTGGGATTGAGAAATTTAGATATTGTGAGTGGAAATCAAATCCAAGGAGAAAAAAGATAAATAGCCCCATATTTCTCTCTACCCTACAGGAAACATATTTCTTGCTATGAAACAACCATCTGAGACGGAGAAAGTCATGCTGATTTAATTTTCTTTCAAGGGACACCAGGGAAGACAAAGCCTTCTCTGTGGGAACAAGCGTCCTTCTATTTTAGCCTAAGTCTACTAACATTTTAGAAGCTCTTCTTTTAAAACTTTAGAGAAAGAAGATATTTAAAATATTAAAGTAGGCTACGAATTTGATCATATATTCTAACCACAACGTCATACATCTAAAATGGCAGATCTCCATGACAACAACGTAAGTTTATTTCCTTATCCTGATTCCTCTTATGGATCTAAGGCTAAAAATTGTCACCAGGACCAATTCTGCCCTCATAATAAGACAGTAATGCTATCCATATTCCCTTGACTGACTGTTCCAAATAACAATTCTATTAACTTTTTATTTTGAAATAATATTAGATTTAAAGAAAAGTTGTAAAGATAGTACAGAGGGTTCTTGTACACCATTCACGCAACTTCCCCTAATGTTAACTTCTCATGTAACCATGGTATATTCATCAAAACTGAAAATTAACATCGCTAGAATGCGGCTAACTAAACTATAGACTTTGTCAGATTTTCCTAATTTTTACACTAAGGTTCTTTTTCTGTTCCAGGATCCAATCCAGGATATTACCTTACATTTACTCATCTCCTTAGCCTCTTCCAATCTGACAGTTTCTTGGTCTTTCTTTGTCTTTTATTACCTTGAAGCTTTTGAAAAGTACTGGTCAGGTATTTTGTAAAATGTTCCTCAATTTGAGTTTGTCTGATGTTTTGTCATGATTAGACTGAAGTTATGAATTTGGGGTAAGGATATCACAGAGGTAACATGCCCTTCTCATTTCATCACATCAGAGAGTACAGGATACATGACTTATTACTGATGATGTTATCTTTACCACTCAAAGGATAATTTTTCATGCTAGGAATCTGTCTATATGGTAGCTAAACCTAGGATGGTTACCACGCTTATTTGGAAAATAAGCAGAGGTTCAGCTGCTCAACTAAGAAACTCTGGGAACTACTGAAGGCAGTATAGTCAGACAGGTGTTGGTTTGAGTCTGTTTCTGCCACTTACTAGTTGTCTGTTGGGGGGCAAATTACTCAAGTCTCAGTTTCTTCACCTGTAAAATGAGAATAATACCACTTCAACCAGTTGTTATTTTATGCTTACAAGATAGTATATATAAAGCACTTAGCTTGGCACATAGTAAATAATCAATAAATGTTAATGCTGTTCATTCTGGGGTTGATGGTGGTAGTAATAATGTTAGTAGTATTTGCCAAGTTGTGTTGTGTGCTATTTCCAAACTACAGCCCAAAAATACTATGTGTTTGTAAGATTTTTAAACTTTTTAAGTGTAGTAAGATGTCCTATCAGAGAGATGTTTAACTAGAGATTAAATATGTGGGTTTTTTCTTCTTTAGCAAGAGAAGTTTGCAATTGCTTTGCCATTTGGGCAGAGGTAGAAAATAACCTTCAAGCGGATCCTCCTGACTGGGTAAAGAATCATTTAAGAATGAAATTAGAATACTCCCTAACACCATACACAAAAATAAACTCAAAATGAATTGAAGACCTAAATTTAAGGCCAGACACTATAAAACTCTTAGAGGAAAACATAGGCAGAACACTCTATGACATAAATCACAGCAAGATCCTTTTTGACCCACCTCCTAGAGAAATGGAAATAAAAACAAAAATAAACAAATGGGACCTAATGAAACTTCAAAGCTTTTGCACAGCAAAGGAAACCATAAACAAGACGAAAAGACAACCCTCAGAATGGGAGAAAATATTTGCAAATGAAGCAACCGACAAAGGATTAACCCCCAAAATTTACAAGTAGCTCATGCAACTCAAAATCAACAAAACAAAAAACCCAATCCAAAAATGGGCAGAAGAACTAAATAGACGTTTCTCCAAAGAAGCTATACAGATTGCCAACAAACACATGAAAGAATGCTCAACATCACTAATCATTAGAGAAATGCAAATCAAAACTACAATGAAGTATCACCTCACACCAGTCAGAATGGCCATCATCAAAAAATCTACAAACAATAAATGCTGGAGAGGGTGTGGAGAAAAGGGAACCCTCTTGCACTGCTGGTGGGAATGTAAATTGATACAGCCACTATGGAGAACAGTATGGAGGTTCCTTAAAACACTAAAACTAGAACTACCATACGACCCAGCAATCCCACTACTGGGCATATACCCTGAGAAAACTGTAATTCAAAAAGCGTCATGTACCACAATGTTCATTGCAGCTCTATTTACAATAGTCAGGACATGGAAGCAACCTGAGTGTCCATTGACAGACGAATGGATAAAGAAGATGTGACACATATATACAATGCGATATTACTCAGCCATAAAAAGAAACGAAATTGAATTATTTGTAGTGAGGTGGATGGACCTAGAGTCTGTCATACAGAGTGAAGTAAGTCAGAAAGAGATAAACAAATACCAAACGCTAACACATATATATGGAATCTAAATAAATAAATTTTTAAAAAAGGTTCTGAAGAACCTAGGGGCAGGACAGGAATAAAGACACAGACGTAGAGAATGGACTTGAGGACACGGGGAGGGGGAAGGGTAAGCAGGGACAAAGTGAGAGAGTGGCATGGACTTACATATACTACCAAATGTAAAATAGATAGCTAGTGGGAAGCAGCCACATAGCACAGGGAGATCAGCTTGGTGCTTTGTGACCACCTAGAGGGGTGGGATAGGGAGGGTGGGAGGGAGATGCAAGAGGGAGGAGATATGGGGATATATGTATAGCTGATTCACTTTGTTACAAAGCAGAAACTAACACACCATTGTAAAGCAATTATACTCCAATAAGATGTTAAAAATTAAAATAAAATAAAAAAAGAATCATTTAAGTTAGGGTTCCCTTAGTAGGTTTAGAGTGAAGAGGCCCCACTGTCCTGAGAGAAGGGTTTAACAGACCTTTTGTATTGGGGAAGAAGGGAGGCTTATAGTTTGTTAGGTAAAAGATTCTACAAAATGTCCTCAACCAGTACTCTTGGAACTGGCTTATACACTGGGATGTAGCTGCACGTATAAACTAAAGGAGCCAGTTGTTACAATCTCTATAACTTCCGAGTCCCAATTTAGAGTATAACTGAAGGAACTTGGAACCAAAGGAGTGGGTTCATCCTACCTCAAAGAAGCGTTGCTGTCAACGATTCTGGACCAGTAAAAGCATCATCTCAGTAGTGAGCAAGCATCATCTGTCAGGTTGTTCAGGGTCAGGCCTCAACCCCAAAATTCAATATAAGGGTAAGAAACAACAAGATCAGTGAACTGATCAGAATCATGTTCCCCTGATACTCAGCATTAGAGGGGGATTGACTCCTAGAGCTACTGGAAAATTAGTAATTAATTGTTGGGGAATGGATTGATGCAAAAAGAGGGCACTGGATTTATGCTACTGAGGCATATGAGTGTCAGAGTAATTAATTGTAAAATAAAAGAGGTATGCCTATACTTGAAGCCCGTTCGCAGAAAGTTCACCAGTTGTATAAGCTTTCAACTTCCCCATATCTATTGTTTGCTACCCCGACAGGCCTCTCTATAAAGATGAATAGTTTTTAAAATGCTTAAAAGGTAAAGGGCCCCTGGATTTATTTTTAGCAACACAGAAAGAACATGAGTATGGGGACATGGCTTGACACTTAGCAGCAAGGCTTATGAGGGAATAAAAATCCCATGGGATACAGTGGGTGGTAGCAACTACTGAAGCATAGGAAAGCAGATTCAATTCCTGCAGCCTGCAACAAAGGAAGAACGGTAAGCATACAGTGAGGGTATGGGCCTAAGAAGGAATCCTGGGACTGAGCACTTCCCTAAATTCAACTTAGAAACACAAACTACCTTTAGATTTGTGTGCATGTATTAATGCAAAAATCATAAACTTTCTAGAGAATTATGCACAGAAACACTATCATGGGGCAGATCACCATTCTCCTTTCTCTCCGCAGTCTCTCCAATCTCACAGTTTTCATTCTGCCTCTGATCTCCCCCTACCTATATCCACCCAATCTACTACTGCTAGAACACAGTGCTGATCTTTTACCTGCTTAAAATTGCTCTGTGAATAAAATCCAAGTCCTGTGTCTGGCCCTTAAGGCCCTCTGGGGCCTGACCCCAGCAGGACTTGCCAGATTTATCTCCTCTGCCCCACTGCTCTTCCACCTTACATCCTGTGTAAGCACATCTCTGAGATGTTAATCTTGCTGTTTCTATTCTGTAATGTTCTTTTCTACCTTTTGCACTTCTGTATGTCTAAATCCTTTCCTTCCTTCAAACTGAGGTCAAAAGCTATCTCCTCAATGAAATCATCTCTGATTTTTCCAGCTATAAGTGATATCTCCCAGTTTAATCCCCTTAACATTTTATCTTTCTATTTTATGATGTGGCTCAGTTTTTACCTTGTAATATATATATATATATATGTGTATGTATGTATGTATTTCTTAATGACCTTACTAGACAAGAAGCTCCTTTGGTCTTCACATTGTCTTATTTATTTCCCACAAGGTCTGTTAAAGTATCCTGCACATAATTTGTTAAACGAATAAATACCTTGGTACCAAATACTACATTTATATGAACTTGATTATCTGTAGTATTAGCATATATATAACTACAGATTTGGGGGAGCTTCTCAGAAGAAGCAAAATAAATAATCTTTTAATATTATCAATAATAACACTTTAACTTTAAAAGATTTCTTTAAAAAATTCCAAACTGACCTAAAACTGGCTTAATAAAATGAAAGAAGCAGAGGATTCTGCAATATGGTTTAGGAAAAATTACGCATTTGATCAACAGCAACTACATCAATTCACTGTGACATGTTACGTTAATGTTCACAAAGGTCACCAATAGCTGGGAGGAAAAAGTGTTTTGTTTGTTTTTTTCATTCGACTACATATGATATCTAGTTAATAATTAGAAGACCAGGAGGGCAGATCATGTTCTGTATTGAAAGGAGGATTTAACACAGAGTGCACGGAAAAACATACAAAGCTTTCCAAACTGTAATAGACATGCATTATTTACACTTAAACCTCAATGCACTCAGTGCCTTTTCTAAATAAGCCCCTGTCTGGCTATTTATTAACATTCAAATTTTATTCTAATCTGTTTTACCATGAACATTACATGATTTATTTTCTAAGATATAAACCATTTGGAACTGTAGAAACATTTACTGAAACAAATGAACCACGATAGGATAAGGGCTGAGATCAGTTACCTGCTTCTGACCAAGACAGCTACCTTTTAAAATTCTACCTTCAAGGAAAAAAATACTGAAGTGTACCAAAAAAAAGGTAATTTAAACTAGAGATTGGTATAATTGCAAGAATAATAACGGGGGTATAGAATAAAGTTATTTTTAAGTAAAATTAAAGCTATGAGGCTTTGCTTTGTTTTCCTTAGAATATGCTAGCTTCCTTTCCTAAGAATATGCTAGCTAGTTTATAAGATTTCTTGAGTTTGGCACACAATGCATATGCAACTGTCTACCAGACACCACTATCTGAATGTCCCATAGAAAATGAACATGTTGAAGCCTAAGATCATAATCATCTCCTTTCAACTTGCTTATCCACCTGTATTCTTTATCTAGTTAATAGAACATCTCTTCACTCATGTGCCTGTGCCAGAGCCAGAGCAAAAAACATGGGAGTCATATCTATCTCTCTCTTACTCTATAAATACAATCAACCATCTAGTTCTATAGATTTTCTCTCTTACGCTGGTTCCCTCCTCTCCAGCACCATTGCCAATGCCAGTGTCAATGCCTTAGATCAGCCCTTTAATTTCTCTTGCTTGGAGAGTTACACGATAGCCTTCTCCATGGTCTCTCTGCCTGAGCTCACTCTCTCTATCCACCAGACTTCTGATGGAGTAATTGTTCTAATGAGCAAATCCGATGTTACTCCTTACTCAGTATTCTTCAATGGACAAACTAATTTACATGGCATATCAGGCCCTTCATGGTCTGGCCCTGTTTACTCTTAACCATTCACTCATTCTGTTCATTCAAGTATTTACTGAGTCTACTTTGTACCAGGCACTATTCTAGGTATTAGAGATACAACAGTAAGCAAATAGACAAAAATCTCATCTTTTCAACCTTTCCTCTCTACCACTGTCAAGTGTTCCCTGCCTTCAAGAAATAGTGAGCCACTTGTAGTCTACTAAAACATGGCTTGTTCTTTCATGCAAACTTCTACTCATCCTTCAGATTTCAACTTAAATGCAACTTCCTCTCTCAAGACCTCCTGAATCTCCTGTGTACTTTATAAATACTCATATTATGTTTGTGTTTCTATCTTTCCATTTCAAGTTCCTTGAGCACAGAAGTAATATCTTTTGACATACAGTTGGCAAATGCAATGTCTGTTAAATGAAATAAGTGAATAAAATGACAAAGGTTTCCTCAAGTTTTAATTGTTTCTAGTGATCAAATAACTTTTTCTTGATGTCCCAGAATTACAGGCAAAGTAATAAGTAAGAGTTTACACAAGCAACTGTTACTCCTTATTATTACACAACAGATGATTTTCAGAGCCCCATATGAATGTAAGTCTTGGCGATTTTGTCATCTTTCTATTTGACATTTATTTCAGCCTAAGTTTATTTCATGAGTAAAATTTTGCACTCTGCCCTGGGGCATATTCCCATAATTAAAAATGCAAAGTAGTAAATATTTCAACATACATTATACAGCAGCAACCACAGGTTTTATGGGAAAGGATATTACGCAACGACAGAACTTCGTTATCTCACAGAGACAGTTTTAAATGATGCACCTTGTATACTAACCTACTATGGATACATTAAAAAATCTCAAATCAGTATATTACTGCCTACATATAAGTCAACCCTGATGACATTCTAAGGCTATATTAAGAGAGTCAGGCTCTCACTAGGCATACTGCTTTATTGAGATAAAATGCTGATTTCTCCATTCATTTATTCAACATATGTCCAAATGTGAACCAGGAAAATATTAGAAATGCATTCCAAAAGCAAAAGTGAAAAGACAGATATTGTAGACCAAATCCTTCCCAATTAAACAGGTTGGAACACCACTGTTGATGTGAGGGGTGGCCATCTGTCAGTACATAAAGGAACTTGTGTTTGCACACAAAGACATTGCTCAACCCACATCTGGCTCCTACAGCCAAATTCTACCCTCACTGGGGCAAACTCCCACTGAAATATATGGGCATAAAGAACAGGCAAAACAAAAAGAACAGGCAAATAAATTTTTAAAAAGCCAGCTATTCATTCATAGTAGATGTATGACAGTAGATGTATCAGAGAATCTGGACAGAATTGAGTCCACAATTCTACTTTCATTTAAAAAAAAAAAAGAACAAGAAGGTCATGACAGAAGAGAATTTGCATATGTGTTAGGAGATCATATTTCTCATCTCATGGCATAAACTTAGGAAATTCTCTTGGATTCACATGTTTTTTCTCTTCTCATCTCTCTTCCCAAATCATAACCTGTAAGGCACAACTCAGTTCCTACCTCCTCTGGGAATCCTTTCCTAATTATTCCTGCTTTTTTCCTACTCTAAACTACTCTACTTAGAAATTTAGCATATATTTATAAACTTCCTCTAATGTTCTCAATGTCTACTAAGCTAAAACTAGGATTACTCTTTCCCAAGAAGAGTTATTTATATAGCACCAACTATATAATCAGAAGAAATTCCTATAAAATATCAAGTAGTTGGCACCACAGCATCAAAGTTTCTTACAATACTCACTCACTTTGCTCAATATCTGAGATTTCGAGAGGGGCTATACCAACATAATGGATAGAAATATATACTATAGATCCAGACTGTATATGTTTCAATTCCAACTCTTATTTACTGGCTACTATATCATAAGTTAGGCAAATTACTTAACTTGCAACTCTTTTCCTGTACAAATGAGAATAATAATAATAGTGCCTTCCTGATATGGTTGCTGTGAGGATTAAATTAATCACTACCTGCAAAGGCCTTAGGATAGTGCCTAGCATGCATTCAATTCATTTTAGCTGTTATTATTCTAAAGTATGAAATGTCCAATTTTAAAAAGCATATATGGGTTTCTTTAAAATGGAAGAAAATAAGCTAAACTTTTTTTTTCTTCTACAGTGAACAATTTCTTCTTTAGCCTACCAACAGAAACGGACATCCCAACCCCTACTCATACCCAGGACTGGGTGACTTAATTCTCCTCTTTTGTGAGTCACCAATTCTATTCCTCATTTAAAAAAAAAAAAACAGGGGACTTCCCTGTTGGTGCAGTGGTTAAGAATCCACCTGCCAATGCAGGGGACACGGGTTCAAGCTCTGGTCTAGGAAGATCCCACATGCCGCGGAGTAACTAAGCCTGTGTGCCACAACTACGGAGCCTGAGCTCTAGAGACCGCGAGGCACAACTAGTGAGCCCGCATGCCACAACTACCAAAGCCCATGCGCCTAGAGCCTGTGCTCCACAACAAAGAGAAGCCACCGCAATGAGAAGCCCTTGCACTGCAACGAAGAGTAGCTCCGCTTGCTGCAACTAGAGAGAAAGCCCATGTGCAGCAACAAAAACCCAATGCAGCCAAAAATAAAAATAAATAAATAAATTTATAATAAATAAATAAAATAAAATAAAATAAAAACAGACTCAACTACTGGGGTGTTACTGAGCCGAATCTAAGTGCCAGTTACAATGTAAGTGGGTATACACACACACAATTTAATTCTCACAAAAATTCTTCATGCTACATTTATGAATCCTATTTTACAGTAGAAAACACTGAGGATCAAGATTGTACAGTTAGTAAGTGGCTAAATCAAGAATGGAATCAAAGTACTAATTTCAGATTCCACCTCCTTTCTGCTACATATCACACTACTTGCCTACAATTTCCTTTTTCCCTTAACTTACCCACATATAATTTATAGCAGAGCAGAACATAGAGGTGTTTCCTCAGAGTTCACCCATATGTTCTTGCCAAAGTACATAGTCCTGCAACTTCCCATTTCTGTTCCTCAAGTCTCATGTCAATTTAACTTCCTTTCTTGTAGTAAGAAATGCAGTGCTTACAATTTGTATGGAAACACAAAAGACCCCGAATAGCCAAAGCAATCTTGAGAATGAAAAACGGAGCTGGAGGAATCAGGTTCCCAGACCTCAGACTATACTACAAAGCTACAGTAATCAAGACAGTATGGAACTGGCACAAACACAGAAACATATATCAGTGGAACAGGATAGAAAGCCCAGAGATAAATCCATGCACATATGGCCACCTCATTTTTGATAAAGGAGGCAAGAATACACAGTGGAGAAAAGACAGCCTCTTCAGTAAGTGGTGCTGGGAAAACTGGACAGCTACATGTAAAAGAATGAAATTAGAACACTCCCTAACACCATACACAAAAATAAACTCAAAATGGATTAAAGACCTAAATATAAGGCTAGACACTATAAAACTCTTAGAGGAAAACATAGGCAGAACACTCTATGACATAAATCACAGCAAGATCCTTTTTGACCCACCTCCTAGAGAAATGGAAATAAAAATAAACAAATGGGACCTAATGAAACTTAAAAGCTTTTGCACAGCAAAGGAAAACATAAACAAGACAAAAAGACAACCCTCAGAATGGGAGAAAATATTTGCAAATGAAGTAACTGATAAAGGATTAACCTCCAAAATTTACAAGCAACTCATGCAGCTCAATATCAATAAAACAAACAACCCAATCCAAAAATGGGCAGAAGACCTAAAGAGACATTTCTCTAAAGAAGATATACAGATTGCCAACAAACACATGAAAGAATGCTCAACATCACTAATCATTAGAGAAATGCAAATCAAAACTACAATGAGATATCATCTCACACCAGTCAGAATGGCCATCATCAAAAAATCTACAAACAATAAATGCTGGAGAGGGTGTGGAGAAAAGGGAACCTTTTTGCATGTTGGTAGGAATGTAAATTGATACAGCCACTGTGGAGAACAGTGTGGAGGTTCCTTAAAAATCTAGAAATAGAACTAGCATACGACCCAGCAATCACAATACTGGGCATACACCCTGAGAAAACCGTAATTCAAAAAGAGTCATGTATCACAATGTTCACTGCAGCTCTATTTACAATAGCCAGGACATGGAAGAAACCTAAGTGTCCATCGACAGATGAATGGATAAAGAAGATGTGGCACATATATACAATGGAATATTAGCCATAAAAAGAAACAAAATTGAGCTATTTGTAGTGAGATGGATGGACTTAGAGTCTATCATACAGAGTGACAGTAAGTCAGAAAGAGAAAAACAAATACTGTATGCTAACACATATATATGGAATCTAAAAAAAAAAAAAGGTTCTGAAGAACCTAGGGGCAGGACAGGAATAACACTGATGCAGAGAATGGACTTGAGGACGCAGGGAAGCGGAAGGGTAAGCTGGGATGAAGTGAGAGAGTGGCATGGTCATATATACACTACCAAATGTAAAATAGATAGCTAGTGGGAAGCAGCCGCATAGCACAGGGAGATCAGCTCGGTGCTTTGTGACCACCTAGAGGGACGGGATAGGACGGGTGGGAGGGAGACACAAGAGGGAGGAGATATGGGGATATATGTATATGTATAGCTGATTCACTTTGTTATAAACCAGAAACTAACACACCATCGTAAAGCAATTATACTCCAATAAAGATGTTAAAAACATTTTTTAATAAAATAAAATTAAAAGTCGAAAAGAAAAAGAAAAAAAGAAATGCAGTGCTTAGAGCTGGATTCTGAGCTCCCATGCCTTCCTTCTAATGACTTTCTTTAAGTACAAGTTTTTAAATGACTTTTGTGATGCACTGCTTGCTCTGACAAATTGCCTGACATTTTGAAATAATATTATTTTTTAAATTTAATTAAATATTACTCTGTAGTAACTCATAGAAAAGAATTATGGATTTATCTCAAAATTTTAATATGCCTATCCTTGGGGCCAAAACAATCAAGAAATGAGGCTTCTGTGCTCCAATGAAACTTTATTTACAAAAACAGGCAGTGGACTGGATTTGGTTCATGGATTTGGTTTACAGACCCCTGCCCTAGACTTTCGAATGTCCAGTGCACTTTTCCACTACTTTATAGTTACTACCTACTTTCAGAATGGTGTTTTAGCCTATGTCACTTGATGACATTCACTGTCAGGGAAAAGATAAATAAAAAGTAATTTGTAAAAGACTTATGAAAACAGCAGTATACTACATAAACATTAGTATTACTTTTTTCCCTCTTCTCCAGCTTTTCAAACTCTCTCTCACTCTTCTCATTTCTTTCTCCTCTAATAAGGTAGTTTGACCTAGAAGTAAACACTTTTTTATCTTTCCAAAAGTACTCAAAGCAAATGTGTTTGCAGAATCTTATTTTAAAAGAAGTAGTGGACAGGGGACTTCCCTGGTGGTCCAGTGGTTAAGAATCCACCTTCAAATGAAGGGGACGCGGGTTCGATCCCTGGTCGGGGAACTAAGATCCCACATGCCATGGAACAACTACTGAGCCCACGTGCCACAACTAAAGAGCCTGCATGCCGCAACTACAGAGCCCATGTGCTCTGGAGCCCACACCCTGCAACTAGGGAGGAGCCCACACACCACAACGAAGAGCCCGCATGCCACAACAAATATCCTGAGTGCCGCAACTAAGACTCAGCACAGCCAAATAAATAAATATTATTTTTAAAAAAGTAGTGGACATGCCTTTAGGTACCAGAATGAACAAACTTATACAAATCTCATCTTTTAAAATGGTAAGAAATGTGGGCCTTCTGAATATAACTTGTGTCGGCATGTTTTAGGGGAGTAAAGGGAGCAATGGTAAGCAACCGTTATATTCTCAAACTCAAGTAACAAAGTGATTATCAGTTTTCTCATTATAGAAGCTATACGGCATGATGATAAGAATACTGGACTTAGTACTGGAAGACCAAATTTGGAATTCCTTTTCTGCCACTTACTATCTTTGTGATTTAATAACCTACATAAAAGGAGTTGCTATGAGGATTTAGACAGTTAACTATTTAAAAATACCAAGCATCATAAACATCGATTATTGTTGTATTCGAAATTATAAACTTCTTAAGTTCACATCTATATTTTTAATAGAAGTACAATATGATACAGTATTGTACAATACAATTTTTTGGGGGGGGCTGTGCCGCGCTGCATGTGGGATCCTAGTTCCCCAACCAGGGATCAAACCCAGGCCCCCTGCAGTGGAAGCACAGAGACTTCACCACTGGACCATCAGGGAAGTCCCTGTACTATATGATTTATAAAGCATCCAAAGTATCTACTGCTAAGTATAAAGAAACTTTTCTGCCAAGGAGCTAAAGATTATTTAAAAATACTCCCTCATCAAGCCAACAATATTCCTCTGAAATTGAAAGAAACCAGAATTAATTGAGTGAGGTGTGCTGGGTATTTTACATAGATTCTACTCATTTAACCTTCACAACAACCTTGAGAAGAAACTGAGGCGCAGAGAAGTGAAATAAGTTGCTGAAATCACAAAGCTCCTAAGTGGCAGCCGATCTTGGATCCATACCCAGGTTAGATTGATCCTAAAGCTCTGTTCTTTTCATCACATAACACTGCCTCTTCAGCTTTTTCACTTGAGGTCCACAGAAAGCTAAGTACCTCACACAAGGTCAAATGATAATTACTTTCAGTGGAGTGGAAGGCAGATCCTTAGATTACAGGGCACTGTTCTACTAGATTAAGTCACCTACAAATAATTTACTATTTTAAAGGTAATTTCCAGACAATTTCTGCTTAATCTAGTTTTGGTCCCCCAAAATGTACATACTGGTACATAGAGTGAAACCAGTCTTTTTCACACTAATTAAAGACATTAGGATATTACCAAGTTTAAGCCTTACATGTGCAAAGAAACAGCTTTAGAATTTTGAAAAGAGAAAAAATAAACCAAAGAATAAGTTTCCTGAAACTCTAATAGTATGTTAATAAACATAACAAGGACATTTTCACTGGAAATGCCTGGAAGTTATTGCTTCCAGGAAGCAGACTGCTTTCTCAATACTTTTTTTCCGTGAAATTTAGAGAAACTAGTACAAGGCAAAATTGGTTACTGAGGTGCTTTTGAAGAACTAAATCAGTAAATTAGAAGCTTTTAAATCTTGACATCAAATATAATTCACAAAATGATAAAAAATATGTGAAATATTTTGTAAATCTATGGCCCCTTTATTTAAACCAGTCTGGTCCTTGAGAGCAGAGGCCTTTTTGTGTGTGTGATAAAATAAAATTAATTTTACCTTCAACTTCTGCTGCTTACCTGTTGCAGAGTATGCTGAGGGCTCCACGTGGACTACAGTCACATGGCAGACAGAGCCTGGAAGTACGATTCAGGTACAAACCCTCCTTGCAGGTTTCACAGCGAAGACCCTGATAACCTGGCTGACACTCGCACTGCCCTGTGGTCTGGTTGCAGCGATTCACATCCAGGCTTCCGACCACAGAGCAGTTACATACATATCCTGCAAAGAAAAGAGGGAAAGAGATATCAATTAAGGTTTAATGCTTTCCTAATAAAATGAGCTCTATTTTATTTTTCTTAATAAATATTCATGACAACTTTGTAAGGATGGATAAAATTAAGTCTAGTTCAAATTCACTTTCTATCCTATTTAGTTTATTTAAATTGGGAATTATATACAGTAAAGTATATAAACTAATTATAAAACTAACATTCTCAATTTCTTTTTCAGCACTCTTTATCTTCTAGCCCTCTTACCCTATACTCCAATGTATGGGTGGGTCTGTATATTACTAGTTTTTCTGGATTAGAAATCTCCAAAGGCAGGGCCTATGCTTATCTACATGGCACTGAGAGCACATGCTGGAAATGACTACACGTTAAATAATAAATAATCCCGCTGTATAGCAGCAAAAGTGCAGACGGTTGACTGTGGTAACTTATACAGGTCAGACAAGATTGTGCTACAGCTGGAATCATGAACTAGTATGTTCTTCCCAGGAAGAAATTAACGGAGAATTGCAACTTTAAGGTGAGGAAATGACAAACAATAAATCCCAGGTGAGAACGTTTACAGGGGCATCCTGATCAGTGGGTTAAAACCAATCACAATTTGAATCTCTTTCCCAAATTAAAAGATTTAGAAAATAAACATTTTCTTTAGATATTTCAAACAGTTTTTTGAATGAAAATATTTAGAAGTAGTTGGCTTTAACTTTTTAAAAAGAAAAATCATTTCCAAGGGGCTTCCCTGGTGGCGCAGTGGTTGAGAGTCCACCTGCCGATGCAGGGGACACGGGTTCATGCCCTGGTCCGGGAAGATCCCACATGCCGCAGAGCGGCTGGGCCCGTGAGCCATGGCCACTGAGCCTGCGCGTCCGGAGCCTGTGCTCCGCAACGCGAGAGGCCACAACAGTGAGAGGCCCGCGTACCACAAAAAAAAAAAAAAAAAAGCTCAGAGAAATCTATGACAAATTATACTTCTGAATAAGTAAGGAACTATCAATATATAAAATGACATTATACATATAGATAAAAGTTTAGCTTGAAAAAAATCTTTAACATAACTTTTGATGATTTTTAAAAAGATACTGGATAAACTGCAAATCCAGAGTCTTAAAAAGAAAGCTATAAAGAAGTTTGCTTCTCTATTCTAGACAACGAAATTAACCTTCAAAATTCTTTATGTCATCACAAATAGCTTATGCACACAAGTCCAAACAAAGGATTCCACAAAGATATTCTCACTTGACCAACTCTTGGCCCACACTTCTTCAGTTCCTAACCTTTGGTGTCAGCTTATCTCTCTGCTCTTCACACCTCTTCTAATTTGTAAATATACCAAATGAATGAATATGTAAGTGATTTGTTTATTTTATGTATATTTTAAGCTTGAGTGGTGAATTAGTTACAAAACCCAGAGGAGAGTTCAGATTTCTTCAGCCCCAAACTTAGGAAAGGAATAAGCTTCCCGTCTCAATCAGGATTCTTAGTTTTACTAAGCTACATAAGCATGACATTTCTGTGACAGAGTTACATGTTTTCACATTATGTCTAGTTTCTTGGTTTGTGTGTGTGTGTGTGTGTGTGGTTTCTGTAAATAAGGAAGCCGTGTTTAGTGGTCTGTAAACCTGCCAATAACAACTTCATGGCAAGGCCTTCACTCTACCAAAAATGACCAGAATGCTAAAAATAACATTTTCTTCCAAAATCTGGCAGAATTCCAACATACATTCAATTCCTCCTGCTGGACCAATTTCATCACAAGTTAAACCAAGCAAATTGTGCTGGTGTGGGCAGAATTAGCTCAAGAAAAATGAATGGACTAAAAAACTATAATAAAGACCGAGAATTTTATTCTATTATTTCTTTACTAATGTGCTTCCATCTAAAATGTGAATCAGTGTTCCCAATGAATAACATTTTTAGTAAAACTGTTAAGAACTTTGAGATAAAAACTAAGTGTTTTTTTTTTTTTTTGCAATACGCGGGCCTCCCACTGTTGTGGCCTCTCCCGTTGCGGAGCACAGGCTCCGAACGCGCAGGCTCAGCGACCATGGCTCACGGGCCCAGCCGCTCCGCGGCATGTGGGATCTTCCCGGACCAGGGCATGAACCCCCGTCCCCTGCATCAGCAGGTGGACTCTCAACCACTGCACCACCAGGGAAGCCCAAAAAACTAAGTATTTTTTTCAATCAAGTCTTATGGATAAAACTTCAGTAGTAACCAAGTTTGTTGGTTATTTATTATTTCTATAGAACTGATTCAGCCTTTTCATTATCCCCTGAACATACTCTTTTCAGTCCCATTCTGTGCTCCTTGTAATGTTCTCTCCTCTCCACATATTTAAATCTGTCCCTTATTTCAAGAATCAGCTGAAATTTACTCCTCCATAAACTCTAATTCTATTGCCACTTGTTTGAACCCATAACAACAACTACCACCCATGACCCTCATACAACAGTAATTTAAAGATTAAGGCAGTAAAGTGAAGCAGATATGAGCACAGACAATAGAAGCAGACAGCTACAGGTTTAAATCCAGCTCCATCACTTACTAACTTTATGACCTTAGGTGAGTTAGTTAACCTCCTTGTCCCTTCCTTCTCTCATCTGTAAACAGGCATAATACAGTACCTGTAACACTCAGGCCCAACACATAAACTGGAAGCCATTTGGAGTGCCGAAATAATTACAACAATAGCTGGAAGAAAGGGATTCCAAATAAAATAATAGAAACACAATTTAGATGGCCAGATTCACAGGCCACAGCTTTGTGATGAGATCTGAAAGCCTGGGATTAGGTTTATTACCATGTCAGTTTTGGACAATGTCTGTGAAATAGAATTAGCGTCCTGACATTCAGGAATTTAAGCTGTGGGTCAGGTAGAGAAGAACAGCGTATCCTTCATATGCTGGGCTCCATACATTACCAACATGGGTGCCTACAAATACAACGATGAAAGCAAAAGGGTGTAGGACATGGTTTCAGAGAGAAAAAAAAGAGCATTTATTGATCATATGCCCTTGGTACTAATCATCCTAACGGTAGTGGGGTGAATGGCAAATATTTCAGCAAGAGAAGAGACGATCACCCTAGTGCCAGGATGAAGTGCTATCACCTGATATAGCAAGACAAAAATACACTATCACATTAACATTCCTCCCCAGATTAACCAAAGGGAAGGAAGCTGAAGTAAAGCATACCAAGTCAAGTGCCAGGGAACATATGCATCTTTTCGGTTTGGAGCTCAGAATCTGAGGCCCTATCCCAGTGTTTAACCTCAAATGAAATGATCCAAATTAAATGAATAGTATGAGCAACAGTAATAAATATAAAGGACTATGAACATGCATTAAATTGTGTCAGGATAACTCATTAGCTTGTAAGTAAACTCTCAGAGCCTTCACAGTTCTTGACATTCATACGGAACCAGATAGGAGTTAATACAGAAACAATGCAATTTTCTAGGAGACTGGCAATATGAAAAAAGAAGAAAAGACATGTCAATCGATAAAAGCAGTGGGAAGGACCTATAGCCAAAGACAAGAGATGAAGTGCTGACTTTTTAATGAGGTAGAATCTTAGACACCAGAGCGGCACAAAGGAGTCTGTGACATGACTGATGGTAAGGCACTAGTGTGTATGTTAATGGGAGTGAAACAAGATGAAGAGGACACAAAACGCTAATCACAGACAAGTCTGAATGAAATGCCAAAAGGCTCATTTGGTTGCTTATGAGTAAATATGGAATAAACTCGCCATCATTTGAGTAGCGTGTTTCCTTTCAGTGCACTATAATTCTTAGGAAAACTCTACAGAAAAATAGAGAAGAGTAACATATATATTAGCAGGGAGACATTTCTTTTTGTTTGGCTTCTGAAGAACAATGAAATACGGTGACTTGAACCCCGAAGAAGAATAAGAAACTAAAATCTGGAGCCAAATTGTTTAAAAATAGAAATATAGGGGGCTTCCCTGGTGGCGCAGTGGTTGAGAGTCCGCCTGCCGACGCAGGGGACACGGGTTCGTGCCCCGGTCCGGGAAGATCCCACATGCCGTGGAGCGGCTGGGCCTGTGAGCCATGGCCGCTGAGCCTGCGTGTCCAGAGCCTGTGCTCTGCGATGGGAGAGGCCACAGCAGTGAGAGGCCTGCGTACCGCAAAAAAACAAAAACACAGAAATATAGGGCTTCCCTGGTGGTGCAGTGGTTAAGAATCCACCTCAATGCAGGGGACACGGGTTCGAGCCCTGGTCTGGGAAGATCCCACATGCCATGGAGCAACTAAGACCATGCACCACAACTACGGAGCCCATGCTCTAGAGCCCGTGAGCCACAACTACTGGAGCCTGTGCGCCTAGAGCCTGTGCTCCGCAATAAGAGAAGCCACCGCAGTGAGAAGCCCACGCAATGCAACAGAGTAGCCCCTGCTCGCTGCAACTAGAGAAAGCCCGCACGCAGCAACAAAGACCCAACGCCGCCAAAAATAAATAAATAAAATAAATAAATTTATTAAAAATTAATTAATTAATTAAACACTGCACTTTTCAAACATCCCTTACCAAAGCCAAAAGATGAAAATTTTAGCCCTAAAGAAAAAAAAAAGTAATTTTTTTAAGAAGTCCCGTAAGTCCCCTCTTTATGCAAAAACACCTGTCCTGGTAAGAGATTATCTCCTTGAACATATTAAAGATCTTTTCCGGGCTTTTCATACACCTGGTAGGCTTCTCCCTGCATTCAACTTTTAACCAACTCGTGTCCTTAGCTCAGTAAGAAGTCCATTATATCATCTACAGAATTTTAATTATGTTTTGGTAACTGCAGCTACTTCGATGGGAGTTTTTAGAAAAATATTAATTGTAGTAATATGGCCTAATTAATGTGTCCTTTGTTTCTCTGTGCCTGTTTCTGAAGTCCTTTCTGAGTGCTGTAATTAACTATGATGTCTGAAGACTAAGGCAGTTTGATACAATAGCGTGTTAGCCTTTTGCAGATAAAAAAGAACTATAAAAGAAGTGAAAGATTTGAAAAAGACTGAATAAGAAAGTGAAAAAAATTGTGTCCTCAGTCAATTCATGATGCAAATCTCATAAAGAAATGTCCATTGATATCAGCACTGTTGCTGAACTAAAATGATTATGAAACAAGTATTGCACTTAAGCATAGATACTGAAAAAAATACTTGTAAATACAACTAACACAGAGCACTCACAGGAATCTGATTCAGGAATATAGCCTGAAATTCTATCTATAGCCTCTTGCAAAATTGTGGAAATACCTTTGCAAAACTCAATCTCTGACTCCATTCCTTCAACAATCATTTCACTCTTGCTTTTCAATATCTTCAGATATTGAAAGAATACAAAAAATATATCTATTAAGAATACCAAAAAAAAAGAAGGAAAGAAAAACTGCTTTTGGCTATTCTAAAACTTTTCATTTTTCCCCATATTCAGAAGACATAGTAAATTGTACTATAATATGGCATCTTCTGTTCAATCTCAAAGCAGCAAAAACTAGAAGATAAGTATTTAAAATATATTAAGACTCAGTATTTAATCTTATAATGAAAATTTTAAAAATTCAAGTTTAGTAAGTTTAAAATTATCTGAAAATATACACTTAAGTAAAAAATAAATACACTTTAGTATCTCCTTCAGGAAAACATAATTATTTTGTAAGGCACTATCTAGAGGTCATTTATAATTATGGAGAAATTGAGTTTCTCAGGCTTATCATTAGATGGGAATAAGCTGATTCCAGGATATAAAATATTTGGGGAGCATTATGAACAGAGGTCATATGACAAGAGTTATGGCGGCACTCATCATACTGGTACAATTGTCACCACTTCCTGCTTTGTACCCTAAAGCCAAAGAAAAAAACGCATCTTCCCAACTTCCCAAAGAATAACCTCTTATTCCTCTACTTCCTCCTTTTCCTTCTTTTCTCTCTCTCTATTAACTGTATACTAATGTTTAAAAGTATTCTCTACACACACAATGCAACCATTATAACAGCATCTACTGAATGGAAGTCAAAGAGCAAATTGCACAGTAAGAGGCAATGAATACCCACCTATTAGAATGGCTCAAGTTAAATAAACAAAACAAAAAAATGACAATATCGATTGCCGGGAAGGATGCAGAGGAAATGAAACTTTCAAAAACTATTGCTGTGAATGCAAAATAGTACAGACACTTTGGAAAATAGTTTCTTACAAATTAAATATACCTTCATCATATGACTCAGCAATTCCACTCCTAGGTATTTATCAAGGAAAATGAAAACCTATGTTCACACAAAAACTTGTATTAAAATGTTTATAGAGCTATATTCATAATCACCCAAATCTGGAAACAACCCAAGTGTCCTTCAACTAGTGAACTGGATAGGCTGTGGTACTTTCTTACAATGGAATACTACTCAGCAATGAAAAGGAAGGAAGCATTGACATGGATGCTTTGACAAGGATGTGATGGACCTCAAATGCATTATGCTAAATGAAGAAAGCCAGACTCAAAAAGGTACATATTATATGATTCCATTTACATGATATTCTGGAAAAGGCAAAACTATAAGAGCAGAGAAAAGATCAGGGGTTTTCCAGGAATTGGGGTGGGGAGGCGGGTAGGGGGAAGGGCTAACTACAAGCTCAAGGGAATTTTGAGGGAGTAATGAAATTGTTTTGTATCTTGATTGTGCATTTGTCAAAACTGATAAAACTGCGAACCAAATGAGTAAATTTTATTGGATATAAATTTTAAAATTAAAAAAAAGTTTAAAAAAAGCAATGAGGTTTTACTAGACTAGGTTCTTAAATTTTGCTAGAGGGAAGCCATGGTGTACCACAAGCAACGATTTTAGCTGGACCGTGGCACTAAAGTCAATATGGGACCCAACTAATAACTCAGTCTTTTTCAAAGCTAATGTTACCATTAAGACAGCGAGAACTAATTAACGCTTCCGCTGATTACTGCATAAGGAGCTGTGGAACATTTTAGGATTTAAAATGCTATTTAACTAAAAGAAGTAGAATTTTCCTTTTTCCTTTGGCTTCAACTAAAGTCTTGGATTGTAATTGCTCCTATGTAGAATGAGGAAGAAGAGGGAAAAAATGAAACATAAAGATGTATAGGATTTCCAACCCCTTTTCATATACAATTGCTTATTTCCCTTTGAGATTGATCATTAAAAATACTACTCTATTTAAACAAAGACCAGGAAGACAACTTTGAATCTATTCAACATAAAACTTCATCCTTTTTCACAAACCTAGGATAGCATCTACAAAAATAACATCTCTCCTGATTTTCAAGTTGAAAAGAAAAGGAAAAATAATTGTTGGAAATAGGAATACTTAATTCAAACCTCTGCCTGCACATCAAAAGAACAGAAAATTACAACAACAACAAATTATACTGTCTTGACTATAGACCTGATTTCCTAAGTATATGGGGTATTTATTTCAAAACGTAGTTTTTATTAGGCCCATACTTCATCTTTGTAGGTTTAGAGTACAGGAATCTCAGAAAGGCCTCATTCTAGGGAAAAGGAATTATCAACATAGAGTTCTTATTTTTATAAAAGGTCCTACTCTAGCATAACACTGATACTCAAATTATATTTCACATTTACGTTATGCCAGTGTAAGGTCACAAATCTTTGCAAAGCTGGGAAACAATACTAAAGTTGATGAGTTTTTGAGTTAAACCAGGCTTTGTAGAAATATGGAAAGTTTTAAAGCCACCACTTTTAAAGAAAGCTTTACCTTTTAAAATAAAAATATATCCATTAAAATTCCCAATCACAATTCACTACTGCAAAACATTTCTTCTACTTTACGGTAGACATATGAAAAAAAAAAGTGTAGCATGACATAGGTTTTGTTGAAAAATTTGTCTCATGCTTTAAGGACCATGTTGTTAGTGCTTGTCCCTGGCTCACTGCCAGTTTTCCACAATTCAAAGACAATTCATCTAATTAATGAGACAAGACAGCAAGTTCTGGGAAAGGCTGTAACAACTACCTTTTACTACAAATAGTAACAGAGATGATATTACCAGTTATTGAGCATGTGCTGTATGTATATCAAACTTCACATTAGAAACTTTACACATATGGCCTCCTTTAGTCTTCACCACAATCGTGTGAGGAAGGTTCTTTGAAGGAGGAAATTGAGTCTTAGAGAGATGAAACAAATCATACAACTAACCAGCACAGGAGAACAAACTGCAACTCAAACTAAATAACACCAAAGTACACATTTTTCACTATAAGAAGCTTCTGCTTTCACTTTGTTATAAAGCAGAAACTGACACACCATTGTAAGGCAATTATACTCTAATAAAGATGTTTAAAAAAAAAAAAAAGAAGAAGCTTCTGCCTATGAAAACGAGTAGTAAAAACACTAGACAGACCCAGCAATCCCACTACTGGGTATATAACCAGAGAAAACCCTAATTCAAAAAGACACATGCACCCCAATGTTCATTGCAGCACTATTTACAATAGCAAGGTCATGGAAGCAACCTAAATGCCCATCGACAGATGAATGCATAAAGAAGATGTGGTACATATATACAATGGAATATTACTCAGCCATAAAAAGGAACGAAATTGGGTCATTTGTAGAGACGTGGATGGATTTAGAGACTGTCATACAGAGTGAAGTAAGTCAGAAAGAGAAAAACAAATATCGTATATTAACGCATATATGTGGAACCTAGAAAAATGGTACAGATGAACCAGTTTGCAGGGCAGAAATAGAGACACAGATGTAGAGAACAAACATATGGACACCAAGGGGGGAAAGCGGCAGGGGTGGTGGGGGGTGATGAACTGGGCGATTGGGATTGACATGTATACAATGATGTGTATAAAATGGATGACTAATAAGAACCTACTGTATAAAAAAGTAAATAAAATTAAATTAAAAAAACAAAACACTAGAGAGACCCAGGACACCTGAAAACCAAAATATGCTGCTAATTAACTATCTCCGTGACCTTCAGTAAGTCTAACTGTTCTGCGTTTCAGTGTCTCAGTCTATAAAATATGGATAATTCTTGCCATCTCTCTATATGAAATACTTAGATATAAAGTAAAATAGTATGTGTATGGTTTTTATGCTAAAAACTGCAAAACACTGATGAAAGAAACCAGAAAGACCTACATAAATGGAGAGACATACCATAACAATTAGATCTACAGAGCTGATGAACCCTGATCAAAATATCAGCAGGATTTTTTGGTTGAAACTTGAATAGCCGAAGACAAATAAAGTTGAAGGAGTCTCAGTAACTGATTTCAAGACAATCTAAAGCTGCAGTAATCAAGACAATGTGTTATCGGTGAAAAAATAAACACAAAGATCAACGGAATAGAATAGAGAGCCCAAGAATAGACTTTCACAAATATCATCAACTAATTTTTGACAAAGCACAGAGGCAATTCAATGGAGAAAAATAGCTTTTTTCGGGCTTCCCTGGTGGCGCAGTGGTTAAGAATCTGCCTGCCAATGCAGGGGACAAGGGTTCGAGCCCTGTTCCGGGAAGATCCCACATGCCGTGGAGCAACTAAGCCCGTGTGCCACAACTACTGAGCCTGTGCTCTAGAGCCCACAAGCCACAACTACTGAGCCCACGTGTCACAACTACTGAAGCCCACGCACCTAGTGCCCGTGCTCCACAACAAGAGAAGCCACCGCAATGAGAAGCCCGCACACCACAACGAAGAGTAGCCCCCACTCACCACAACCAGAGAAAGCCCACACACAGCAACGAAGACCCAACGCACCCAAAAATAAAAATAAAATAAAATTTTTTTAAAAAATAGCTTTTTTCAATAAATGGGGTTGGAACAGCTGGACATCCATATGCAGAAAACTGAACCTTGAGTTAACCTCACACCCTGTAAAAAATTAAGTCAAAATAGATCATAGCCCTAAAAGTAAAATGTAAAACTATAACACCTCAAGAAGAAAACATAAGAGAAAATCTGATTGACCTTGGGTCAGGCAAAGAACTTTTAGATACACACCAAAAGCAAAACCCGTAAGAGAAAAATTTATAAATTGGACTTTATTAAAATAAAGTTAAAACTTTTGTTCTTTGGAATACTACTGAGAGGATGAAAACACAGCCACTGGCCGGAAGAATATTTGCAAATCACATTTCTGTCAAAGGACTTGTATCAAGAATATACAAAGAACTCTCAAAACTCAATAAGGAAACAATGTAATTTAAAAACGGGGAAAAGGTCGGAATAGACCCTTCAAAGATGTGTGTATGGCAAATAAGCACTTGAAAAGATGTTCAACATCTTTCATTAGGAAAATGCAAATTAAAACCATAATGACATACTACTAAATACCTAATAGATAGGCTAAATTTCAAAAAACTGGCAATACCAAGAGCTGACAAAGATGCTGAGTAACTAGAACTCTTATACGTTGCTGAGAGGAATACTTGGAAAACAAGTTTCTTATAAGGTTAAATTTACACCTCCCATATGACCCAGCAATTCCACTCATAGGGATCTACCCAAGAGAAATGAAACTTATGTTCACACATCAGTGTAAGTGAATGTTTATGGCAGTTTGCTTCATCATCACTAAAAGTTGGAAGCAACCTAAATGTCCTTCAACCAGTGAATTGTTAAATAAACTATGGTCCTTTTTATAACATATATTGATATATTTTTCACATCAGAATCTGTTTCTGATTTTGAAATTGATCTATTCTTGTGCCAGTAAAAAAAAAAAAAAAAGGTTTTAATAACTACAGCTTTATAATATGTTTCACTGCTATTCTTTACATTTTCTTTCAGTGGTTCATAGTACTTATGTTTTCATCTGAACTCTGTTTGCCACATTTCCTCCAAAAAAGATCCTACTGTAAGTTTTCCAGTAATTCTA
Organism: Monodon monoceros; assembly: GCF_005190385.1. Classification (NCBI taxonomy): domain Eukaryota; kingdom Metazoa; phylum Chordata; class Mammalia; order Artiodactyla; family Monodontidae; genus Monodon; species Monodon monoceros. The sequence goes on from NW_021703782.1 coordinate 99,552,169, forward strand.
CTTATTCTAAAAGTTAATGTGTTAAGAACTGATAGCTTTACGATATTCAGTTTTCCCATCTATGAGCACTGGCATGCCTCTCCAGTTATTCAGTCTTCTTTTAAATCTCTCAGTGAAATTTCATAATTAAAAATATATTTATGTGAGTTTCACACATATCTTGGTGAGATTATTCCTAAACTTTTTATCATTAGTGGTAGTGGTAGCAGTAGTGGTTAGAACTGTGATCTTTTTTTCCATTATCTCTTCTAATTAGTTTTAGTTAGTAAAACTTATTAACTTGGATTTCTTGGGGAAAATACATAGTTATTTTGATGAAGTCTCTTATTATTTCTAATGGTTTTTCCCTTGATTCTTTTGAGTAAGGCCTCTATTTTTAAGCTACGTGGAATGAGGTCTTCCATTGAAAGTTATATTTTGCTTGGCTAAAAACAGATACAATTCTGAGTTTCCTCAACCACAATAGTTTGTTGGTAAAATAGAGCAGGCCATTTCATATAACTTCTTATCTTAATCCCTAGGTTAGCTTTATTATTAATTATAATAAAAGTAGTTACCACTTACTATTACCTACAATGTCTCAGCCTTTGTCACACATTTTACTTGTATGAACATTTACCTTCACAACAACCTTGCAGAGGTTGTTTATAAATAGGAAAACTAGAACTTAAAGAAGGTAAGTACTTGCCCAAGGCCACAGAGTTACAGTAAGTGGTTGAGACAGCATTCAGACCCAGGTTCATCTTACTCCAATGCCCTTCCTCATTCCACTTCACCACAGAGCTTTCTTCCTTGGTAAAGAAGGGGAGAAGAGAAGGGGAGAAGGGAAGGGGGGAAGGAAGGAAGGAAGGAAGGAAGGAAGGAAGGAAGGAAGGAAGGA